>NC_044031.1:23124391-23439959 GCF_901765095.1 Microcaecilia unicolor | reverse complement strand
ATAATTCGGGTTCCTCTTACCCACATGCATCACTTTGCACTTGTCAACATTGAACTTCATCTGCCACTTGCACGCCCATTCTCCCAGTCTCGCAAGGTCCTCCTGTAATCGTTCACATTCCTCCTGCGACTTGACGACCCTGAATAATTTTGTGTCATCGGCGAATTTAATTACCTCACTAGTTATTCCCATCTCTAGGTCATTTATAAATACATTAAAAAGCAACGGACCCAGCACAGACCCCTGCGGGACCCCACTAACTACCCTCCTCCACTGAGAATACTGGCCACGCAATCCTACTCTCTGCTTCCTATCTTTCAACCAGTTCTTAATCCATAATAATACCCTACCTCCGATTCCATGACTCTGCAATTTCTTCAGGAGTCTTTCGTGCGGCACTTTGTCAAACGCCTTCTGAAAATCCAGATATACAATATCAACCGGCTCCCCATTGTCCACATGTTTGCTTACCCCCTCAAAAAATGCATTAGATTGGTGAGGCAAGACTTCCCTTCACTAAATCCGTGCTGACTTTGTCTCATCAGTCCATGTTTTTGTATATGCTCTGCAATTTTATTCTTAATAATAGCCTCCACCATCTTGCCCGGCACCGACGTCAGACTCACCGGTCTATAATTTCCCGGATCTCCTCTGGAACCTTTCTTAAAAATCGGAGTAACATTGGCTACCCTCCAGTCTTCCGGTATTACACTCGATTTTAGGGACAGATTGCATATTTCTAACAGTAGCTCCGCAAGTTCATTTTTTAGTTCTATTAATACTCTGGGATGAATACCATCAGGTCCCGGTGATTTACTACTCTTCAGCTTGCTGAACTGACCCATTACATCCTCCAAGGTTACAGAGAATTTGTTTAGTTTCTCCGACTCCCCCGCTTCAAATATTCTTTCCGGCACCGGTGTCCCCCCCAAATCCTCCTCGGTGAAGACCGAAGCAAAGAATTCATTTAATTTCTCCGCTACGGCTTTGTCCTCCTTGATCGCCCCTTTAACACCATTTTCGTCCAGCGGCCCAACCGACTCTTTGGCCGGTTTCCTGCTTTTAATGTATCTAAAAAAGTTTTTACTATGTATTTTTGCTTCCAACGCTAATTTCTTCTCAAAGTCCTTTTTTGCCCTCCTTATCTCCGCTTTGCATTTGGCTTGGCATTCCTTATGATCTATCCTGTTACTTTCAGTTGGTTCTCTTCTCCACTTTCTGAAGGTGGTGGACTTTGGTCCTGGGGAACTGGGTTCGATTCCCACTGCAGGCACAGGCAGTTCCTTGTGACTCTGGGCAAGTCACTTAACCCTCCATTGCCCCAGGTACAAATAAGTACCTAAGCCGCATTGAGCCTGCCATGAGTGGGAAAGCGCGGGGTACAAATAAAAAAAAAAAAGTTCAGTCAGGTAAGTGTCCTATGGTGAGTATATCGAACATCAGTCCACTCAGATCTGAGATTTTCTGATCTACAATAAACAGGTAGGCACACCATGTTATTACTGGTATGTTGAGGCTCTGCTAGCTGTGCAGCTGTCTTGCGGTAGGTATCATATGCATCTTCATTTCACGTCTCCTCGGGTGTTGGGTCACCAGCTCCATAACTTCAGGGTACCTACTAACCTAACCAGTGCATTTTTTCTAGCAAAATAGGTGTCGGTACTCAAATGTCAGGCTGCCCTTTAGGGGTGGGGTGATCACTGAGGGACCCATTCCACAATAGCCAGGTCCCCTGCAACCAGTCACAGAACCTATGACAAGGCAGAATTGGTGTATAGAGACTGAACTCTTTCATTAAAACTTGGGGGCATGGGTCAATTTTAGCAGACAATGAAAAAGGTGCCGGTACTCTACCCCCTCAAAAAAAGCCCTGAACCTAACTGTAAAAACACAAAAAGAGAAAACCCTGACTCCCTGCCTTTGGTGCGTGCACCCTAGCTTCATTCAGTGGTTTCTTTGGCCAAGGACCATGAAAGCTTCTTACATTCAAATAAAAAGATAAGCGGGGAATTTCTCACCTAGTTCCCACCCTTTACCCCTCAAATTCTCTTTTAGGTTTTTACCCCCTGATGGCTTCGTCAGGGAGGTGGGCAAGATCTCCCAGAGGTGGGCACCTGGCAGGAGGCACATGCAGTAGCAGGTTTTAGGATGAGAGTTCTTGGTGCAGGATTCTAATTTTTCTTAGGTGTGCTTTTCTCTTAGGAGTCAGTGAGTCAACTGGGACACACTTTAATGCAGGCTTTCTTGGGGTATGGACACAACTCAGGTGAGGCTTCTTCCTCTTCTGGGCAGGCCTCTGATTCATCAAGGAGACTCTCACCCAGGCAGCTTCCCTTTCTCTGGACAGGTACATACGAGACTGGACACACACACATGCCAGACTTCTCAGGGAAAGGGATGTGCCCCCTCCCCCCCAGCCATGCCACACCCTTCCAAGCTTCTCTCTCTGGCCCAACTCTCCTCAGCACTGCCCGAGACTACACAGCTCCTCGTGGCCAATATGACTCCCAGCACAGCCCTGTTCTACTCTCAGTCAGATCAAATAGTCTCAGCCCAGCACAGTCCCACTGGCTCCTCAGCCTCACTGTCCATCTGGGATGGTCTCTGTTGTGTCTACTATGGCTCCTCATTTCGGCTTGCTGTCTTCCTGCAGTTCAGCTTCTCTTTTGCCCCAGCTTGCTTCAGACCCTTCCCTTCTTGCCTGCTTCAGTGCTTTGCACCTCCCAGGACTTGCCTGCAGCTCTCACTCTCTTTCACAAATTAGGGTACAACAACTGCTGGGCTTTTCTCTCTCAAGATTACTTACAGTTCAGCATTTCTTCTCATGTGCAGGCTTGCCTTTCCAGTTCTTCAGCTGGTATCTCCTCTGTTCAGGCTTGCCTCTCCTTTCTAGCCTGCAGCCTCCTTTCTCCTCAGACTCCCTTCTCTGCCTCCAGCCTGCCTGCTACCTCGCCTGCCCGGTCTTGTTTCTGTCCTGGAAACAAGCAGCTTCTAGGTTGGCTTACTCTCTGCCAACCTCCAGCTGCTTCTGCCTGGGCTTCTCTCCTGCCAGTGTGCTGCCATGACCTGCACAGGCATGTCCCGTCTTACCTCCTGATTTGTCCACATTTGCGCCCTTTTTCAGGCTACCAAGGCTCTTTGCTGCCTCCTAGCCTCTGATTGGCTGCTCACTGCCCCTCTATCCCCGGCTTTCTCCAGTCCTCTATCTCCCAGAACACACTGTGGCAATTACAGCTCCCAGTGTCCTCCAGGGTTCTTGAACATAAACAAAACAAAGTTAACATAACTTGCTTGCTCTAGTAGTTTTTATGAAAAATTGCTACAGAACAAGTCTTTATACTTGGATTGTTTGCTCTAATATTTTTATGGAAAAAAAATTATAGAACAAACTTAGACATGGATTGCTTGATCTAGTAGGTTTGGGGGGGGGGGGGGGTTGTTGGTTTTTTAAACATACAAGGTTTTGAGAACAAAACACATGAGGGGTGGACATGAAAACTTTTACCACAGATAGCCTTTTGAATTTTTAAGAATGTGGCTATGAGCCACTGGGCCTTGTTCATGAGAATCCCTTTTAGCTGAATAGATTTTTTTTTCTCTTTAACTGTGGGCACCTGAGGATTGTAATCCAAAACTAGTTCTTTAAAACTCAAAAATTGATTTTCTCAGTTTTCACTGTTTTTTTTATTTTTTTTTTATTTTATTTATTCGATTTAAAGAAATATACAAGAAACTTCTTGATTGGAAAAGCATCATAAAAATAAAAATATATCAACAGAAATTAACAATCAAAGAGGTAAATATTGATACTCAAGTCCATAAATTGGAAATCCAAAATTTAGGAATTCAAGGGGAGCAAAAAAAATAATAGGAAATTAATAAGGATAACACAATCTCTACTAAAAAGAGTTAATCTTTTCCTTAACGCTTATCCTTTTTCACCGAGGCTATAAGAGCTGATGCATGTGTTGGTTCTGTAAATACATATTTCTTCTCTTCAAGTCTGACTATGCACTTGCAGGGGTATCTTAAAAAGAAGGTACCCCCCAAGTGCAGTATTTCAGGCTTAAGGAGCAAGAATTGTTTCCTCCACTTACGAGTCTCCTTAGAGACATCAGGAAATAATAATATTTTATATCCCAAAAAGGGTTTATCTTTATTATAGAAAAATAAGCGGAAGATCCAATCCTTGTCAGGCAATAATGCAACTGTCGCAACCAAAGTCGCGGCAGTTGCTAATTCGGAGTCAGAAGTTTCAAGCAAAAGAGAGATATCCAATGGAGTTTCAGGCATTTGATTCAATTCTTTTCCTGGGATGTAATATGCCAAGGTAAAAGGTGGCAAATTCTGCTCTGGTATGTTCAAAATGTCCCGCAAGTATCGTTTTAACATATCAAGAGGAGAAACAGTTTTTGTTCTAGGAAAATTAACAAATCTTAAATTATGATTTTTTGCGTAATTATCAAACATTTCCATCTTTTTTCTAAGATTTGTCAAGTCATTAGTGATTAAAGGTTGAATCGTTTCCAATTTCATAATACTTTGTTCCATTTTGTCAGTTTTTTCATCTATAACTTTAATCTTTTCCTCTGTTTTTTGTAAATCCATCTCTAATAGTTTTATTTTAGGTGCAGTATCATTAACTTGTTTCAGGAACGTTTGACCCAGGATAGAAACTAAGTCCCATAAAGTGTCCAGTGTAACCTCTTTCGGTTTAACTAATAATTCCTTCGGTATTGCAAACCTTTCAGAAGTTTTCACACGCTCACTTTGTCCTTCGGCTCCTCTCCCTTCTATTTGCGGCGGCGTCTCTCCTTTCTCTAATGGTAGCAAGACCTCATCTCGACGTTCTTCCGGGTCCATAACACCTGAACAGGGAGACCCCGTCGAGTCAGTGAGGAAGGAGCTTGAGCCTACCGGCTGGGGAGGTGGAGTTTGCATAGCGGGGCTCAGCGTGGTTTCAAGGCTAGGGGAGACCGATTCTCCCAAAACGCCGGTACTCCCTGCTAGCAGCATTCCGCTGTTTGGATTAACTTCCTGCGGTCTGAGAAAGCGGTCGATTGGACCAGGTAAAGAGGGGGTTAGCGGCGAGGCCCTGGCCGTCAATCTCCCTCGGCGTTTTGGCATCGTAGGATCGAGAATCGCAGCGTCTCAGTAGAGTGCAGCCATCTTGGATTTCCCCTCATAGCCCTCAGTTTTCACTGTTAAATGTAATCCCTTTTACTTTCAGACGTGTCCCTACCCATTGAATAATATATAGCCATCTGTTTTGGGGCCAGACAAGACAAATTCTGTGATTTGCTCACCCATTGGGATTTCACTTGTTAATTCACCTAAATAATCTCAGAGTCTGTGTTGTGGTAAGGACAGTGCATGTTTATGTATTCTGCAAAGGAGTTGGTAGCTTATTGTTCAAAACACCTGACCTCATAGATTTCAGCAATCACATACCCTTTAGTGAAAACTACTTCCATTTCTACGGTAAACTAAGTTCCCACCAGGGCTCTCTCACTATTACTGTAAGCGCATTTCTCCCTCTGACCTGTCTTGGTGCACATACAACACAATAGAAATATGAGTTTTCCATGCAGCCTCACATGTAACATTGGTAAAAAGAGCCCATGTGGACAGTACATCTTGACTTTCACAAGCCCGAAATAATCAGAGAGGGGGCCAAAATTTTCACAAATAATTTGTGGTGACCTATTGGATATTCTTTTGTTTTACTGATAAATGGATATAGGCTGGTAAAGTAATAATAGTATATTTTCTTGCCCTGCTTAGCCTGGTAGTACAGACAAAGGGCCCTGCTTACTAAGGCATGTTAGCATTTTTAATGTGCCTACAATTAGTGTGCGCTAACCGTGTAGGTGCCTATTGGGACATTGGGGGCGCATGCAGCGTTAATGTGTGTACATGGTTAACGCATGTTAAAAACGCTAACGCCTATAACACGGCTTAGTAAATAGGGCCTAAAGTTTGTTCTACCTCCAAAACATAGCATCGAGATTAACAGGAAAAGAAGGGCTGAGAAGGAAGGCATGCTGATCCAAAATAAATCCCAGAAAGACAGTTAAAAGTTGAGAGACAGAATAAGGTACTATCTGGTTACGTCCCTATTGCATCCACAACTAAAGGGGCCAAAGGGACATCGGGAAACTCTTGGACTTGTAGAGCAGTACACCAGGCTCCAGTACAAGACGTTGAATAAAGACATGATTGGTTGTGAACCACTCACAGAGGGAAATTTTATTAATGGCAGATGATGAATGCAGTGGTACCATGATTGACTGTAAATAATAGCTAAAAAAATTTTTGTAATTATTTTGATTAACATTTTGAAGTCAAACAAGAATCATATCTCATGCATTTACAGCACCAGCTGGTAATCAACAGTTACAATAACATCCCAAACCCCTCCCCCCTCCCTCCCTTTATTCCGCCAATGAGCTCTATAACCTGTAAGTCGGGCAAACTAACAAATCTCATATCTCAATCTAGGACAACGGTGTAATTATCAGTCGAGGGGCATCCAAGTCCACCCCTTTCTCTAGTCTCCAGGTAACATATTTGTCCCATTGTTTGTAAAAAGGTACTGTTTGTCCATTCTTTATTGCAGTCATTTTAGACATTTGGTATAGATAGTCCATTTTATGTACCACCTTGACCAATGGGGGTTTGAGAGGATTCTTCCATGCCGATGCTAGCACAATTTTTCCTGCCACCAACCACACCGAGGCCAATCGGTGTATTGACGGCTGCACTCCCACCGGCCGAAAATGCAATAGACAGTTCTCTGCTTTCAGGGGATAGCGCACCCCGGTGAAGCTTAGCAAGGCATTCAATAGCTCCGACCAATAGGCCTGCGCCCTAGGGCAGGTCCACCAAATGTGGAACATATCTCCTTTCTCTATACAACCCCTCCAACAATACCCCCTCCCCCCATGACCATACATTTTTTCTATCTTATCAGGTGTAAGGTACCATCGATATAGCATTTTGTAACCATTTTCCACCATAGCATTTGATATGGAAACCTTTAACATATAACCTATAGCTCTTTCCCATTCCTTGTTCACAAAACTTATTTGTAGATCTTTTTCCCATCTCAAGGTGTATCGTTCTATAGGGGTATGTTTGGATAGTAATGCAGCGTAGAGCCGAGATACACATCCCCGATGGCAACCTCCCCCCCCCCCCCCCCCCCCACAGCCTTTTCTATGTCCGTTTCTTCTAAGAGTAATTCCTCCTTGGCTCTGATTTATATAGTCACGGACTCTGTTATAGTGAAACAGGTGGGAAGAGGGAAGGCTAAACTCTTCTTCGAGTTCTGTGAATGCAACTACCTCACCATCCTCCCACACCTGACCCAATGACACCAACCCCCTGCGTTCGCAGGTGCTATAGATATTATCCTCTACTGCTAATGGGGAGCTCATGGCAGTCCTTATCGTCATACTACTAAAGTGCTGTCTACCCGGAAAGAGCTGTTGTCTTATCCTATACCATGTCTGTAGTGGAAACTGTATCCCCGGTGGCGCTCGTCTCATAAAAGTCAGAAACTGCCTTCGAGGCGCCCATATGATAGCATCCAGTCTCCCCACCTTCATCCACTGCTTCTCTATTTGGAGCCATGGTTTTATACCGTCAGTGCCCCATTCCGCCAGCACTCGTAATTGTGCCGCTTGATAATATAGTTTAAAATTTGGAACTCCCATTCCTCCTCGTTTTTTCGGCTGGAACAATACATCCGCTCGAACTCTTGGGGGCTTGTGTTGCCAAATATAGGCAAATATTTTCCTATGAAGTTGACGAAAAAACTGTTTGGGAATTGGCAGTGGCAGCGCCAAAAATAGATACAACACTTTTGGCAAAATGATCATTTTCACAGCGGACTCTCTTCCCAGCCACTATAGCTCAAGCCCCTCCCAACGCTCCAGTTCACGAAATAATTCCTGAACTTTGGAGGGGTAGTTGGGCTCATAATAATAGCTAAATTTAATGCTGAGAAAGTCCCTGATACCAAGATTGCAACATGTATATAGTATAAAACGAAGAACAATGTCCATATTCATTCTTCATGCTCATGCAGCATGGCCTTGGCAGTAGTGACAGGTCCATAGTGCTTTGAAGAAGAATCCATGATGGTTTGGTTCTGGCCTCATATGCACACCAAAAGGTTGTTCAGGCTGAGGTCCTAGGCCAACCAAATTTCAGTTTTGGCTTCAGTGCCAAAACCAAGCTGCAATCCACATTCAGACTTGTTTTAGTTTTGTCTAAAAAAGCTGATGCATTTTTGGCTGAGACCACCTCTCTTCACCCTCCCCCCCGAACATAAGAAGCCCCCCCCCCCCTCCCCAGACTACTGGCAGTACCCCCCCTCCCCGATCCCATTCGTAGGCCACCACTGCTGCCCCTGTGCTTACCTTACCACTCTGTTGGTCTGGTGGCATGTTGAGGCAGGATCAATCCCTAGTCTCTCCTGCCCAACCAGCAGTATCTCCAGTCAAAATCACTGCTGCAATTTTCAGTGGCAGCCTTGCGAGATTGCTGCTGGAGGTAATGGAAGCATTTTGGGATTGGAGCCAGCATGGGGAGGAGCCAGTCTACAATACTGAAGCTAAAGAAGAGCGCATTAGTGTCAGTTGATTAATAGCCAGTATCTGCTATCCTGCGTGGATTATTTTGTTACTTCTTTGATATGACAACTGAGTGATGCTTTTATTACAGTCAGTACAAGTAAATAGTTTGAATCCTTTGCTTAGAGAGGCACGGAAGAAGCCAATTTCAAAAGCAGCCCCGCCACTTAGACCCTGAAGCAGTGGCACGAAACGCTGGCTAGTGGTGAGAGGGAGAAGGAACTTGCTCCAGCAAAAGAAGTTATAAGTGCCAGTAGTAAGTGCAACTGAAAGGTAAGTTTCCTTTCAGTTTTGAATTACCCATTTTTTGTAGCCATAGTTGTCGAAATATCTGATGCGGCAGCATTGTAATTAGAATTGTGTAGCCGGAGGCTATTAACAGTAATTAGCAATTCGACAATAAGATCAAAGGTTTTTTTTGGCTAATGATGAACAAAGGATTATTAAAGATCTGTTTAAGCTCTATTCGATTGTGTTGATCTAGGAGCTCTGTGAGGCCTTTTTTCCTTTGATAGATGCACTAATTTATAAAAGTGTATTTGGTTGCATTTTCATCACGTGGAAGCAATTTTTAGATTAGATCTGACGATTGTCTCCTGTGTGGACCATTTTGTGTCTTTTTAGATTTGAAAGCTGAGTGAAGCTTTTATTACACACAGTACATGTAAATGGTTTGTACCCTGTGTGGATCATTTTATGACATTTTAGATTTGAAAGCCGAGTGAAGCGTTTATTACACTCACTACATGTAAATGCTTTGTATCCCGTGTGGACCATTTTGTGTTCTTTTAGATGTGAACGACAAGTGAAGCTTTCATTACACACAGTACATGCAAATAGTTTGTACCCTGTGTGGATCATTTTATGACTTTTTAGATATGGAAGTTGAGTGAAGCTTTTATTACACTCACTACATGTAAATGGTTTGACTGCCGAGTGAGTGTGTTGATGAATTTTTAGACTTGAAAGCTGAGTGAAGCTTTTATTACACTCAGTACATGTAAATGGTTTGTACCCTGTGTGGATCATTTTGTGTCTTTTTAGATATGAAAGACAAGTGAAGCTTTTATTACACTCACTACATGTAAATGGTTTGTCTCCTGTGTGGACCATTTTGTGTGTTTTTAGATGTGAAAGACAAGTGAAGCTTTTATTACACTCAGTACATGTAAATGGTTTGTCTCCTGTGTGAACCATTTTGTGTGTTTTTAGATTTGAAAGCTGAGTGAAGCTTTTATTACACACAGTACATGTAAATGGTTTGTACCCTGTGTGGATCATTTTATGACATTTTAGATTTGAAAGCCGAGTGAAGCGTTTATTACACTCACTACATGTAAAAGCTTTGTATCCCGTGTGGACCATTTTGTGTTCTTTTAGATGTGAACGACAAGTGAAGCTTTCATTACACACAGTACATGTAAATGGTTTGTACCCTGTGTGGATCATTTTATGACTTTTTAGATATGAAAGTTGAGTGAAGCTTTTATTACACTCAGTACATGTAAATGGTTTGACTGCCGAGTGAGTGTGTTGATGAATTTTTAGACTTGAAAGATGAGTGAAGCTTTTATTACACTCAGTACATGTAAATGGTTTGCACCCTGTGTGGATCATTTTGTGTCTTTTTAGATATGAAAGACAAGTGAAGCTTTTATTACACTCAGTACATGTAAATGGTTTGTCTCCTGAGTGGACCATTTTGTGTGTTTTTAGATTTGAAAGCTGAGTGAAGCTTTTATTACACACAGTACATGTAAATGGTTTGTACCCTGTGTGGATCATTTTATGACTTTTTAGATTTGAAAGCTGAGTGAAGCTTTTATTACACTCACTACATGTAAATGGTTTGTATCCCGTGTGGACCATTTTGTGTTTTTTTAGATGTGAACGACAAGTGAAGCTTTTATTACACTCACTACATGTAAATGGTTTGACTGCCGAGTGAGTGTGTTGATGAATTTTTAGAGTTGAAAGCTGAGTGAAGCTTTTATTACATTCTCTACACGTAAATGGTTGGTATCCCGTGTGGACCATTTTGTGTCTTTTTAGATCTGAACGACAAGTGAAGCTTTTATTACACTCACTACATGTAAATGGTTTGACTGCCAAGTGAGTGTGTAGATGAATTTTTAGAGTTGAAAGCTGAATGAAGCTTTTATTACACTCAGTACATGTAAATGGTTTGTACCCTGTATGGATCATTTTATGACGTTTTAGATCTGAAAGCTGTGTGAAGCTTTTATTACACTCACTACATGTAATTGGTTTGACTGCTGAGTGAGTGTGTTGATGAATTTTTAGATTTGAAAGTTGAATGAAGCTTTTATTACACTCAGTACATGAAAATGGTTTGTACCCTGTGTGGATCATTTTATGTTTTTTTAGATCTGAACGACGAGTAAAGCTTTTATTACACTCACTACATGTAAATGGTTTGACTGCTGAGTGGGTGTGTTGATGACTTTTTAGATTTGAAAGACGAGTGAAGCTTTTATTACACTCACTACATGTAAATGGTTTGTATCCCGTGTGGACCATTTTGTGTTTTTTTAGATGTGAATGACAAGTGAAGCTTTTACTACAAACAGTACATGTAAATGATTTGTACCCTGTGTGGATCATTTTATGACTTTTTAGATTTGAAAGACGAGTGAAGCTTTTATTACACTCACTACATGTAAATGGTTTTACTGCTGAGTGGGTGTGTTGATGAATTTTTAGAGCTGAAAGCTGAGTGACGCTTTCATTACACTCAGTAGATGTAAAGGATTTCTCTTTTTCATGATTCCTTTTGTGAATTTGGAGTTCTGAAAATAAGAGGAAGCTCTTACTACATTCAGCACAAATAAAACTGATACTCCTATTGTACGCAATACATGTAAATTCTTTCTGTTTTTTTCCTTTCCTCTCGCCATGGTGTAATTTAGAAGTCACTTGATCGCTATTATTAATTTGGAAGGGTCTCTGGTCCTCAGGGATGTCCTTGTCATTTCTCTCACACTTACTGGGTCCGTCTGTTGAATCTCCTGCAGGGTCTCTCTCTTCCTTTGATTCTTGCTTACAATTATTTTTATTAATCTTCTTAGTTCTTGGGGAAATATTCTCACAGACATTTTCTGATTGTTTTTGGATTTGTTCCATTTCTACAGGATGTTCTCCCTGCTTCTTTACTCTCTTCTTTTCTCGTGTGATGTGGTGATCTATTGGAAATAAATAGAAGGTATTAATAAAGTGTTAGAAGACTGTGGTGATTTCCAAGATATTACCTATATATAATGGTGGGATTGGTTATTTTACACAGCGATTTTCTAAGTGTGGCTCAAGAACTGGTTTGCAAGTAAGAAACAGACAGACCATTTCTTGAAGTGTTTTTATACAGTTACTGCCACAAAGGTAGGCCAGAGCAGGGCAATGAGCTAGACAAATATCTAAAAAGAAGAAACATAACATAGTAAGTGACAGCAGATAAAGACCTGTGCGGTCCATCCAGTCTGCCCAACAAGATACATTTTACTTGATATACGATACTTTATATATATACCCAAGTTTGATTTGTCCTTGCCATTCACCCAAGAGAGGGACTGCTCAGACCTGTCACATAGTTTGAAAACATTAACGACAAGTGTGTGTGAACTGTGTGGCAGTGGATCATGATATCATGCTAGCACGACTGACAGAAACAGGTATCAATGGAACAGTACTTGCCTGGTTCAGATCCTACCTACCAGACAGGCAACAATCCATAATGTTTGGCAGCAACTCATCACCACCATGGACACTGACCTGCGGGGTACAAGGATCGATACTGTCACCTATTCTGTTCAATATCTACCTCAAACCACTAACTGAGCCGATTCGGTCAATGGACACTCAGTTCTACATCTATGCGGATGATGTGCAGCTACTCATACCCATTCAATCTGACTTACCTACAGCCTTGAATAAACTGTCTAACATCAATTCAAGAATGGGCTAAACACAACAAACTTTGCCTGAACCCAAGTAAAACCGAGCTTCTCTGGGTCCCTAACACAAATGGATGAACTCCCCCTCAAATCACAAGTCAGAAACCTTGGAATACAGTTAGATTCAACAATTACACTGATTCCCAAATCCAAGCAACCTTCAAGAGCTGCTTCTACTATTTGCGACAGCTACGCTATTTCCTTACATCGAGAAGGTAAATTTTATCCCAGTTGTACATGCCATGATAACATCAAGCCTGGATTACTGCAATGCTCTATACAATGGTCTGACTACAACGGGCCTGCACCAGCTCCTGTTGATTCAGAATGTGGCAGCAAGACTCATAAAAGGTTGTAAGCGACGTGACAATATCACACCATTTTTGCAAAAACTTCATTGGCTACCAGTACAATACAGGGCTAAATTTAAAACTCTATGTCTGATCTTCAAAGCCCTGAAAGGAAATGGTCCTGAGTACCTGAAAAATAGGATTATCCTCCACACACCACCAAAGAACACTAAGGTCCTCCCAAGGACTTTCACTAACCACGATGTGATATCCGCAAGCGAGCCTTCTCCGGAGTAGCCCCCACACTCTGGAATGCACTGCCTGAAAGGCTGCACTCAACACAAGACTATCTCTACTTCAGGAAGGAGGTGAAAGTTTGGCTCTTCAACCAGGCCTTTACTGGAAGAAGTAACTAACTCGTTAGTCTCACTCACACACACAAGGAGTACTCAGGCTGCATATACTGCATCAGGAAATGTTTATCCACTTCTACCCTGGCTAAGATAACATTTAACCATTTCTCTGACCTCATGTGCAACTTTCTTTAAATCAATCACCTTTCTTTCTAACTCTTCCTACTTTCTTACCCTTCTATATGTTATGTCCTTGCTTTACCCTTCGCAATCACGAAGTGGCCTAGGAGTAGCCTAGTGGTTAGAGCACTGGTCTTGCATTCCAGAGGTGGCCGGTTCAAATCCCACTTCTGCTCCTTGTGACCTTGGGCAAGTCACTTAACCCTCCATTGCCTCAGGTACAAATTTAGATTGCAAGCCCTCCTGGGACAGAGAAATATTCAGAGTACCTGAATGTAACACCTTGAGCTACTACTGAAAAAGGTGTGAGCAAAATCTAAATAAATAATAATAATGTTCTATTACGTATTGTGTTGACATTGTAAATAGTATACCATGCCATACTTTGTACTGTTTTTGAATATTTTTATTGCTGTAATTGTCTATTGTTCATGTTTGATCAATTCTTACTGTACACCGCCTTGAGTGAATTTCTTCAAAAAGGCAGTAAATAAATCCTAATAAATAAACCGACTCTGGAATGTTAGGAATTTGGGGGGGTGGGGGGGAAACTGTAGCTTGACAAGACAAATAAACAAGATAAAAAGTGGGAAAGATTATTCTGTAACATGGGGGGGGGGTGAAGTGTGGGTGAGACATGACAGGTGGAAAGAATAAACAGGCAGATGAGAAGGAAGGGGGAGAGAACTGGATGAAAAACCTATAAAATGAGAGAACGCCTTAGTCTCTGGGGGAGAGTCTGGTGGGCACCGGGGAAGCCAGCCGACTAATGGAAAAAAAAGATTAGAAGTGGGAAGAACTTTCTTATGTTTTAGTAAGCTGTTTGTGCACTGCTTCTGCTGCTATGATCTTGTCTATCGTTTGAAGAAAAGAAAAAATTAAAGAGAAGTTGCTGAATTGGGTAAGCTTCAGCCCATTGCAGAGATGGCATGAAGAGGTTAAAATCTCACAAGTGAGTGTATGCCAGAGCTGCGATCAGGCGGTACATTACACACATTGCAAGTTTGTGAAATGACAACATGTACCTTGGAAATGGCAGCGAGTAGACAGGAGATTTGGTCTGCATTGGATATGTGATAATCTGTGCTTATCAGGGAGTTTCTTCTACAGTGATGAATTAATGACCCCTTATCAAGACTCCTCCTTAAACATGGTCTCTGTCGGGTGAAGTCTTTCACCACTCTAATTTACAGGAGGGGGAACGACTTGTGAATGGAGTTTGCACATACAGGACCGAAATGATTGCACACAACCTATTTAATGCATCTGAAAATAATTAAACAAGAGTTGTTTATAAAGGGCCTGATGTTGAGCAGTATTTAGTCCTGTTCACTGGGTCATATCTGGATTTTCAGCAGCACTTACCCAGAGATTGCCAGTAAACATCTGGACAGCCCATCTCAGCACTATCCAGGTGCTGCTGGGGTAGTTAGGGTGTAGCCGGGAGTTACTAGTTTGATGGCACTATTCATCTAAGTCAGCACTGATCCCGTTATATCTGACTAATTACATAAGAACTTAAGCATTGCCATACTGGGGCAGATCAAAGGTCCATCAAGCCCAGTATCCTGTTTCCAATAGTTGCCAATCCAGAGATAAGAGGAGAACCAGGAGAGGACAGAGCCCTGGAACCCAAAAGAGGACAGTGTGTCGAGAAGTAAGTTGTGATTGACAGTGTCAAAAGCGGCGGATAGTTCGAGGAGAATGAGGATGGAGTAATGACCTTTGGAGTTGGCGAGGAACAGGTCATTACAGACTTTGGCTAATGCCGTTTCTGTCGAGTGAAGTGGGTGAAAGCCAGATTGAAGCGGATCGAGGATGGTATGAGAGGCGAGAAAATCAATGCAACGGCTGTGAACGGCGCATTCAAGTATTTTGGAGAGGAAGGGTAGGAGGGAGATGGGGCGGTAGTTGGAGGAATAGGTGGGGTCAAGTGAAGGTTTTTTGAGGAGAGGTGTGACAACAGCATGCTTGAAGGTGTCAGGGACAGTTGCGGTGGAGAGAGAGAGGTTAAGGATATGATAGATGGGAGGGGTGATAGTAGGAGAGATGGTGATAAGTAAGTTGGTGGGGATGGGGTCTGAGGAACAGGTGGTGCATTTCGAGGAGGAGAGAAGATGGGCGGTTTCCTCTTCGGTGATATCAGGAAAAGAGGAGAAGGAGGCCTGGGTTGATTGGTTGAGGGAGTGGGTGATAGGATGAAGAGGAGGAGAAGGTTTAGTGGTGAATTCGAGGTTGATCTTCTGGACCTTGTCGCGGAAGTAGTCAGCCAGTGATTGAGGAGAGAGTGAGGGAGGGGTGGGAGCGGAGGGCACTTTGAGGAGGGAGTTGAGGGTGGCGAAGAGACGACGAGGGTTAGAGCTGAGGGAATTAGTCAAGTGAGTGTAGTAGTCCTGTTTGGCGAGGAATAGGGAGGACTGGACGGAGGATAGCATGAATTTGTAGTGAATGAAGTCAGTATGGGTGCGAGATTTCCTCCATAGGCGTTCAGCCGATCAGGAGCAGGAGCGAAGGTAACGGGTGCAAGGGTTAAGCCAGGGCTGGGGATTAGTGCGCCTTGTGGGACGGGAAACAGACGGTGCAAGGGTGTCTAGAGCGGAGGAGAGAGTGGCATTGTACCTGGAAACAGCCTTGTCGACGGACTCGGAGGACGTGATGGACGGGAGGAGATTGGAGATACTAGCGGATAAGGTGGGGGGGTCAACAGCCTGGAGATTCCTGGAGGTAGTGGTTAGTGTTGGGCGGGACTGAGGGGGAGGGTGATGAAGTGTGAAAGTGATCAGGTGATGGTCAGAAATGGGAAGAGCAGAGACGCAGAGATTAGAGGGCGAGCAGGTAGAAGAGAGGACGAGATCAAGACAGTGACCAGATTTGTGAGTAGGGGTGGTAGAGCTCAGTTGGAGGTTGAAGGAGGTAGTTAGGGTGAGGAATTGAGAAGCGTATGAGTCGGACATCGGGGGATGGGCGCCCAAGGCGGGAAAAACCGCGGATGCGCCAGCGGAGGAAAGACCGGCTAACTCACCAAACTCATGAAAGGTGCCCAAAAAGGGCTTCTCTGCCTCCGATCCCCGCTAGATGCGCGCACGCGGTCCGGGGAGAGCTTTTTCGCGCCCTTGCCATCCGACGCCATTAGCCACGTGGAGAACGTTCGGGGAACCCCTGCCCACTAGGAAAGGTAAAATTTACCTGCTGTTTGCTCCGAGCTGCAACGAATTGGTGCCCCAGTGAGCAGCTGCAAGGAAAGCTGTTCTGCTTCAAATTGTTTTCGTTTTCTCTTTTTGTTTTTTTTTTACGGAGCCAGTGGGAGGGGGAGAAAAGGAGGGACCTGGAACCACCGGGTTTCACTTCCTCAAGAAGAGCCCTCAACCCCAGGTACTCAACAAAACCTAAATAAATAGGCTTGGAGACCTAGCCAGAGCTCCTGCTGTGTGACCACCACCTGCTGAGATAGAGAACATACTGAGAAGTTTCCGGCAGCACATGACCACATATAGGGAGGCAAAAAGATTGCTCTCTATCTCCACCTGCTGGTAGATGGACACAACCCACCAGTCTATGGATTGATCTGCTTGATGATATGGAAATGACAATATTTTAATGCCTCGGTATCCTTCCACGGTGCAACACACTTTTGTTTATTGAATGCAATTCTGGTCATCACATCGCAAAAAAGACATAGCAGAATTAGAAAAGGTACAGAGAAGGGTGACCAAAATAATAAAAGGGATAGAATGACTTCCATATGAGGAAAGGCTGTAGAGGTTAGGGTTCTTCCTCTTGGGAGAAAAAGCAACCGAGGATAAAGGTCTATAACATAATGAATGGATAGACATGACTAACTTGTTTACTCTTTCCAACAATACAATGACAAGAGAACATATAATGAAGTTACTAAACAGTATATTTAGAACAAATTGGAGAAAAGATTTCACTCACTCCCTGAATTCAGAGCCCAACCTGACAGAAGCCAGCTTTGTCAGTCCCTTATATGTATAGTGCCTGCTGCCTCCACCTAAAAGGGTTTTAGCAGGTAAGAATTCCACCCGCCCGAACAGAAAAATCCTCATGAGAAATTCTCCCCCTCCTCCCAAATACAGGTTGAAGAAGAGAAAAAGATATATTTCACTGACAGCCAGTCTTCAGCACACAGATATATGTCATCAAAACTAACAGAGAAATCTCACAAACCAAAATGCCAGACTGCTGAATTTCTTACCGCATGGAGCTCCATTGGGATCTTACAGGGTATGTCTCATGTAAATTTCTACATTAATTGCCAAATCAATGATGCTGGCATTCCAAAGAACATCTGCACTTCACCTTTGTGTGTGAAGTTGGTAACAAGACAAATTGACACTGACACAAGTACGAGATAAGATTTGTGGGCCTCCTTGGTTGGTGCCAGTACTTGCAGGGAGTGTGTCTGAAATAACTGTGGACCTCATTGTTCTCCAGGCCTGGATTTCACATGCTGAACAGGAGGAATGTGTTATCCGATTGGGCCAAAAATGTCCACTCTATCAAACACCACCACCCCTGACACACTCTCTGGGATTACCGAGGGTAAGCAGGTTAGTGAGGCAAACGTGATACCCACTTGCTCCCATCTTGATGATTCCCGCTCTCAAATTAGCAGCGCATCCTCTAGTGGGAATATTGCTGAATTACTGCTAGGGGGTCAGAAGTCCATATACAGTGGTGTGGAAAAGTCCTACATCACCTGTGAGATAATAATAACTTTCATCTCTGACCAGCTTTTTCCCAAATGTAAGGTGGAAAAATATTGCATATCACATGCCATTTTCAGAATTCAAGTTTGCATCAGTTGTATGTTTTTCTGATATTTTTCGGTGCCTGTAATGGTTTTTATCACGCCCATTGGTGTTCCATTAGGAGCTTCTAAATTTGATGCAATTTAGAATCGAAATGAACCAATGGTATTGAGAGTTTTCTGACCAATGAATATGCTCTAGTTTTTAGCCAAGTATTAAAGTTGATAAATTGTTTCAAACGGTCCTTTTCAGGGCCACAGAATTAAAAATAATTAATAAAAAAGTAAAAGTGTTACTCTAACACTTGAATTTGTGATATATACAATACACTTAGCATCATACATGGCTCAAAAAATAGGATAGATGGCGCTACATAAAAAATGTCAATGCTAAGTACGTGCAAAATTGAATTTACAACTTATGAACTTTCAACTTACTAATGAACTTAATACTGTATATGAATTTGGTTTCATTAACTCATAGAAGAAAGAGAAATAAACGAAAACATGATTATCTGAACAGGTGATGCAGGACTTTTTCACACCACTGTATGGGCATTTTCCTGCAGGGCTTTTGGCTATATATGAACATTAGCATTATAGGCCCACCCAGGAAACTCCCTCTCCCCACCTAACCTGTATTTCAATTAACTGATGGTAAACATCGACACAGTTGTATTTCAAGTAACTTTCACTGTTGACTGGTTTTAACAGGAGGTTATCTACTGGAATTTATTTTTACCTATGATTAATATGTGCCAGTTTGTGAGGAGAGACTATCAATTGCTGGCTATTTTTTTTCTGATGTGATCAATTTGAGTGTGACAGTGATTCTACATCATTTTATTTTTGAGCATTTAACATATTTGATTTTCTGTGAGACTTTTTGCTCTTTGTTTGCATTTTGGCTTTATAATGATGTCCTGATACTGCTAATAAAAACAAGAAATTATCCCTTACCCAGTGAGATCAGGGTCTGATAATTCTCCTTCATCACCTCCCTGTAAAGTTCCTTCTGCGCTTCATCTAAATACTCCCACTCCTCCTGGGAGAAAGAGACAGTGATGTCCTCAAATGTCACCAGCATCTGAAATGCAAACCAGAAACTCACTCAGCATCTTCTGCATCCTGTCCATCAGGAGCACCAAACATAGTGTTCATTGGGGACGGAAAAGTTTGCTGAATGCATATAATTTAGAATTACATAACACACAATCCCACAGGGTTATATATGAGACCAACAAATACAGGGGCTCAACAGAGCCCAGGGAGAGCTGTCTCTATGTACATACTTTGTAGTCACAGAACAGAGTTCCAGTAACTAGAAACCAGTTACACACAGAACCTGGGACACAAAGAGGGCCATAATCGAACACGAACGCCCATCTCCAAGGGCGTCTATGTCCAAAAACGGGTACGTGAAGAGGCGGGAGACCGTATTTTTGAAAAAAAATGGACGTCCATCTTTTTTTTTTCGATAATACGGTTTGTGCCGGCCAAATGCATCAGATTTGTGCGGATTTGAGCTGGGTGGTATCATTTTTCAGCGATAATGGAAACCAAAGGCGCCCAGCTCAAAAACGACCAAATCCAAGGCATTGGATCATGGAAGGGGGCCAGGATTCGTAGTGCACTGGTCCCCCTCATATGCCAGGACAGCATATGACGGGGCGTAGGGGGCACTTGTAAAACGTAAAAAACAAAAGTAAAATACCTCCCAAGTTCATAGCTCCCTTCCTTTGGGTGCTGAGCCCCTCAAATCCCCCCCATAACCCACTGCCCACAACTCTACACCATTACCATATCCCTAAGGGGTGAAGGGGGCCACCTACATGTGGGTACAGTGGGTTTTGGGGGCAGTTTGGAGGGCTCCCATTTACCAGCACAAGTGTAACAGGTAGGGGAGGGAGGGATGGGCCTGGGCCCACCTGGGTGAAGTCCACTGCACCCACTAACAACTGCTCCAGGGACCTGCATACTGCTGTGATGGAGCTGGGTATGACATTTGAAGCTGGCATACAGGCTGGAACAAAAGGTTCTTAAAGTTCTTTTTTTTTTGGTTGGAGGGGGTTAGTGACCACTGGGGGAGTCCAGGGAGGTCATCCGCCCAGTTGGGGCACTTTTTTGGGACTTGTTCATGAAAAAAAAGGGTCCAAAAAAAGTGACCCATGTTTTTTTCGATTATTGGCCGAAGGCGGCCATCTCTCCTCGGCCGATAACTACGCCGCAGTCCCGCCTTCACCACGCCCCGTCAACTTTGTTCGTTCCTGCGACGGAGTGCTGTTGAAGACGAGCAAAATCGGCTTTCGATTATACCGATTTGGACACCCACGGGAGAAAGACGACCATCTCCCGATTTGGGTCAAAATACGGGTGTCTTTCTCTTTCGAAAATAAGGCTGAAAATCTGCCAAGGGCAATGTCTCCAAACAAGAGCCCTGAATTCTCTCATTCTCCACAACAGTGTCTCAAGGTGTCACTCCCTACCCCTAGGTCTACTTCAGTCCGGAACGTGCAGCAGTGCTTGGCCTCATCTCTCTGTCATTTTCTTATAATCTCCTACCTGAGCAGAAGCCCTTTTAGGCATTTTATGCTCTGCTTTTGTAGTCTGCAGGTTAACCTGGAACAAAGAAAAGGCTCAGCGACGCGTCCGCTTCCAGCTCTGCAGTGTGCACACACTGATGACATCACAAGGAGGGGCGGCGCTTTACACAGAGCTCAGTCGGGGGACTTTTTTTCTGGGATCTACTCCGTTTAGTGCTGATTGGTCAGAATGATCCATGGGGCGGGTAGACTAGAAGTGCCCGCCCCTATCACGTGCAAAACAAGAAAAAGAAAAGCGTGTTTCAGCCGGGATAGAGCTCAAATTTCCTCCTCTTCCCGCTCCCAGGACTATTCTACTGTTTTAGAAATTGAGTTGAGGCTCCGTCTATCTAGCCACACAGCTGAAGTGAGTCCACGGTGACGTCACCGACTCTGCCAAAGCACAGAAAACTGAAGAGCTCTCTGCGCAAGTGCGCATGTCCCTGCCTTCCCGCCACTACAGGCACTATGTTCTATGTATATTGCACAATCAGTGTGCACCCGCGGTATAGTTAGGACCCGCTAAGCCTTCAAGTCCCTTCATATAATTTATTTTCTTCAAATTCTTTATTCATCCCGGTGTGCTTCATGCCTCGTCAATTTTCTAACTACAATTCTATCGTCTGTGTTTTAGAAGCAACGTATGATATAGCAGTGTACCTTGTCAGAAGATGTTCACAAGTTTACCATTACTTCAGGAAATTTTCAAGTCTTCCCTTGTCATATAAATAGCTTGCTACTCCTACGGGGGGGGGGGGTCAGGCTCAGGTTACTCCTGCATTGGCTTTTCCACTCTTACCGATTCTGTTCACCCTCCTGCTCTAACGGGGGGGGGGGGGGGGGGGGGGGGGGGGGGGGGGGGGCAGGATCAAGTTCAGGTTCTTCCTGCAATACACAGTATGTTCAGCACCGTGCACGCCTTCGACATGGAGGTTATTGGAGCCATGCAGGATGTACTGCAACATCACTCCTGATGCCGATACCAACTTTCAGCAAACAACAAAGACTTTTGGAGTTCAACGTGACTGCCACTCTTACCGAGGTGGGGGGGGGCACAGTTTAGCCCGCCACCGCCAGGTACCTTTGCTGGCAGGGGTCCCCAACCCCCACCAGCCGAAGTCTTCAGTGCCAGTCTCCGGCGCATTCGCTGATCTGTTTTTGTGAGTCCTGCAGGACGTCAGGAGTCAGGACTCGTAGAAACAGATCAGCGAACATGCCGGAGACCGGCGCTGAAGAAGACTTTGGCGGGGGTTAGGGACCCCAGGACGTCAGGACTCGCAGAAACAGATCAGCGAAAGCGCCAGTGACCGATGCTGAAGAAAACTTCGACTGGCGGGGGTTGGGGACCCCTGCCAGCAAATGTACCTGGCGGCGGGGGAGGGTCAGCCGCGGTGGAAGGGGGATTGAAAGTGGCCGAGGAGGGTCGGCGGTGGGGTCGAAAGTAGATGTGGCCAGGGCTAAATCTGTAGGGGCCCGTGCCCCTGTGGCCCCACTTAGCTACGCCCCTGGTTTAGGATCAGGTTCCTCTTACAATACTCACTAAGTCCGGTGCCGACCATGTTGTCGACATGAGACTACTGGAGCCATGCAGAATGCACTGCTCAACAACATGACAACTCCTCGAAGCCGATCCATCTTCCAGCAAATATCAAAGACCCTCTGATTTTTCAACTTTTAAAGTTCCAGTACCTGTCATAGTACTGATAAAACAGCAATGCTCTCTTACCAGAACATAATGAGTTCAAGACCCAAACAGTGCTAGTCCTCGTGAGCAAACTGACATGCATAACTCCAATATACAGTATGCATGTATACACATAAAAAGGCAGTTATCAGAGTTGACATTTTGATGTTGGTAAGAGATATGGATGCCGTCAACTAGTATTCACAACTGCTAGTTTATCTGTTCCTTTCCATGTATTTTTCATTGGGGGAATTAGCTTCAGTGCATAAACATGCATAGATATTGGGAGGAACCCATTGAAATTAAGGGTGACACTTCAATCTAGATGATCCTCTCAGTCACTAAAGAGGTACCACACTAAGATAGTGTGCTTACTTGATGTCTTGTGCCTATTTGTTCGTGGTCAACAGCAACGCACACCAATTAGTGCTGCTGTTTTTCTTTTGTGTTGTGTCTTCTCTAAAGATAATTGATCTCATTCAGTCTGGTTTTATTGTTTTTATCAGAGAGTTTCAGCCTCTTCTTGGTGTGTTTCTACTTTCTAGACACGCATTCTGTCTAAATACAGGACTTGTCTAAAACTCAAATAAGTCAGCTACAACTGTACTTCAGCTGTTTACTCAATTCTTTCTTCGGCAACAGTCACCAATCCGAATGAATTGCTTTGTTCCTTAACAGGCTGATTGCAGAGCAATTTAGAAGTTGACAGGTTAACTCTCACTAACTTCTCCCAAATTTATATTTTATTACAGAGGGCCTGCTTCTTCTACAACTAAAGCCTTTTATCAGATACTTTCTTCCCAGAAAGTATTGTTTTCACTTATATACGATGAGGCTCATTTTCAAAGCACTTAGCCTCCCAAAGTTCCATAGAAACCTATGGAACTTAGCCTCCCAAAGTGCTTTGAAAATATGCCTCACTGTCAGCTAGCACATTTACTTATTTCCGATCTGAGGAAGAAGGGCAACCTTCGAAAGCTAATCAAGAAATGTATTAAGTTATGTCCAATAAAAAAGGTATCATCTTATTTTCTTTTCCATGTTTTATTTTGTTTGTTTTCTTCCCAGAGTAACCACTACTGATCTGTAGTGTAATGGTTAGAGCATCTGCCTACTAACGATCTAAATACCGAAACTCAAGACTGGGGGTTCAAGTCCTGCTGTCATATTGGAATTGGCAAACGCCTTTAAGGCAGGGGCATAGCTACTATGGGGCCATGGGGGCAGGGCCCCCATAGATTTGGCCCTGGACCCCCCCTGCTGACGACCCTCTCAACCCCCCCCTCCCGCCGCCAACCCGTCACCATCTGCTACCTTTGCTGGCAGGGGACCCCAACCCACGCCAGCCGAAGTCTTCTTCTGTTTCTGCGAGTCTGACGTCCTACACGTTGTACGTGCAGGACGTCAGACTCAGAAACCAAACGAAGGAAGAAGACCGGTTAGCGGGGGTTGGGGTCCCTCACCAGCAAAGGTAGGCGACGGTGGGGGGGTGTTGGCAATGGTGGCGGGGGGGTCATCGGCGCCGGGGGGGGGGGCTAAAATGTGCCCCCTCACCTCGGCTCTGGACCCCCCCTCCCGCCGAAGTCTGGGTACGTCCCTGCTTTAGGGTACTATGTAAGCCACATTGAACCTGCAAATATGTGGGATACAAATAAATAGTTTACTACCAGTTTTCTCCTTTAATTAAGTACCAGAATCGCAGTTGTTCTATACTTATTTCCCTGCTATTGCAGCAACTTGTACATCAATGGAAGTCTTTCCTTATACTTTCTGGATGTATTGGTGATAGTCTTTATTTATTTATTTATTTATTTATTACATTTGTATCCCGCGCTTTCCCACTCATCGCAGGCTCAATACGGCTTACATAGTAACAAGAGAATACAATCTGTAGTATCAGAATCAACAAAGGAGGTATGTGGTAGGACAAATGAACAAGGGGTAAATGGGATAAAAGAGGTATGAGAGAAAGGATAGGGATAGGTAAGGAAGTGGAGTGATAAAGAAGAGGTAGGGGAAGGGCATGGAGGGTAAGAAGATTGGTAGGAGGTAATTTCTAAGTCATCGTTGTTAATGATAAGATGATAAGGTAATTTCTTTATCACTTCCTACAGCCTCTACAACTGTATCAGTGGATACTCAACTTGCAATGATGCAGTTTCTAGAATTAGAGGGCACTTTTATTGCACTTGACTGCTAGTGTTGCACTTTCAAGATACAGACAGAACTCCTATTGCAATGCCACATCAATACAGTACAGCTTTATACATTAAGGCTGATTAGGCATTTCCTTCACGCAACATATGGTGTCCCATATAAGTATGGGTAAAACAACCAATTATAGCCTCATACTTCGCTGTTTTTGCATTCAGTCTTGAGGGATAATGAATGCCTAAGGAACGTGCAGGTTACCCTCTTCTTCCGAACTCAATGTATATATTTCCTAAGCACACACATGGATCACTCCTTTATATTTGCTGCTCATATGGTAGTCTATTATTGTGCTTCATTATAAATTTCTAACATATTGGATAATCTGTTCGTGCTATTCAGGAAAAAACAAAGATAGTGTTTATAATGTAACAAGAATTAATTTATACTTGGGGATATTGCTCTAGAGCACTCGCTAATATTTATAAGTTTTAAGATAAATATTGAATAGTTCTCCACCAGTTACCCATTAAGGCAACAAGATTCACAATTGCAATGATTTAAATATTATCTCTGTTGAAATGCAGTATCCTGCGCTGGGAGATTTAAAAGCATGTACCCAGGACACAAAAGACCATATATTTAGCTTCAGAAAAGGTTTATTTATAATACAATTGCAATGAGAGAATGAGGTAGTTCCTTTTTAAGAGATCTTACAGAGACTCTGTGCTTGAAGTAAGGTAGCAGATTTGGATCAAAGGTTTTTAACTTACAGAAAAGTCTTTGTTATAGGAGCTGAGTGATGAGCCGCATGGTTACAGGAGAGGTCCTCATAGCAGGGAGATGAGCTGCAGGTCCCCAGAGCAGCAGCAGGTCCCAAAGAGTAGCAGCAGGTCCCAAGAAGACGAGATTGATTTGAGTTTTTCCAAAAATCTTTCAGCATCACCTTTCTTTCGTGGAGGGGCATTTTCGATATGACGTCTAAGTCCGACTTTCGACGTTTTGCAAAAAGCGTCCAAAATCTGAATAAGAAAGAAGTTCATTTTCCAAAAAGAAAAATGTCTTATCGTTTGTTTTAGAAAATACTATTTCGAACAAGGTTTTGTGCTTTGGACATTTTGTTTTTTGGTTCATTTTCAAAACAAAAACGTCCCAAGGGAAAAACATAGAAAATCAAGCCATTGGGATGTAGGAGGGCCCAGCATTTTTAGTAGACTGGTCTCCCAGACATCCCAGAAGATAAATGGGGCACCCTAGGGGTCACTGCAGTGGACTTCAAAAACATGCTCCCAGGTACACATCTTACCATTGCTCCCTTATCTTGTCTGTTGAGCCCCCTAAAACCCACCCAAAACCCACTATGCACAGCTATACACAATAGCCCGAAGGGGGCACATATATGTTTCTGGTGAGTTTTGGAGGGCTCACAGTTTCCACCACAAATGTGGCAGGTAGAGGGAGATAGGGACCAGAGTCCCCCACTCCGTGGTGCACTGCACTAACCACTACACTATTCCAGGGACCTGCATGCTGCTGTAATAGACTTGGCTCTAACATCTGAAACTGTCATAGAGGTTGCTAAATCATATTTGTATTCACATTTGTGGGGGGTGGAAGGTGGGTCAGTGACCACTAGGGGGTATTGGGGGGTCACCCCTGATTCCCTCTAGTGGGCATCTGGTCATTCAGGCACCCTTTTGTGCCTTATTCGTTATAACAGGTCTAGCTCAAAACGTCTTAGTTTTAGTCCTGTACGGTTTTGTTTTGTTCCATTATGGCTGAAAAACATCCAAATGTTAGGAACGCCCAGGTCCCGCCTTTAACCATTCCCCTGACACACACCCCTTTGTGATTTGAACGCACTTTATTTATTTTATTTTTATTACATTTGTACCCCGCGCTTTTCCCACTCATAGCAGGCTCAATGCGGCTTGCATGTTGTATACAGGTGCTTGTTTGTGCCTGGGGCAGTGGAGGGTTGAGTGACTTCAGTGGTGTGCTGGAGCTGGCTCGCAAGAGCCGCTTGTTAACTTTGCTCGGCTCTTGCGAGCCGGTTGTTGAGACCCGCGAGCCGGCTCTCCTCCCTCCCTCTTCCCTCACATCACCGACCTGACGAATTCTTCGAGGCAGGCAGTCTTGCCTGCCCGCTGCAAGTGGTGACTCTCCCCCGCTGGCGCTGCAGGTTCACGCTTTAAAAATGGCCGCCAAGACTTCCAGAGGCGGCCTCGCGAGACTTCACCATTGTAAGTCTCATTCTGTTTCTGAGCTCATTCTGTTTCTGAGTCTGACGTCCTGCACGTACAACGTGCAGCGACGTCAGACTCAAAAGAAACTTTCGGCGCCAGCTTTAGTGGAAGAAATGAAAGGACCTCGGCTTGGCTGGCGGGGGTTGGGGGTCCCCCGCCAGCTGACGGAATTCTTTTAAAGGCAGCCGGCAGCGGCAGGAGGACGCGGACCTCGGCTGGCGGGGGTTGGGGTCCCCCGCCAGCGAAGGTAGGCGAGCAACGGAGGGGGAGGGTTGGCAGCGGTAGGGGGGTCCAGGGCGAAATCTGCGGGGGCCCAGGCCCCTGAGGCCCCACGCAGATACGCCCCTGGCGTACGCTTTGTAGCACTATAGAAATGCTAAATAGTAGTAATAGTAGTAGTAGTAGTATTCAGGAAAAAACAAAGACAGTGTTTATAGTGGAGTCTGGGGTTATATGGTCCCCTCTGCTAACCACCCAGTCTCAGGCTATAATATGTGGTAATTCTTTTTCTGGTCTTTCTACTTACCATAGGAAATATACCAATAGGGGTTTCTGCCTCCTTACACCCACCCCAAGATACAGTGGACCAGCCGCCCCCAAGATGTGGGGTGACAGAAAAGACAGAAGCTATGTTTCTTCAGAGTAGAAAGTTTTTATTACTTACCAATCCAGATAACAACAAAGCAATCAACCCAATAACAAACAGCAATTTGTTATGAGAGGGAGAGAGAAATCACTGCAGTAAAAAGTTACTCACTGATAATCATCTCTGCCTCTGTCTAAATACAGTACAACAGTACCTTATATACAGTGGATTGGGCATCATTTCCCCTCCCAAATCATACAACCTTGCAACTTCAGCTAATTTCTGTCTTACTTTAGCTAATTTCTGTCTTATTTTATTGTTTACATAAAATGGAAAACATTATCTGAATGTTATGGAATACAGAACACAATATCTAAATGTTTATGGAACACAGCATCTTATAACAAGTCCAAGGTTTCTTTCACATGACATTGTAGCCGCCATTTCGTTACAGGAATTTCTCCAATACTCAAGTCATATGAATTGTTTTGTCTAAAAAAAATCAACACGTCTTTGCCTTCAAACTGTGTACATTCTCAGTGTCCTTGTAGAGTCAATGGCACCAATTCTGTCAGGGCGGGGAAGAGTGCTCCTTGCTGAATCAGTATGACCTCGAATTTACAGCTCTCAGCAGAAAGTAAAGATGCAGCTTTCAGGCATTTTAAGTTTGAGCTGTGCAGTTCATGGGTCATAATTGGCCTGTCAATGTTCAGAAAAGTGCAAAATCAATTCACCAGTCACACCTTCTTCAGTCAATCCTAGACCACTTTGAAGGTTGTTGAACCTTATGCATTACCCAGCTCTTTCTAGTTGCAATTAGGCAATTTCTGAAGTACCACTGGTGTAATTTTATTGCTGTTTCATCTAACCCTGACACCATTGACGGCATACTGGACCTAGATATTCCTTTTGCATTCCTCCTTTCGGACATTGTCTTCTCTATTTCAGGGTGCCGATAATTACTCAGAATTGCTATTAACTCAACTTCATTCATTCACCACTATGACTTCTATTTTCTTCTCTGCTCCAATGCAGCAAATACATCTGCTAGAACTGTACAGGTCCCAACTTCAAGCAGCATAAGTAAATGGAAAGCTGCATTCCACCCTAGTAATACTGGATTTTTTCATCCACATTTTTCTTATAAGAGCAGATATCAGAACAGTTATTTCAAATTGTTCTGGTTACAACCCAATCAGGCTCAGGAGTATTTCTACTCAATCTGACATCAGCACCATGAGTGTTCACGTCATGTTTGGTCACATCTCTGACCCATTTTCATCAGAATGGAATAGATGTTTTTAAAGACGTTTTGAACGACAGGTGAATTTTAGGCCAAGTTTTTTACAGATATTTTCATGTTTTCCAGACTAAAGTGGCTCTCCTACTGTCACGACTGTGGTCGTGACTCCTCTTTTACTCACCTTATTTCCCGATGTTCAGCTTCCAAGATGGCTCCTGTCTGTTCAGCCTCCAAGACGGCTCCTGTCTGTCCAGCTTCCAATATGACTCCTGTCTGTCTTTCCTTTGTGTTCCAAGCCTCTCTTTGGTGTCAGTGTGTTCCCTGCTCCTGTCCTGCAGTAGATGACATCATCAGTGAGTCTTTATAAGGAAGTGGTGTACTTGCATTCAGGGCCTTTGCATCTCCAAAGGTTGAGGATAGTTTCAATGCAGTTTGCATTTCTGCCTTGCTTCTAGTTGGTGTGCCTGTGGCACTTCTGTTTGCTCTTGTCTAGAGTTCTGTTCTCTGTGTTTGTCAACTACTGGAGCTTCAGCCATTGCTCTGCTCTCTGTCTGTGTTTGTCAGCTACTGGAGCTTCAGCCATTGCCCTGCTCTCTGTCTGTGTTGGTCATCTACTGGAGCTTCAGCCATTGCTCTGCTCTCTGTCTGTGTTGGTCAGAAACTTGCACTTCAGCCTTGTTTTGTCTGCATGCCTGTGGGCACCTCTGTTTTGATTCCAACCCTGTCTGCTTTTGGCTTCCTTTCCCTCCTGTCGGAGAACCCTGAATCCTTTGTGCTTAGCACTGCAGCCTTGTTCTTGTCTGGGTGCCTGTGGGCACCTCTATCTTGATTCCAGTCCTGTCTGCTTTTGGCTTCCTTTCCCTCCTGAAAAGGATTAGTACCCTAATCCTGAACCCTGTTTCAGTAAAGCTTGTTTCTGTATCCAATACCCTGTCTGAGTCTCCTGAATCCAGAAGTCCAGAACAGTCAAGCTTGTTTAGAGTTCTGTGTCTGGTGTGAGAATCCTGTTGGTCCAGTCTGTCTGCAGGCTCAGTCCAGTAAGTTCTGCCAGCTGCTTGCACCTGGGGGCTCAACCCCTAGGGAACGGTAGTCAAGCGCAGTTGAAGACCAGCTTCTCTGTCCTGCTTATTCCCTGCTTGTCTACTGCCGTAGTTCTAGTCCTGTGGTTCCAGTTCGGTTGTTCCAGCTTTGCCAGTCTACAGCTTCTCCTGCATTGCTTGTTACCAAGTCCTGGTTGGGGTCTTGCCTACTGCTGCCACTTGTCAGCAGTGGTCCAAGGGCTCACGTAGCTCCAGTGTCCGAGAGCCTGAGACCGTGATACCTACAAACTAGAGTTTTTCTATAAAACACTGCTTGCTTACATTTGAACCCAGTGCAACAACAGGGATATATGGAAACGTCCATCATCACCCCATTTCTTTGTATGCAATTATCACTCTCAATCATGTAGACCACATCTCGCTACTGCCTCACATTCTGTGTTTAATATGACCGCAGTTTTTTCTTCTATTATTGAGCTATATGATGATACCACATACTTTTAAACAAGACTGGATGACATATTGGACATAGCACGTGTCCCAAGGTGTGCTTGTGATGCAGCAACTATATGGCATCAGCATATTCATACTTGGGTCCATTCAATACCCTCTCTATATTTTCTACAATTTAGTAACTCATATATTCCTATGTCCAATTGGACAATTGTTTTTTTGCCAAATATTATCTCATAAAGCAGGGAGTACCACAACCTTGGAACTGTCACAGCATCTTATTTCCTGGACGTTCAATTCTCTAGTGGATTCTTTGAGCGCAAAATTGTAATAACATGAATGGTTATTCAGAACCACAATTCTACTTTCTTAATATAAAGTTACATTGTTCATTTTAGTATTTATATGCTGCTTAACCCTAAGCAGTGTACAATTTCACTTTACATAGACTCAAATCAGAGTGGATTACAGTCAGATACATTTCTATTATCCTGGGATCAGGAAGTTCTGTATCTCTTCTTGCAGTTCCCCTCATAGCAAGCATATTTTCATAATGCAATTCGAAACCTAGCATACATACTTCTCATTACTTTGTTTCGGGCTCCGAATGTGTGGTTCCCGGTGTTAGTTCTTTTTCACGGCTTTGTATCAGCCGTTTTCTTTCTTCCCAGAACTAATGGCTCTCATTCCATAACCCCAAGACACTATTCTCCATTTGAGTCTTTTCTATTTCATTATATTTATTTATGTATGTATTTATTTAATACATTTATATCCCACATTTTCCCACTAATTGCAGGCTCAATGTGGCTTACATTAATCTGTAGTAAGGCTACAGTGCATAAGGTACAATTATACAATATATAGTAATGTAGTAAATATCCACTAAAACAACAATGTATAAAGATTATAAAAGTAATCAGTGTTCTGGCACGTCAATTATATGACTTCTTCCCTTATCTCCAGCGGTATCTCATTTTCTTTCGACTACACTTAACACTTCAAGAATTTGTTGTCTAATTTTGAATGCCTCCGATTTTTCTTCTGGGGTATGTGACATTATTTGTTTTCTAATTTCTGAAGGTGTTTGCTCACTTTCCTATAGTTGTCAATTCGTTTCAATTTGGTTTATACAAGAGCTCTCTCCTTTCTCACCCCAGCTGACCTCCAGACATGTCTTGGGAACTCAATTTAGAGTTGCCTGCTTTTATGGATGCTCCTTTGCACCCAAATTAATAACAAGATTAACTATAGGCCTAGGTCATGTTTTTTTTGTTTTTTTTTTACTATGAATTCATTTCACCAGAATTATCCAAGCACCTGTCTTGTTATATCTCGCTCAGGGGAAACAATTTATAGAGGCAGTGAGTCTAAACACCGTATTTGTGCGCTGCAGGTGCTACTTCATTATGAACATAGTAACATAGTAGATGACGGCAGAGAGAGACCTGTACGGTCCATCCAGTCTGCCCAACAAGATAAACTCATATGTGCTACTTTATGTGTATACCTGACCTTGATTTGTATCTGCCATTTTCGGCGCACAGACTGTAGAAGTTTGCCCAGCACTATCCCCGCCTCCCAACCACCAGCCCCGCCTCTGCCACCCAATCTCAGCTAAGCTTCTGAGGATCCATTCCTTCTGAACAGGATTCCTTTATGTTTATCCCTCGCATTTTTTAATTAAGTATTATCAAATCTTTTAATGAGGAGTGGCCTAGTGGTTAGGGTGGTGGACTTTGTTCCTTGGGAACTGAGGAACTGAGTTCGATTCCCGGCACAGGCAGCTCCTTGTGACTCTGGGCAAGTCACTTAATCCTCCATTGCCTGCCGCATTGAGCTTGCCATGAGTGGGAAAGTGCGGGGTACAAATGTAAAAATAAATAAATAAATAAAAAAATACAGTACTTAGCACACATCTGAACTTTTTACCTCAGATCACGTATCCTTTTTTCATTTGGACATATATATATATTATCCTACCAGTATCTGGACTATTTCCTCCTACTAGTATGCATCAGAGATGGTTCTACATAGTGGTCTTTCCTTGAGCCCTTTGTATACATTTGGCTCGTAATGACTCCTCTGACCACCTGTTTTAATTTCTCTCTGTGTGTCTTTCTTTCCACTTTACAAATGAACAAATAGAAATAAAACAAATATAGAAAATAAAATAATACCATTTTATTGGACTAATACATTTAGCTTTCAGAGGCCAAAACCTTCTTCCTCAGGTCAATACAGTATAGTGCTGTTACAGTATCCTATCCTGACCTGAGAAAGGGGGTTTTGTTCTCCAAAAGTTAGTCAAAATGTATTAAAATTAGTCCAATAAAAAGATTACCTTATTTACATGTTCTATGTATAAACATTTATTAACATATCTACAATACTACTTTATCCTAAAGCAAAAAAATAAAAAAATATATTTTATTTACAGTTTCTTGTCTCTGGTTTCTGCTTTCCTCATCTTTTCACCGTCTTCCTTCCATCCAGCATCTGTCTTTGCTCTCTCTCTGCCGTCCCTTCCATCCACTGTCTGCACTTTCTCTCTGCCCCTTCAATACACCATTTGCCCTCCCTCTCCCATCCATCCAGGGTCTGCCCTCCTCACTGCCCCTTCTTTTCGGACCCCAGTTCCAGCTCCATTATCCCACCTGCCCCTAGTTTCAGCCCACATCTCCCACCTGCCCCTCCTTTTCAGCCCCACTATCCCACCAGTACTCAGTTTCAGCCCCAGCCCTTTTCTCCTACCAGTCCCTACTACTACTACTACTACTACTACTTAACATTTCTAGAGCGCTACTAGGGTTACGCAGCGCTGTACAGTTTAACAAAGAAGGACAGTCCCTGCTCAAAGGAGCTTACAATCTAAAGGACGAAATGTCAAGTAGGGGCAGTCTAGATTTCCTAAATAGAAGTATAGTGGTTAGGTGCCGAAGGCGACATTGAAGAGGTGGGCTTTGAGCAAGGATTTGAAGATGGGCAGGGAGGGGGCCTGGCGTATGGGCTAAGGGAGTTTATTCCAGGCGTGGGGTGAGGCGAGGCAGAAAGGGCGGAGCCTGGAGTTGGTGGAGAAGGGTACTGAAAGGAGGGATTTGTCTTGAGAGCGGAGGTTACGGGTAGGAACATAAGGGGAGATGAGGGTAGAGAGGTAAGGAGGGGCTACAGATCGAGTGCATTTGTAGGTTAGTAGGAGAAGCTTGAACTGTATGCGGTACCTGATCGGAAGCCAGTGAAGTGACTTGAGGAGAGGGGTGATATGAGCATATCGGTCCAGGCGGAAGATAAGATGTGCAGCAGAGTTCTGAATGGACTGAAGGGGGGATAGATGGCTAAGTAGGAGGCCAGTGAGGAGTAGGTTGCAGTAGTCAAGGCGAGAGGTAATGAGAGAGTGGATGAGAGTTCGGGTGGTGTGCTCAGAGAGGAAAGGGCGAATTTTGCTAATGTTATAGAGGAAGAAGCAACAGGTCTTGGTTATCTGCTGGATATACGCAGAGAAGGAGAAGGAGGAGTCGAAGATGACTCCGAGGTTGCGGGCAGATGAGACAGGGACGATGAGGGTGTTATCAACTGAGATAGAGAGTGGAGGGAGAGGAGAAGTGGGTTTGGGTGGGAAGTGTGAGCACTCTGGAGGGCTGGTGCGAGGGAAAGGGGATAGTGGGTCTTTCAGCCGGCATCATCCCCGTTCATTCAGCCCAGCTAGGAGAACAGGGCGCCCTCTAGGGATCAAACTGCCAGGGAAAGCTGTAATGCAGGAGAAAAACTACACTTCCCAGAAGACAGTGCAGGGTCAGTTGAACTCCCAGGAGGGGGAGGGTGGAGTGACTGATTGGGAGATGAGGTCTGATCCTGGAGATGGGGAACAGCTGGTGGAGCTTGGGGAGGAGGAGATGGAGTGGAATAAAGAGGAGGTGGAAGGAGAAGGTAAGGAGGAGTGCATGGAGGTTGGAGGGTTTGCTCAAACTTCCTCAGGAAAGGTAAAGGCTTTTGTGGCGGGAGTGTGGCCCAAGCTGTGCATACTTGGAGAGGATAAAATAATCCAGTGGGGAAGCCACTGGTGGAAGAAGCTAACCCATAAACTATCTAAGGGTAGAAGATAGTGCTGAGGAGGGGAGGCTACAATTGGGAGCAAGACAAAGGTTTGCTGGGTGTGATATTCTGAGTTAAGATTGGACTATGTTAATAAGCTGAATGTGGAAAAACTGAACTGACTCTTGCATTCTTGGTGAAGAAACTGCTTGAAGATTAAAGCTGTATTAAAAGATGTTGAGAGAATAAAGACCTGTGGTTTTCAAGAACTATAAGACTGCTGGAGTTTTGTGTGTCCCAGTCGTGAGCTGATCCTGGGCGCAGGTCAGCTGGGCAGCAGTTAAACTAGGCCAAGCACTGCAGCAAGGCGGTGGTTGCAGCTCGTACCGGGGAAAAGCTAGCCAAGCTAAGCAGGGTCGACCCCGGCTCTCACCTGGAAGGAGGACCTGGTTACAGAAGATAGTAAGCTCGGTCTTGGCCATGCTCAGTTTCAGGTGGTGGTTGGACATCCAGGCAGCAATGTCGGATAAGCAGGCCGATACTTTGGCCTGGGTTTCCGCATTGATGTCTGGTGTGGAGAGATAAAGCTGGGTGTCGTCAGCATAAAGATGATATTGGAAACCATGAGATGAGATCAGGGAGCCCAGGGAAGAGGTGTAGATTGAAAAAAGAAGGGGACCAAGGACAGATCCCTGAGGAACTCCAACAGAGAGCGGGATGAGGGTGGAGGAAGAACCATAAGAATGTACTCTGAAGGTACGATGGGAGAGATAAGAGGAGAACCAGGAGAGGACAGAGCCCTGGAACCCAAATGAGGACAGTGTGGCAAGATGTAAATTGTGACTGACAGTGTCAAAAGCGGAGGATAGGTCAAGGAGGATGAGGATGGAGTAGTGACCTTTGGATTTGGCAAGGAACACGTCATTGCAGACTTTAGAAAGTGCCATTTTTGTCGAGTGTAATGGGCGAAAGCTGGATTGAAGCGGATCGAGGATGGCATGAGAGGAGAGAAAATCAAGGCAACGGCTGTGAACGGCGGCGCGTTCAAGTATCTTGGAGAGGAAGGGTAGGAGGGAAATGGGGCGGTAGGTGGAGGGACAGGTAGGGTCAAGTGATGGTTTTTTGAGGAGTGGTGTGACTACAGCATGCTTGAAGGTGTCAGGGACAGTTGCAGTGGAGAGAGAGAGGTTGAGGATATGACAGATGGGGGGGGTGACAGTAGGAGAGATGGTGTTAAGTAAGTTGGTGGGGATGGGGTCAGAGGAACAGGTGGTGCATTTCGAGGAGGAAAGAAGATGGGCGGTTTCCTCTTCAGTGATATCAGGAAACGAGAAGGAGGTGTGGGTTGGTTGGTTGAGGGAGTGGGTTATAGGGTGAAGAGGAGGAGATGGTTTGGTGGTGAATTCGAGGTTGATATTCTGCACCTTGTCGCGGAAGTAGTCAGCCAGTGATTGAGGAGAGAGTGAGGGGCGGTGGGAGCGGAGGGCACTTTGAGGAGGGAGTTAAGGGTGGCGAAGAGACGACGAGGGTTAGAGCTGAGGGAATTAGTCAATTGGGTGTAATAGTCCTGTTTGGCGAGGAATAGGGAGGACTGGAAGGAGGATAGCATGAATTTGTAATGAATGAAATCAGTCCCGAGCTTCATCCCCCAGCCACTTCTCCCTGTCCCCTTTTCAGCCCCCAGTCTCAACCCCAGCACTTTTCTCCCACTAGTCCCAAGCTTCAGCCCCAGCCACTTCTCCATGTCCCCTTTCAGCCCCCAGGTCTGCCCTCCTTGCTGCCCCTTCTTTTCGGCCCCCAGTTCCAGCCACATTATCCCACCTGCCCCTAGTTCCAGCCCCAGCCCACATCTCCCACCTGTCCCTTCTTTTCAGGCCCCAGTATCCCACCAGCCCCAGTTTCAGCCCCCGCCCTTTTCTCCCACCAGTTCCGAGCTTCATCCCCCAGCCACTTCTCCCTGTCCCCTTTCAGCCCAGTTTCAGCCCCCAGTTCCAGTACTAGCCTCCTTATCCCACCAACCCTCCTTTTCAGCCTCCAGTTCCAGTCCCCTTCATCCACATGCCTTAGGGCCCCCCTTTTCAGCCCCAGACCCATTCTCCCACCTGCCCCAGGCATGGCCCCATTCTCCCTCCTGCCCCCTTCTCAGACCCCAGTTCCAGGCCCTTTCTCCCATCTAAGCCCCCCTCCCAGACCGTCCCCTTCTCCCCTCTGAGCGACCCCCAGACCCAGTCTCCTTCTCCCCTCTGAGCCCTCTTCTCCCCTCTGAGCCCCCCTCCCCGACCCAGTCCCCTTCTTCCATCTGAGCTCCCCTCCCCAACCCAGTCCCCACCTGGCTACCAGCTCCATCGATGGACAGACGATCCTCTCCTGCCACCCGGCACCCAGCCTTAAAAAAAAAAACCTGAGACAGGCAGGGGCAGTGGCGTACCAAGGGCGGGGCAGTGGGGGCAGTCTGCCCCGGATGTCAGCAATTGTGGGGGGGGGGTGCTCTGCTGTCACCGCAGTCCCCACCTGCCTACCAGCTCCATCAACGGACAGACGACCCTCTTCTCCTGCCACCCGGCACCCAGCCTTTAAAAAAAAAAACTGTGAAGCGCCTCGCGTCTGCTCTGCTGTAAGGAAGCAAATCGCTTCGTCGTGTCAGCCCTTCCCTCACTGTGTCCTGCCCTCTGATGTAACTTCCTATTTCCGCGAGGACGGGACACAGTGAGGGAAGGGCTGATACGACAAGGCGATTTGCTTCCTTACAGCAGAGCAGATGCGAGGCGCTTCACAGTTTTTTTTTTAAAAGGCTGGGTGCTGGGTGGCAGAAGAGGGTCTGTCCGTCGATGGAGCTGGTAGGCAGGTGGGGACTGCGGTGACAGCGGAGCACCCCCCCCCCCCCCCCACCTGCTGACATCCGGGGTGGACCGCACCTACCGCCCTGCCTCTGGTACGCCACTGCCCCTGCCTTTCTCAGTTGAATCATAACAGCTACCATGTGCCCCAGGCGGCAATTCCAATTTTGACATGCGTCCAAAACACACTGTAGAAATTTTCTACTGTATGGCATTTACCCGGCAGTGTATGTGCACTGATGATTACCGCCCGGTTAACACACAAGACCTTACGGCTAAGTCAATGGGTAGCAGTAAGGTCTCATGCCGAAAATGGAAGTGCGCTGGTTTTAATTTTGCTGCACATGTATTTTGCAGGCGCGCTGAAAAATGGACCTCTGCGCATCCAAAACATGCACCTAAACCAGCGCAGGCCATTTTTCGGCCCCTCTGTGAGCTTCTGTAATGTATTTCACAGTGAAACTCTTCACATCTTTCACCTATGAATTTAGCCGAGCATCTGTGAAACGTTTTGGGTTAAGATTTATTGTGTGCTCTAGAAACTTAAGTTGTTATTTTATATTACATCACATTGTATAAAAATGTTATAAAATTTCATATCCTTCATATTTATTGCACATCACAAAAGTAGTACATGACACGACTCGTTTGGGCAGGAACCTCTTAAGTCCACTCCCCTTAAACAACCAGCTGTAAGCTTCTTGGTTTCCCATTTTCATTTTGGAATCATCGCCGTTTGACATCTAATTTTGCTGCTGTTCCTCGCCGATACAGACTCTGGGTGGCCTGATCTCTGATTTTGGAAACATGACGGCAGATAAAGGCCATATGACCCATCCAGTCTACCCATCCTCTATAACCCCTAATTCTTCCTAAGCGATCCCACATGCTTATCCCATGCCTTTTTAAATTCTGGAACAGTCCTAGACTCCACCACCTCCACCGGGAGGCCATTCCATTTGTTGAAAGTTTCAAGGATTTCTTGATTACTTTGGTCATTTAAACCATTCGTACAAAAGTTCTTTACCACGGGAGTCAGTAACCCATGGTACAGAGATACTTTAGGTTACTGACTCCTGTGGTAAATGAAGGTGCAGTAAAAGCACCTTGATAACGTCCCCCCTTTACGAGGAGATTTGCAGCTTAGCAATCTCTGTTTTTTGATGAGTTTGTAAGCTTTTATAAGAAGTTGTCAGTTACCAGCCTATGCTCAGAAGCTTCAATACAACCAAAACAAGGACCTGTGAGACCATGATAAGAGGACTTTCTCATTCAGGTTACAGGATGTTTTCCCACTGGAAGAAACATGTCGTCTTGCTGTGCCTTTCTGTACATTTATTTATTTTAAAACAATTCTATTCCATACAATCCTTATTTCAAGTTACTATGTAAGCCGCATTGAGCCTGCATTGTAATAAATAAATAAATCACAGATCAGTATATACAATTTATAAAAAAAATAAAAGACCCATGAAAACAACACTGACAATACAATTTAAAAATTCAATGAATTCAATTTTTTATTTATGTGTTTGTTTGTGACTTTTATATCTCACATTATCCCAAACAAGTTTGAGTTCAATGTGGCTTACGATAAACAGTATAAGATACATAACAAAGAATAACGCCTAAGAAAGTAATTTGTTGTAAGAATCTGATATTACAATACAGTATCATAAACATACTGGGATAGCTATGGATGTTTAACATTTAGAAAATCTATTATGAATGAGAAATTGTACAAGAAGCAAAGAGAAAGTTAATGGTAAATAGAGGAATAACCAATTCAGGTAATAATTGTTTGAGATATGGTTGTTCTTTGTGAGGGTTTGTTTGAATAGGAACAATTTGAGGATTTTGCAGAATCTAGTATATTCCTGTATATTTCTTATTTTGGGTGGTAAGGAGTTCCACCATTTGGTTCCTAGGTAAGTGAAGTTTGCAGAGCGGACAGTTTTGTAGATCACTTTTTTGCAATTTGGGAGGTGTAGTCTGAGATAGTTTCTTGCCTCATATTTTGCATTTCTTTGAGGTAAGTTTATTAATGGTACCATATAGTCTGGAGCTGTGCCATTTAGTATTTGAAAGTTAAAGGTACATAATTTGAAGGTAATTCTCGCTTTGATGGGAAGTCAGTGTCATTTGATTAATAAAGGGGAGGCACATTCAAAATGAGAGATTTTGTATATGAACCTGGCTGCAGTGTTTTGAGCTGTTTGCAATTCAACAGGTACTCCTTACAGCCAGCATAGATGGCATTGCAGTAATCGAATTGGGATAATGTTAATGATCGTACCACCCGATAGTCTGAATGTTTCTGATGAGAAATAGGGTCTGATCCTTTTTAGTTTCCAAAGAGACCTGAACGTTTTTGTGATTACTGAGGAAACTTGAGTATCAAATGTTAAATAAAAAAAAAAAAATCAACATCAAACATAAGGTCAGGCAATTCGGACCCTAAAAAGGTCAGGTTAATTATTTGTTTCTTGGACTGTACATTTCCTGAAATGAACTTAGGACCTCTTTTATAAAAGCATGCTAGCTACTACTACTACTACTTAACATTTCTAGAGCACTACTAGGGTTACGCAGCGCTGTACAATTTAACAAAGAGAGACAGTCCCTGCTCAAAGAGCTTACAATCTAATAGACAAGTGAACGGTCGGTCCGATAGGGGCAGTCAAATTGGGGCAGTCTGGATTCACTGAACGGTAAGGGTTAGGTGCCGAACGCAGCATTGAAGAGGTGGGCTTTAAGCAAAGACTTGAAGACGGGCAGGGAGGGGGCTTGGCGTAAGGGTTCAGGAAGGTTGTTCCAAGCATAGGGTGAGGCGAGGCAGAATGAGCGGAGCCTGGAGTTGGCGGTGGTGGAGAAGGGTACTGAGAGGAGGGATTTATCCTGTGAACGGAGGTTACGGGCGGGAACATAAGGGGAGATGAGGGTACTCCTGCATGGCAAGTAAGAGCAAGCCCATTCAGTTCCTATGGGCTTCATCTGATTTGCCACACCACAATCTCTAGCGTGGCTTTGTAAAAGAGGTCCTAAAATAGGTGTGTTTTTAATTGCTCTTTGGACATCATCTATGAGATAATTTTCCTTAGTTCCCAGGGTAAGCTAATCCATAATTTTTGGAAGATAATACCGCTAAGTCCTAGGAGACTCTGGGGCAGTGGCGTACCAAGGGGGGGGGTGGGGGCGGTCCGCCCCGGGTGCACGCCGCTGGGGGGTGCCGCGGCGCGCGCCTGCTCCAAGTTCGCTAAACTTCTTTGCTTGTTCGCTGCAGCTCCCTCTGCCCCGGAACAGGTTACTTCCTGTTCCGGGGTAGAGGGGGTTGTAGCAAACGAGCAAAGAAGTTTAGCGAACTCGGAGCAGGCGCGCGCCGCACCCCCCCCCCCAGCGGCGTGCACCCAGGGGGGGTGTCATTTCGCAGGAGGGGGGGGGGAAGGTGTAATTTAGTGGGGGAGGGGGGCGCATCGGCGCTCCGCCCCGGGTGCCATCCAGGCAAGGAACGCCACTGCTCTGGGGCATATTTTTGAAAACAGAAAAACATCCAGAGAGTGGAACAAAGCTGCAGAAGGATGTTTTTCTTGCACAAACATCCAAATTGCTATTTTTGAAACACATATTTAAGACGTATTGCGGGTTGGTGGAGTGTTGGGGGCAGGATTTGGGTATTCCCACAACTTAGACATTTTTCTGCCACAGTGGAAGAAAGCAAAAACCATCCAGGGCAACTAAGTCATAAAAAGGTGCCCTAAATGACCAGATCATTGCTGAAGGGATTATGGCATGACCCCCTTCCTTTGTCGCCCAGTGGTCACTGTCCCCCACCCACCCACCCCAAAAATGTGACCCCCCCCAAAAAAAAATAACGGTAAAAACCAGTCTCTATGACAGTATCAGATGTTATAGCCAGTCCTATTAGAACAGCAGCCAAGTCCCTGGAGTAGCCAAGTCGTCGGTGCAATGTACTGTAGAGAAAAGAGCCAGGCCCATATAACTGTTACACTTGGTGGAAAATGTGAGCCCTCCAAAAACCTACTGTACCCAAATATAGATGACACCTGCAGGCATAAGGGCCATCGTAGTGGTGTACAGTGGAGGTTTGGTTGGTGTTAGAAGGTCCCCATACCAGGGGTATAGCCAGACCTCACAGTGGGAGGGGGCCAGAGCCCAAGGTTGGGGGCACATTTTGAGTGCCGCCCCACCGTCACACCTCACCGCCCCCCCACCTCCTCACTGACTCCCAAACAAATACCTTTGCATGCGGGGGTCCCCAACCCCCGCCAGCTGAAGGCTTCTTCAGCGCCAGTCTCTGGCGCAACCGCGTTCGCTGCCCTGCTTGTCTTTCTTCTTGCCCCTCCTATGCATGCTGACGCACCTTCTCAGTTTCACGTAAAGGAGCGACAGCGTGCACAGGAGGAGCAAGAAGAAAGATGAGCAGGACAGTGAACGCGGGTTTGCCGCAGACCGGCGCTGAAGAAGGCTTCAGCTGGCAGGGGTTGGGGACCCCCGCCAGTCTAACCAGGGGCCCGGACATAATTTGCGGGGGCCCAGGCCCCTGTGGCCTCCCATAGCTACGCCCCTGCCCCATACAAATATAAGGGGGTAACGGTGAAATGTGTACCTGGGACCTTTTATGTAAAGTCCACTGCAGTGTCCCCTAGGGTGCCCCACTGCTCTGCTGGGATATCTGTGTGGCCAGTGTATTGAGAATGCTGGCCCCTGCCCCCCCCCCCCCCCCCCCATACATCCCAATGGCTTGTTTTTGTGCATTTTTTCCATTGAACGTCTTTTTTTTTTTTTCAAAAATGGTCATAAAAGAAAAATGCACCGAGCACAATTGTCTAAAAACATCTAGGAAATGGCCATTTTTGAAACAAAAAGACAGAGATTTTCCCGGTTTGAAAATAGCCATGTTGTTTCAGCAAGATGTCCAAAGTTGGATTTAGACATTATAGGTCCCTCCACATGTTTGAAAGGTTGGAACATCTGTATACAGATATTTTGCCATCAGAACTTCACAGTCAGCCACTTTACTTAACCTCCTTCCCAATTCCCTACAGAACTGTTTTGGCTTCTCTCTGAACAATTGATTTTGAGTGTTTTTGCTAATTCTAATTTATTACTGGAGCATAGAAATTTAAGGTCTTCCTCTGTTAATGCTGCATAACTCAATTTGTTGTTTTGGATCGTTCTCTTTATCGATGTTAATCCTGTGAGATATTCATCTATCAGGGACACCTCTGCTTCTGATGATTTTATTTTTCCCTCAATACATTTTTTCCAAGAAGCAGCTGTCATCTTTCTTTTCTTTTCTTGATCCTGTATCCTTGCTGGTAGAATTCTCCCAGTAATCATTTTTACTGCAGAATATCGGATTTGATTAAATTCTGTGATACAGGTATTTTCAGAGAGGCTAAGAGCTCAATTATTAATTCCTCTACCTCTTTCTCCCACCTTTTGTCTTTCCCCTCAGTTAACAACTTAGCTTGCCTTTCATTTATTTCACCCTCATACAATTCTAGATTTCTTCTATCATTACCTTATTGCTGACGTCAGTACTCTGTTCTGAGCTCCATCTTGATCTCTTATTAACCTCTGTCCCCTAAATCTCCTCCTTCTTTCTCTCCAACATCAGCCATTTTATTTGCATTCCTTTCTAGATTCCCTTCCCTGTGCATCAGTCGTTCTTTTGGTGTGTTTTTTTTTTCAAACTCTTTAATTCTCTCGCTATATCTTCTGTTGTTTTCTTCTAAGACTACCAGTTCATTTTCAGCCAGGACCTCTCCTATTTCCACAAAAGACTTCAATAGTGTTGAGATGCTATCATGAACTCTTCTGTTTGATCTTTAAAATTAGGGATCTTAAATTCACATCGGCCACTTTTTTTGAAGCTTTTCCCATGACAATATTCTTCTTTCCTCCACTTTTAGGCAAATTCTTTTGGTATACCCTCTTGGTCCACATATAGGAAGTGTAGCATAAAGGCAGCAGTACATTATGTCTTTATCTGCAGGACTCCAATTAATTGTAGTTAATCCTCTCAACTTTTTCATTTGCTTTTGCAGCTGATCTCCTGTTCTAGTGGGTCAATGATTCAAAAAGAAAAATTATTCTCTTTTCCTCAGAAATGCACAGTAATTCACCAGCTACTGTTGATGAATTTATACTGAACTGCCTTTAACCCATTTTGCTGTTCATTTCATGTTGGTTTTTTAAAGCTGAGTGAATCTTATATTACAATCAGGATATATAAATGGTTTCTCTCAGGAACAATTTATCCAAATAAGTTAGCTCTGTGCACATCATGACAGGAATGACCCTCATTCCTAAACCAGGGATTATATGATCTCAGTTCCTTGAATCTACTTCTGTAGTGTGGATCTTTTGGTGGTTTTTTTTAGATCTGAAAGCTGAATGAAGCTTTTTTTTAACACTCTATACAACTAACTGGTTTCTCTCCCATGTGGATCCTTTAGTGACTAAAGCGTAACTGGCTTCTCTCCAATGTGGATCCTTTGGTGACTTTTTAGATGTGAAAATTGAGTGAAGCTTTTATTACACTCAGTACATATAAATAGTTTATCTCCTTTGTGGTTCATTTGGTGTCTTTGAAGATATGAAAGCCGAGCAAAGCTTTTATTGCACTCAGTACATGTAAATGGTTTCTCTCCTGTGTGAACCATTTGGTGTCTTTTTACCGATGAAAGCTGAGTGAAACTTTTATTACACTCAGTACATATGAATAGTTTCTCTCCTTTGTGGTTCATTTGGTGACTTTTTAGATATGAAAGCCGAGCAAAGCTTTTATTGCACTCAGTACACGTATATGGTCTCTCTCCTGTGTGGATCATTTGGTGATTTTTTAGACTTAAAAGATGAGTGAATCTTCTTTTGCACTCAGTACATTTATATGGTTTCTCTCCTATGTGGATCCTTTCATGGCACTTTAAATTTGATAGCCAAGTGAAACTTATATTACACTCAGTACACGTAAATGGTTTTTCTCCTATGTGGATAATTTGGTGGCGTTGTAAATTTGAAAGCGCAGAGAAGCTTTTATTACATTCAGTACATGTAAATGGTTGTTCTCCTTTGTGAATAATTTCGTGACGTTTTAGATGTGAAAGCTGTGTAAATCTTCTATTACACTCAGTACATCTAAATGGTTTCTCTCCTTGGTGGATCATTTGGTGACTTTTTAGATGCGATTGTCGTGTGAACCTTTTATTACACTCAGTACACGTGAATGGTTTCTCTCCCTTGTGGATCATTCGGTGATTTTTTAGACTTGAAAGATGAGCGAAGCTTTTATTACACTCAGTGCATGTAAATGGTTTTTCTCCAGTGTGGATCTTTTGATGGCTTTTCAGATATGAAATCCTAGCGAAACATTTATTACACTCAGTACATATAAATGGTTTCTCTCCTTTGTTTTTTGTGTGACTTCTTTTCTGCGTTTGGAGGTTTGAAAACCAGGGCAAGCTCTTCAGACTCCTGTTAGATGTAGTACATGCAAATTCCTGCTGGTCATTTTTTCTTTTCTCCTCTCCCTTGTCAGGGTTAGAAACCATGTAACCACTATTATTATTTTGGAAGGGTCTCTCTGCCAAGTGTCGCTGGTGCCCATAGATGTTAATGAGCTCCCTGTAACTTCTCTCACACTTTATGATTCCATCCAGTGAGTATCCTGCAGGGTCTCTTTTGTCTTCTGATTCCTGGTGATCATTCCTAGGTCCCTGGGAAATATTCTCACAGACGTTTTCCGATTGTCTTTGTTCTATTTTTACAGGATCTTTGCCTTGATTATTTTCTATTTTTCTTTCTTCTGTGACTGGCTGATCTAGTGGATAAAAATAAAAGTTATGTGTTAGAAGATAGGGGTGGTTTCTAAGATATTACTTGTGTATATTAAGAGGAAGGATTGGTTTTATTGCACCGGGTTCTATGTGTGGTATGTTTCTTATTTGCAAACCATTTCTTAAAACATTTTGTCTCCACACACCACAAGTTTGTGAGAGGCTGAAATGTCCCTTGGAAATGGTAGGGTATAGACATGAGAGCCTTGAAGAATGGTCTGACTGAGAATGTTATAATCTGTGGTTATCAGGGAGTTTCTTCGATTGTGATGAAGTAACAACCTATTAGGTTCTCAAGGCAGAAACTAGGTTCGTGAGCCCTTGTACCACTGCCAAGCGGCAGTGGTAGGCAAAACCACCCCACACCAGAGACAAGGCAGAACTCTGACAGAAACAGCTAGACTTCACCTGCACTTGACCGCCCTTCCCCAGGAGTTGAGCCCCTGGCTGCAGACGGCCGGAAGGATTTACTGGACAGGGCAGGAACTGGATACCTAGGCTGAACAGGGTCAGAGGGGAAGGGAATATACATGGGCAGCAAGGCAGGAAACTGGGCAAGGACTCACAGACAGAGAATACTACACAAGGCAGGACATGGACAAGCTAGAGGACAGGAACTGAAAGCTGCCAAGCAGCCACTGAAAAACACTGACAGACAAGAGACAGGACTGAAAGCTGCAGAGTAGCCACTAAACAAGAACACAGATAAACAGAAACTAGACCAGGAATACAGACACGAGACAAGACTAGGAAATAAGTAATAAACCTAAGCTAACCTACACACAGACTAACTAGAACCGGACAAGAAACTCAAACAAGAAACCAGACTAGGCAGAAGTGCAATAAAGCACCAACAAACCAGGGACCTTAGACAATGCAAAGGCAAACACAGAAGTTTCCAGGTGATTAATAAAGCCCATCAGCTGCTGAAGCTCAGCTGCAGGAATCACCAGGCAGTTACGGGTGCTGTTCAGGCACAAACAAGAAAAGCAAGTCTGGCAGCCCTGAAGATCCGGACCGGAGTGGGCTGAAATCTGGAACATGAGACAGTCCATAGCAGCCACCGATTCTGGCCACCAGAGGGCGAGGTGAGCACAGACAAGGAAACAGTCACCATCGTGACACAACCGTATCAGTAACAACAAGGATGACAAAAGAAAGGGCAGCAGATGATGTACCAACTTAACACCTTTATTATGACATCCAGGACATTTTCGTTTGCTGCTACCGTCGTCGGAAATTGGGTTTTAGTACATGCCAGGGTTAAAAACTTGTTCGTTAAAGGCTCATTTAGTTTAGTGCATCTTGCTCTAAGTCCTTTACAGTTGGGGAGATGTAAGTTTAGATAAGTTTGAGAGATTTAGAGCCGTTTCTGGTTGGAAGGTCGATCAGATTATACATGTTGCTTGGGGATTCTCCGTAGATAATCTTATGAATTGTCGTGTGGATTTTGAAATGTATTCGTTCAGTAATAGGGAGCCAGTGAAGCTTTATGTGGAGAGGTGTTGCGCTCTCAAACCGTGACTTACCAAAAATGAGTCCGGCTGCCGTGTTTTGGGCAGTTTGGAGTTTTTTCAAAATTTGGACCTTGCATCCAATGAAAATGCTATTGCAGTAGTCAACGTCATTGTCCTTGAGTGGGAAAATACAATTAATAAAAATAGTGTTTCTGCCAAAATATATCTTTATGCTCTCCAAAATTTACCCTTCAAAATAGGAAGGATAAACATGTAAATGGAATTAGATGTTCATCGGGGAGAGGGGGGAAGGAATAAAAGATGTAAATGACCCTACTGCAGGTCCCAAAGGTAGAGGATGGAAGGGAGGCTCTTGGATACTGGGGTCTACCATATAGTTTGTCAGTTATGAAAAGATGAGAGACTGGATAGACAAGACAACAAATTATTGTAATCTGCCCTTAGAACACATAAGGGGTCTTTTACTTAGGTGCGCTGATGTTTTTTGCGCGCGTTAAAAAAATGCGCAAACGCTAAAGACATCAATGCATTCCTATGGGTGTCTTTAGCGCGCCTAAGTAAAAGACCCCCGTAGGGCCCTGTTTACTAAACCGCGCTGTAGGCGCGCAAACTTTTTAGTGCGTGCTAACAATAGAGACACCCATAGGAATAGATCATTAGCATGTGCTAAAATATTAGTGCAACTACAGCGCGGCTTAGTAAACAGGGCCCACAGCAAGGCTGTATACACTGCCCTGGGTCTTATGTACTAATTGGGGAGGGAGGGGAGAGAGGCAACTAGCATCCAAAATTAGAAGTAACTCGATTATTACTTTGGTGAGATGGGTGTAGAAAATGGAGAGGAAAGATATGGGATGACACCAGGGTTGCAGGGAATGGAATTTAGAATATGGTGAAATAAAAGGATTAGACCCTGGGAAGAGGAGGAAGAACCTGAAGTGATAAGTTTTGAAGATGTAGAGATAAAGTATAACCTGGCAGAAAGAGAGAGGTTTTGTTTCGTCTCCTGATGCAGCCTGGCGAAACAGGGGATTCCCTGTCAAGATCTGTTTGTGTTTCAGCTCAGTGAAACTGATGTTCCTGAGGGGACTTTTCATGTTTCTATGGACTATTTAAGACAAGTGAAAGCTACATTTTTTGGGACTTATTTTCTAAGCTGTGCACAGTATTTTTAAACTCGCATTGGACTTTTTGCTTTATTAATGCCTTTTTATTTGAAAAATACTCTAGGATTCAGCAGGTTGTGATGGGGCTGGCACTTTACTATAATACCGGGCTTTTTGACATGGTAATTTTTTTTTCCACAATCAGGAGTTATTTCTTACCACGTTTTTTTTTTCCGGTTGTTAGAAAACCAGCGATAGTAGCCTATATTGGGTGTTATATTTATGTTTATTGAAGACTTGACATACCGCCTTTCACAAACAATCAAAGCAGTGTACAAAAAACTAAAAACAAAAGGAGTAAGAAAAGAACGCCAATGTCAAATAGGACAGAGGAAATCATGAATTAGAATAGAAAGGGAAGAGAACAGCTCAAAATGGGACAGGGAAAAGACAACCAATTGCCCGTCAATAACCTGGCCTCCAAAAAAAGAATATAGGTTAGGGGAACGCCTGAGAAAACAAATGTGCTTTAACTAGAGGACAGAAGCTCTGACTTCAAAGAAGGGAGTAAGGAGTTCCAGAAACTAGGAACTATTGAGCACCGCCCATCCACTCCCCCCCCCCCCCCCCCCCACCCAGGTGGTTGAGGTTTTAGTTTTTAATTTAAGCCTTATTCACGCTTCACTGATTGGTAAAACTTGATTTGATAATCGGTATTTAGAAAGAGTTAGTGGGGTTCCTCAGGGGTCAGTGCTAGGACCGCTGCTCTTTAATATATTTATAAATGATTTAGAGATGGGAGTAACTAGCGAGGTAATTAAATTTGCTTATGACACAAAGTTATTCAAAGTCGTTAATTCGCGAGAGGATTGTGAAAAATTACAGAAGGTTCCACGTTAGGAGTTACGGACCAAGAAAGGGATCTGGGTGTCGTCGTTGATAATACACTGAAACCTTCTGCTCAGTGTGCTGCTGCGGCTAGGAAAGCGAATAGAATGTTGGGTATTATTAGGAAAGGTATAGAAAACAGGTGTGAGGATGTTATAATCTGTTGTATCGTTCCATGGTGTGACCGCACCTTGAGTATTGTGTCCAATTCTGGTCGCCGCATCTCAAGAAAGATATAGTGGAATTGGAAAAGGTGTAGCGAAGGGCGACGAAAATGATAGCGGGGATGGGACGACTTCCCTATGAAGAAAGACTAAGGAGGCTAGGGCTTTTCAGCTTGGAGAAGAGATGGCTGAGGGGAGACATGATAGAGGTATATAAAATAATGAGTGGAGTGGAACAGGTGGATGTGAAGCGTCTGTTCATGCTTTCCAAAATTACTAGGACTAGGGGGCATGCGATGAAACTACAGTGTAGTACATTTAAAACAAATCGGAGAAAATATTTCTTCACCCAACGCGTAATTAAACTCTGGAATTCGTTGCCGGAGAATGTGGTGAAGGCGGTTAGCTCGGCAGAGTTTAAAAAGGGTTTGGACGGTTTCCTAAAGGACAAGTCCATAGACCGCTACTAAATGGACTTGGAAAAATCCACAATTTCAGGAATAACACGTATAGAATGTTTGTACGTTTGGGAAGCTGCCAGGTGCCCTTGACCTGGATTGGCCGCTGTTGGGGACAGGATGCTGGGCTTGATGGGCCTTTGGTCTTTTCCCAGTATGGCATTACTTATGTACTTATCTTTAAAATAAGCTTTATGTAACTCAGCTAATTACCCAATTGTCACGGTGGTGCCCAGGTTCCATGCTCTCAGTCACCTCGTCCCCTGGTGGTTAGACCTGGGGGCTGCTGTGAACCGATGACTTGGAGTTTCCCATGTTCCAGAAGATATGCTGGTCCGGTCCGGATCTTCCAGCTTTCCAGATTGTTGTGGAAGTTTTTTTGGAACTAAGCAGTACCCATACCTGGTGAACTCCCTGGTAGACTGCCTTTATTAATCACCTGGGAGGGTTTCTAGTTTGCCTTGCAACAGTGTTCTTCAGAGGTGTTCCTTTGGTGTGAGTTGTTGCTGTGCCTTTGTGCTTTTACTCTTTTGGGACTTTGACTCTGCTTGTCTACTGGACTTTTCTTCTGTTTGCCACCTGCCTAGACCCGGATTGTTACTGGACTATTCTTCTGTTTTCCGCCTGCCTAGACCCGGATTGCTACTGGACTATTCTTCTGTTTGCCACCTGCCTAGACCCAGATTGCTACTGGACTATTCTTCTGTTTGCTGCCTGCCTAGACCCGGATTGCTACTGGACTATTCTTCTGTTTGCCGCCTGTCTAGACCCGGATTGTTACTGGACTATTCTTCTGTTTGCCGCCTGCCTAGACCTGGATTGCTACTAGACTATTCTTCTGTTTGCCGCCTGTCTAGACCCGGATTGTTACTGGACTTTTCTTCTGCCTGCCACCTGCCTTGACCCGGCTTATTTCTGGACTATTCGTTTGCCTGCTGTTTCCCTGGAACCCAGCGTGAAGCCTTGCCTGTTCCACTGTGCTCCAGTTCTGGTCTGCCTTGTCTTGCGTTTGGGTGATTCTCCTGCCGCTCCTCGGCAGTGGCCCAAGGGCTCACAAACCTAGTTACCTGCTGTGTATACGTGACACCAATATCCCACAGTGTGGGGAAAGAACAATTTAGATCAGTTCTGGTCCCAGGAAGACATAACTAAATGATTGACAGTCGAATATTATAAGGCATAGTAACATACATACAGGCTTATTTTCGAAAGAGAAGGGCGCCCATCTTTCGACACAAATCGCAAGATGGGCGTCCTTCTCACAGTGTCGCCCAAATCGGTATAAAAGCTGATTTTGGGCATCCCCAACTGCTTTCTGTCGCGGGGATGACCAAAGTTCCCGGGGGCATGTCGGAGGCGTAGCAACTGGAGACTGGGACGTGCTTAACACACGGGCATCCTCGACCCATAATCGAAAAAAGAAGGGCGTCCCTGACGAGCACTTGGATGGCTTTACTTGGTCCTTTTTTTGTTACGACCAAGCCATGAAAAGGTGCCCGAACTGACCAGATGACCACCGGAGGGAATCGGGGATGACTTCCCCTTACTTCCCCAATGGTCACTAACCCCCTCCCACCCTCAAAAAACAACTTTAAAAATATTTTTTGCCAGCCTCAAATGTCATACTCAGGTCCATCGCAGCAGTATTGTAGGCAAGCTAGAAGTACTTATATATCAGAGAACATTACAAGATAGCAATACTCTGGACTCAGTCTAGGGGTGTACCTCTGAAGCCCACTAATAAGCAGCTAGCAGTGATGAAAAGAAACTAAAGACACAGAAATTAATATATTAGGTTTATTATATAGAGAAAAATATATAGAGAAATAATTCTGTAGCAAATTGCAAAGCAAAATACAAAAGCTTGCTATAAAAAAATAGATTATCACATATATCTATATATAATACAATATGATTCTCCCAAAGGACTAACTAAATGGTGTGGTAACACCACCAATCACAACTGATATCCTAATGAATCCTATGAGAACTCACACCAACAGTCATGCAAAATACTTAGCAGCTAACTACACAGACCACAAGTTCTGCCCACTAGACCTGTCTGTCTCAGTTAACAACCAAGAAGTAATTACCCCGACTAGAGGAAAATATCCAGATCTCACCTTTGCCGTCTGTCACAGACTTCCAATGGTAGATAAGTGGAACTCCTCAGAGTCTCGAGCTGAATTCTCAGCGAGTCTCTCTCAGTCCTGAGATAAGGTCTATTCTGAATACAGATGGCCTGTCAGTAGACAAGTCCTTGTTGTAGTGGTGCAAACCTCAGGAACAGGTTACAATGCACACAGTTCACTGATGATAGGAAAATCAGTCAGCTCTGACTCAGAGCCAGCTATTCGCTTGCAAATCCTCTGGTGATCTTCTCTTCTTCTGTTCTCCTCCGACTCCCTGTCTCACTCTCCGACCAACTGGTTTCCGACTAACTGAACTTTCTTCAGTCCAAAACTTTTGGTATCTCAGGGTCAGATGATACCTTTGGACCAATCACAGACGGTGACATAATGTCCAGGCAACATGGACAATAAGCGAGCCTTTGTTCTAGATGAGGTATGCACACTCCCTGTCTGGTCTCACTGTTCCTGGAGCCATGTCTGTTTCTCCTACCATGTTCTCAGGAGATAACGGGGCAAGTTTGCAACAAATACTATGTCCTTGGAATGTAGAAATCTTGCAATGCTCAGCAGTAGTTTCCTTTGCAAGCAAGCTGGTTTCTGCTAGTTACAGATGTATTCAGGTCACAGGTTGCAGAATCCATTTTGTTAAAAGAATGGTTTAAGCTTGTATAGGCCAAGACCAGCAAAGGTGAGATCTCAGGTAAATACCCCTACAGTATGCACGTCCCTGGAGCAGTTTTAGTGGGCATGTGGAAGATAAGACACAGCTCTAATTAATTTGGTATGTGAAGAGGAGTATGGCACTTGTTTTCCAGGCCCAGCTTGGCCACCTGGACTTGGGGAGCATGTGACCACGTTCCCACAGTATGGCTTGTTTACCTAAACAGAGAAGCATTCTGTAACTTTCCTCAGCTCTGAACATGAGTTTTGAGCCTAATAAAAAGGGGGGTTTCTTTCAGTGAAAACTCGGAGCTCATCTGTGAGTAACGTACGTACTGCGCAGAGGATCTGTTCCTGGTCTAAAAAGCTCCTGGCTTTTGCTGTAACGGGCCCCCCCAGCTGATAAGAGCCTGGATGATGTAAGGACCAGTGATGTTGTATATATAATATATGTATAGTGTATTATTGCTTCTTTTCCTGGTCTAAGAACTCTTAGCATTGCTTAGATGTAGAGACCAGTGCTGTAATAATTGTTTATAGATAGGTATTTCTTTTCAGTTATATAGCTAATTGTGTTTATATAGCTACTACTACTACTACTATTTAGCATTTCTATAGCGCTACAAGGCGTACGCAGCGCTGCACAAGCATAGAAGAAAGACAGTCCCTGCTCAAAGAGCTTACAATCTAATAGACAAAAAATAAATAAAGTAATCAAATCAATTAATGTGAACGGGAAAGAAGAGAGGAGGGTAGGTGGAGGCGAGTGGTTACAAGTGCTTACGAGTCAAAAGCAATGTTAAAGAGGTGGGTTTTCAGTCTAGATTTAAAGGTGGCCAAGGATGGGGCAAGACGTAGGGGCTCAGGAAGTTTAATCCAGGCGTAGGGTGCAGCGAGACAGAAGGCGCGAAGTCTGGAGTTGGCAGTAGTGGAGAAGGGAACAGATAAGAAGGATTTATCCATGGAGCGGAGTGCACGGGAAGGGGTGTAGGGAAGGACAAGTGTGGAGAGATACTGGGGAGCAGCAGAGTGAGTACATTTATAGGTTAGTAGAAGAAGTTTGAACAGGATGCGAAAACAGATAGGGAGCCAGTGAAGGGTCTTGAGGAGAGGGGTAGTATGAGTAAAGCGACCCTGGCGGAAGATGAGACGGGCAGCAGAGTTTTGAACCGACTGGAGAGGGGAGAGGTGACTAAGTGGGAGGCCAGCAAGAAGCAGATTGCAGTAGTCTAAACGAGAGGTGACAAGGGTGTGGATGAGGGTTTTGGTAGAGTGCTCGGAAAGAAAGGGGCGGATTTTACGGATGTTGTAAAGAAAGAAACAACAGGTCTTGGCAATCTGCTGGATATGAGCAGAGAAGGAGAGAGAAGAGTCAAAGATGACCCCAAGGTTTCGAGCTGAGGAGACAGGGAGAATGAGAGAGCCATCAACAGAAATAGAAAACGGGGGGAGCAGGGAGGTGGGTTTGGGAGGGAAAATGAGAAGCTCGGTTTTGGTCATATTTAATTTCAGGTGGCGTTCAGACATCCAGACAGCAATGTCAGACAAGCACACTGAAACTTTGGTTTGGATGCAAGGTGAGATATCAGGGGTAGAAAGGTAGATTTGGGAGTCATCAGCATAGAGATGGTAGGAAAAGCCATGAGATGAGATTAATGAACCAAGGGAAGAAGTGTAGATAGAAAAGAGGAGGGGACCAAGAACAGAACCCTGAGGTACGCCGACAGGCAGAGGGATAGAAGTAGAAGAGGATCCACCAGAGTGAACACTAAAGGTGCAGAGGGAGAGGTAGGAAGAGAACCAGGAAAGGACAGTGCCCTGGAATCCAAGTGAGGACAGGGTATCGAGAAGTATGCTGTGATCAACAGTGTCAAAAGCAGCGGAAAGATCAAGAAGAATGAGGATGGAATATTGACCTCTGGATTTAGCCAGTAATAGGTCATTGGAGACTTTAGTAAGCGCAGTTTCGGTTGTATATTAGTAAATAAGGCCCGTTTCTGACACAAATGAAATGGGCGCTAGCAAGGTTTTCCTGGAAGTGTGTATATTTGAGAGAGTGTGTGTGAGAGTGACTGTGTGAGAGAGAGAGAGTGAATGTGCGAGTGTGTGTGTGTTACAGAGATAGAGTGAGTCAGGGTGCGAGTGTTTCTGTGAGACAGAGAGTGTGTGCGAGTGCGTATGTGAGACACAGTGACTGTGAGAGAGTGTGTTTCACACAGATACACTGTGAGAGAGAATGTGTGCGAGACAGTGTGAGAGTATGTGTGCAATACACAGACTCTCTGTGAGTCCGAGAGAGTGTACGAGAGCGAGTGTGTGAGACCGAAAGTGTGTGTGAGACCGACTGTGTGACACATAGAGAGTGAATGTGATACAGTGTGAGACATAGTGTGAGAGAATGTGTGAGAGAGTGTCTGTGACAGAGAGAGTGTGTGTGTGACAGAGATACCTCCCACCTCCTGTGGTCTCAGGACTCTCTGCCTCTCTCCCTCTCTGCGTGGTTGGGAGCACCGTGCGAGTGTGAGTGTGTGTCACAGAGATTGACACTGGGTGCGAGTGTGTGTGTGTGAGATAGTGTGTGTGATTTTCCTCTGTCCCCTGGCCCCCATCCAGCCACCCAGCGATTCTCCTCTCTCCCCTGGCCCCCCTCCAGCCAGCCAGCAATTCTCATCTCCCCTGCCCCCCTCCAGCCACCCAGCTATTCCCCTGGTCCGCCCTCCAGCCACCCAGCTATTGTTCTCTGTCCCCTGCCCCCCCCTTCAGCCACCCAGCGATTGTCCTGTGTCCCCTGCCCCCCCTGGAGCCATGCAGCGATTCTCCTCTCTCCCCTGGCCCCCTCCATCCTTCCAGTGATTCTGCTTGCTCCCCTGCTCCCCTTCCAGCCACCTAGCTACTCTGCTCTCTCCCCCTGCCCCCCCTGCAGCCACCCCACGATTATGCTCTCTCACCTGCCCCCCCTGCAGCCACCCAGCGAATCCTTTCTGTTCCCTGCCACTCCCTGCAGCCACCCAGTGATACTGCTCTCTCCCCTGTCCCCCCCTTCAGCCACCCATCGATTCTGCTCTGTCCTCTCCCCCCCTGCAGCCACCCAGCGAATCTTTTCTGTTCCCTGCCACCCCCTGCAGCCACCCATTGATTTTGCTCTATTCCCTGCCCCCCCTGCAGCCACCGAGCGATTCAGCTCTCCCCCTTCCCCCCCCTTCAGGCACCCACCGATTCTGTTCTGTCCCCTGCCCCCCCTGCAGCCACCCAGCACTGTTCAGCACCTGCCACGTTGTGAAGCTGACTCCGTGTCTTCCTTGAAGGTTTCATTGGTTTGTGACGTTTTACCCGCCCTCGACGTCAAGACATTTTACACGAGGGCGGGGCAGAGACATGGGCAGAGAGCGAGCTACACCCTTACGAACCCACGAACCCTGAGTGAAGCCACGGAGTCGGCTTCAGAATGTTGGAGGTGCCTTTTATTATAGACGATATCTTAACCATTGTAGATTTTAGTTCCTCTAATAAAGGTTTCATTTATCTAATACGAATCCAAAAGAATCCACGGTAATTACTGAGTAGTCTGTGTCAGTGAGACAGGCTGTAAATCCATAGCGGTACATCTTGGCGATGAGGGTGTGGGATTCGTATAAAGAATGACACCTTTTTAAGAGGAATGCCGGGGAGAGTTAAATTCCAAGGCTGGAATGACGTACTATATGTTATTATAGCCACTGAGTGGATTCCGGTTTAAAGGAATCATTGCCTTTTGCTGTAAGAGGCAATTACTATGTAAAATGAGTTTATCTTGTTGGGCAGACTGGCTGGACCGTACAGGTCTTTGTCTGCCGTCATTTACTATGTTACTATGTAACAGTATTGCTTATCTGAAAACCCGTTAGAGCCGAGATAAACAGCATGGGAAAGGTATAGAGTTGGAATGATGTGTGATTTATGCAGTTAAAATGATAATTGAGCGTGCCGTGCTGTTGTAAGTGTGACGCAGTATAATTTTAAAATTATGTTTATACTAATTTGGAGTTATTAATTGCACATTTAAAGGAAAAGGGATAGGAGATAAATCTTATAAGATACAAGGACCGTCTTAGGCAGGGAACCTTTTAAACTTTCAGGCATAGGAATGTGTTAATTACTCAGCTTTTGCAAGCAGTGCATGTCAGGGAAAAAAATTTGACCTTGAGTGAAGGGAGAAGAGCAACAGGTTTTTTTTTTAAAAGGTTTTTGAGCTGACACAGATTGCTTCAGATCTGTGGCCAGTGCAACTGGAAGTAGAAAAAATAGGACCTTGATTGAAGGGAAAAGAGCAACAGGAGCTGTTGGTGGGACTCGATTTAAGAAAAAGATTCCAGGGACTGTTTCTTTCTACAAAACCAGCTGTATATTTCAACCGGAATGGGGGGAGGAGAGGAATTTTATGGAAAGTGTTTGTTCAAATACACACCTTACCTAGCTCTCCCTGCAGAGCTTTTAAACTGTTCTTAGCAAGCCGATAAGAACCCCATTAAGATACTAACACTTTGAACCACCAGTCAGAAATTTGAGCACTCAGGGGCCCTTTTACTAAGCCATGGTAGGCTGTTTGTGCGTGCAGCGCGCAGCCAAATGAGACTACCGCCAGGCCAGCACGCCCTCTTGGTGGTAATTTCAGATTTGGCGAGTGCCCTGGATGAATTATTTATTTCCTCCTACGCGCGCCGGTTCTGGCGGTAATCGGCGCACGCTGACCGGTCACCGTGCATGTACAGCGTGAGCCTTTATCGCTAAATCAATGGCTGACGTTAAGGCTCAGGCCAGTTTTGGGTGCGCGGTGGTTTCATTTTTACCTCAGGTCCTCTTCCTATCCCATTAAAAAAAAAAAAGTGCCTTTTTTTTGTAGATGTGGTAAATCTGGCCCAGCGAGCATCCAGTACAGACGCCTACACTACCGCAGGCCACTTTTTACCGCGGCTTAATAAAAGGGTCCCCTCAATAACTCATTTAATCTATTTACTTTCAGAATGGAAAAGACCTCACTTATAATTCATTGTCAGTTTGGAATTCAAGATCTCACCTAAATTACGTGATCTTATTAACAATCTGAACCATAATATCATCAACAGAAAAAGAGTGAGGTACATCCAAACTTGAGTCTTAAGTCACGTTCAATTTGAGGGAATTCCCCTTCATCACAGTCTGTAAACAAAGACACAAAGTATTGAATGTGTCATCAAAAGCTTTCTTAATTAGTAGGAAGAACTGAACATCGTCTGCATATAAACTGTAAATGTAAATAATACAACAAATGTACAAAAAGAGGTAATAAAAAATATTAAATAATATAGCAGAGAGAGCGAGAGAGGAACCCTGCGAAACTCCTGTAGAACATTCCATAAATGCTGATATAAAGTTATTAGAAACAACACAGAATTTTCCATCTTGTAAAAATGAGGAAAACCAAGTCAAAACCTTCCATTCATACAATGGAGGAGTGGCCTAGTGGTTAGGGTGGTGGACTTTAGTCCTGAGGAACTGAGTTCGAGTCCCACTTCAGGCACAGGCAGCTCCTTGTGACTCTGGGCAAGTCACTTAACCCTCCATTGCCACATGTAAGCCGCATTGAGCCTGCCATGAGTGGGAAAGCACAGGGTACAAATGTAACAAAAATAAAATAGATACTATTGGAGATTCTACATGGAATGTTGCTACTCTTTGAGATTCTACATGGAATGTTGCTACTATTGGAGATTCTACATGGAATGTTGCTACTCTTTGAGATTCTACATGGAATGTTGCTACTATTGGAGATTCTACATGGAATGTTGCTATTCCACTAGCAACATTCCATGTAGAAGGCTGCGCAGGCTTCTGTTTCTGTGAGTCTGACGTCCTGCACGTACGTGCAGGACGTCAGACTCACAGAAGCAGAAGCCTGCGCGGCCACATTGGTGATCTGCAAGGGCCGACTTCTAGTGGAATAGCAACATTTCTTGTAGAATCTCAAATAGTAGCAACAGTGGAGGAGTGGCCTAGTGGTTAGGGTGGTGGACTTTGGTCCTGGGGAACTGAGTTCGATTCCCACTTCAGGCACAGGCAGCTCCTTGTGACTCTGGGCAAGTCACTTAACCCTCCATTGCCCCATGTAAGCTGCATTGAGCCTGCCATGAGTGGGAAAGCGCAGGGTACAAATGTAACAAAAATAATCAATTAATCAAAATTAATGATTCACCGTATCAAGTGTTGCTGAAGTATCCAAACTTACTAGTGGAAATTGTTCTCCTGTGTCAAATTCAGCTTTTATCATGACTGTCCCAGTCTCCATGGGTCACATATCCACCTTTCTCCAGTCCTCCCCTCCATTACACACACATCCTCCACTCACCTTTCTACAACCACCACCCCCAACCCCTTTGGCACTCTCTCCTCTATTCATCTTTCTCCAAGGAGAGAGGGAAGCTGAGCCATGCCACACTACACCTCTGAGCCATTAGCTGCCTTGTAATTCTGTACAATTTTTGCATTGCACAGTATTCCCCTAGGAGTAACAGGTGGTTAGGCCAATACATGAAACACAAAATGCTATATTGTAATGTTGGTCTATCTTTCGGTGGCAGAAAGAAGAATCCAAAGTGAAAACTTCAAGCAGTTCATGAATAGGGGTAGTAGCAGAAGGAAAACAAAAGTACAGGATATTAATAATAGCAAAAATAAAAGGAGACATCTTAAATCATTCATCAACCAAAACTGGAAGAGGACACTGGAATAAAAGCCATACAAAATCCAAGCAAGACAACCAAAAAATGCTGGAAGGCCACGAGAAAATGCTCACAATCCAGGCAACAAAAGTCATGATCTGAAAGCCCAGATTTGGTTCAAGGAGTCTCATGAATGAGATATTGCCACACCTAGTTATTTAGGAGGGACATAGAAGGAAGAAAAAGGAGAGAGGAGTTGCTCTCTATGTAATAAATAAATAAATATGAAAGCAACTGAAATGCAGTGGGCGTGAGTTAAAAAAAGAAAAACATTGTGGACAGTCTTTGAAAGAGAAGATGGCATTTCCATTGTCACAGGTGTAGTCTAATGACTTCCGAGTCAAACAGAAGAACTGGACAGGGATCTGATAAATTATATCATGAAAATGGGAATGAAGGAAAGGGTGATAAACGGGGTGACTGGAGAGAAGAATGATCGTAGATGCCTTAAAAGGAGCTTCTTTTCAGCAATGATCATCACATGTTGTGGCTCAATATATAAATTAAACAGATTTCAGCCAAACTCAAAGCCCTGGATTTCAAATATGGCTGGCTGACCAGAGAACTAGACTGACAGCGTACGTTGGATATGGTCTAATGTTGATACTGTTCTTCATAGGAGGCTTATAAGAAAACTGAGTGCCCTGAGGGTAGGTCCCAAGGTGGTGAACCGGATCAGAAATTGGTTGGCTGACAGACGACAGAGGGTGGCGGTAAATGGAATTCGCTTGGAATAAAGAAAGGCGAGTAGTAACATACATAGTAACATAGTAGATGACGGCAGAAAAAGACCTGCACGGTCCATCCAGTCTGCCCAACAAGATAATTTCACGTGTGCTACTTTTTGTGTATACCTTACCTTGATTTGTATCTGCCATTGTCAGGGCACAGACCATATAAGTCTGCCCAGCACTATCCCCGCCTCCCAACCACCAGCCCCGCCTCCCACCACCAGCTCTGCCACCCAATCTCTGTTATGCTCCTGAGGATCCATTCCTTCTGAACAGGATTCCTTTATGTTTATCCCACGCATGTTTGATTTCCATTACCATTTTCATCGGAATTCAAACATGTGTGGGATAAACATAAAGGAATCCTGTTCAGAAGGAATGGATCCTCAGGAGCATAACAGAGATTGGGTGGCAGAGCCGGTGGTGGGAGGCGGGGCTGGTGGTTGGGGGGTGGGGATAGTGCTGGGCAGACTTATACAGTCTGTGCCCTGAAAAAGACAGGTACAAATCAAGGTAAGGTATACACAAAAAGTAGCACATACTGTATGAGTTTATCTTGTTGGGCAGACTGGATGGACCTTGCAGGTCTTTTTCTGCCGTCATCTACTATGTTACTATATGTGTAGGGAAGAGGAACCCAAACTAGGCAAAGTTCCACATTAGGAGTCTCCGCCCAGGAAAAAGTACTTACGAGTACTAACCTCCACTTTGTAATACCTCTTCTTACTCTGAGCACTACATTATCACATAACAGTGCTCTGCATTCCTTGGATAAGGGTGGGTTATAAATAATAAATCTAATTTAATCTCTTCTTACTCTGTACAGTGTTTATTATTATTCAGCTGTGCTCTGTAATATACCCTATTACTGACTACAGTATTTTTATTACTTACCTGTGAATGAGTGATAATCTTCTTTCTTTTCTGACTCCAGCAGTTCTTGAACAAATGGCTCTTCCTCTTGTTTAATCTTTGATAATATGTCAGGATCGATCCTTTCATAGTCTGATTTCCGCAAGAAAAAAAAAAAAAAGGAAAATTGAGTTAGGTTTCCCTTACAGTCTCAGAAAAATACACAGGAAGCATCTTATGATGGAGGAGGGGAGGGAGGAACTATTACCACCTCCATCGTACAGCAGAGGGATCTGGGGGTTATTATACCTCACTTTGAGTACTCTGGCACTGGAACTAGTCAAACATTTGTATAACAAATGATTTTATCACTTACGAATGAGGGAGCTGTGACTGATATTTTTAGCAATCTGGTATATTATGAGATCCCTTAGTCTAATAATCAATTCAGGAGCCTCCGGTGAATCAACTTTCAGGATCACTGCTGAGCCCTTCAGCTACTAAATTAATCAATATTTCTACACAATCAGATCTTCAGCTGATCACTGGCTTCACCAAGTCTAGAAGGTCTTTACTATAGAGCTGACAAGTTTCTATGCAAGAGGCTTATGCCAGGATGCTGTAAGGGAATGAGAGTCATTATTAAAGTCTGAAGAGAGACAGTACTATATTATTTCTTTGAATTACCCAGATCATCTGTTACCCGAAATTTGAACCAGATACTGGTGGGTGACATCACTAACTGCATTATTATTTGAATGTGTGCTGCCTCCTGAGCTCTTCACCTGCTCCAAGTCCTCCGTCTGCTCCTTTGTACATTGGGAGACCAGTTTCCAGCACTCAAGACAGGAGAAAGCGGCCTATATAAACCAGACACTGGGAACCACCAGATTACAGTCTTGGATCTGCTGGACCGCGCCTCAACTTATATCAAACTGGGAAACCTGAGTAGCGACACCACCGGACCGCAATCTACCACTCTCACAGACCTTAGGGAACTGCTGGATCAATACACCACTACAGGAGCCAATATGAACACAGTAAAATTACTCTTAGGAATTTTCTCCATAACTCTGATCCAAACAATAATGGCCGCACCTCTTCCAACATACGCAAAACCATGTCTCATGAAAACATTAACCTTGATACCTTCCTTGATGAACTAGACCCACACTCTGGAGAATATCCAGCAGATCGGTCTTGGTCAAACTTCACCTAGACTACAGACGAAATAGTTGCACAGGTAACCAGAAAACTCATCTGCTCATTGTCAACTCGACGCATATCCCAACTATTTAATGAAATCACCACCTGACCGATTCATTGCAGATGTTACATCCCATCTAAACTACATGTTCCAATACTCACGAACAGCACGAGACCAAGTCAGGCTTAAAGCAGTTAAAGCAGCTTTATTACTTGCAAGGACACAACATCCAGGAGATTAATCCAGCACACAGGAAAAAATTCAACACACAAGCAGGAGGTTGTTGTCTGACTGTATACTTATTTATTTATTTTTGTTACACTTGTACCCCACGCTTTCCCACTCATTGCAGGCTCAATGCGGCTTACATGGGGCAATGGAGGGTTAAGTGACTTGCCCAGAGTCACAAGGAGCTGCCTGTGCCTGAAGTGGGAATCGAACTCAGTTCCTCAGTTCCCCAGGACCAAAGTCCACCACCCTAACCACTAATTTGAGATTCTACATGGAATGTTGCTATTCCACTAGCAACATTCCATGTAGAAGTCGGCCCTTGCAGATCACCAATGTGGCCGTGCAGGCTTCTGCTTCTGTGAGTCTGACGTCCTGCATGTATGTGCAGGATGTCAGACTCACAGAAACAGAAGCCTGCACAGCCTTCTACATGGAATGTTGCTAGTGGAATAGCAACATTCCATGTAGAATCTCCAATAGTAGCAACATTCCATGTAGAAGTCGGCCCTTGCAGATCACCAATGTGGCCACGCAGGCTTCTGCTTCTGTGAGTCTGACGTCCTGCACGTACCCTGCGCAGCCTTCTACATGGAATGTTGCTAGTGGAATAGCAACATTCCATGTAGAATCTCCAATAGTAGCAACATTCCAAGTAGAATCTCCAATAGTATCTATTTTATTTTTGTTACATTTGTACCCTGCGCTTTCCCACTCATGGCAGGCTCAATGCGGCTTACATGGGGCAATGGAGGGTTAAGTGACTTGCCCAGAGTCACAAGGAGCTGCCTGTGCCTGAAGTGGGAATCGAACTCAGTTCCTCAGGACCAAAGTCCACCACCCTAACCACTAGGCCACACCTCCACTGTTGCTACTATTTCAGATTCTACATGGAATGTTGAGATTCTGTTGCTACTATTTGAGATTCTACATGGAATGTTGCTATTCCACTAGCAACATTCAATGTAGAATCTCCAATAGTAGCAACATTCCATGTAGAAGTCGGCCCTTGCAGATCACCAATGTGGCCGCACAGGCTTCTGCTTCTGTGAGTCTGACGTCCTGCATGTATGTGCAGGACGTCAGACTCACAGAAACAGAAGCCTGCGCAGCCTTCTACATGGAATGTTGCTAGTGGAATAGCAACATTCCATGTAGAATCTCCAATAGTAGCAACATTCCATGTAGAAGTCGGCCCTTGCAGATCACCAATGTGGCCGCGCAGGCTTCTGCTTCTGTGAGGACATCAGACTCACAGAAACAGAAGCCTGCGCAGTCTTCTACATGGAATGTTGCTAGTGGAATAGCAACATTCCATGTAGAATTTCCAGTAGTAGCAACATTCCATGTAGAATCTCCAATAGTAGCAACATTCCATGTAGAAGTCGGCCCTTGCAGATCACCAATGTGGCCACGCAGGCTTCTGCTTCTGTGAGTCTGACGTCCTGCAGGACGTCAGACTCACAGAAGCAGAAGCCTGCGCAGCCTTCTACATGGAATGTTGCTAGTGGAATAGCAACATTCCATGTAGAATTTCCAGTAGTAGCAACATTCCATGTAGAATCTCCAATAGTATCTATTTTATTTTTGTTACATTAGTACCCTGCGCTTTCCCACTCATGGCAGGCTCAATGCGGCTTACATGGGGCAATGGAGGGTTAAGTGACTTGCCCAGAGTTACAAGGAGCTGCCTGTGTCTGAAGTGGGAATCGAACTCAGTTCCTCAGGACCAAAGTCCACCACCCTAACCACTAGGCCACACCTCCACTGTTGCTACTATTTCAGATTCTACATGGAATGTTGAGATTCTGTTGCTACTATTTGAGATTCTACATGGAATGTTGCTATTCCACTAGCAACATTCAATGTAGAATCTCCAATAGTAGCAACATTCCATGTAGAAGTCGGCCCTTGCAGATCACCAATGTGGCCGCACAGGCTTCTGCTTCTGTGAGTCTGACGTCCTGCATGTATGTGCAGGACGTCAGACTCACAGAAACAGAAGCCTGCGCAGCCTTCTACATGGAATGTTGCTAGTGGAATAGCAACATTCCATGTAGAATCTCCAATAGTAGCAACATTCCATGTAGAAGTCGGCCCTTGCAGATCACCAATGTGGCCGCGCAGGCTTCTGCTTCTGTGAGGACGTCAGACTCACAGAAACAGAAGCCTGCACAGCCTTCTACATGGAATGTTGCTAGTGGAATAGCAACATTCCATGTAGAATTTCCAGTAGTAGCAACATTCCATGTAGAATCTCCAATAGTAGCAACATTCCATGTAGAATCTCCAATAGTAGCAACATTCCATGTAGAAGTCGGCCCTTGCAGATCACCAATGTGGCCACGCAGGCTTCTGCTTCTGTGAGTCTGACGTCCTGCAGGATGTCAGACTCACAGAAGCAGAAGCCTGCGCAGCCTTCTACATGGAATGTTGCTAGTGGAATAGCAACATTCCATGTAGAATTTCCAGTAGTAGCAACATTCCATGTAGAATCTCCAATAGTAGCAACATTCCATGTAGAATCTCCAATAGTATCTATTTTCTTTTTGTTACATTTGTACCCTGCGCTTTCCCACTCATGGCAGGCTCAATGCGGCTTACATGGGGCAATGGAGGGTTAAGTGACTTGCCCAGAGTCACAAGGAGCTGCCTGTGCCTGATGTGGGAATCGAACTCAAATTCCCCTGTTATTTTATACCTTCTTTCACCATTAGATCAATTCCTATCTTGTTTGTCCAATGATCTATTCCTTTATATGGTCAATCTGCACAGCTTCCCATCTACATTTCTCCGTGTCTTACCTCATCCTGCACCTGCATCATTACTTTTCATTTTCCCAGTAACCTCCTTTTAGATGAACTTCATGACCCATACAATTAGTACATTCTTGTATTTTTACCTTCTAAGAACAAACTACAGTGTTTCTTGTCCAAAAGCTGTATATGTAAAAAATGATTAACCCAATACTTTCCCTACACTCTTCACTTGCCAAGTTGTAAAAGCCTGAAGTATAAATCAACACATGCGTTGTTTCTCTTATATATGTACACAGCTCTGGAATTCTCCACCAAAACGCCTGAAATCTATGAATAATCATCTAGAATTCTGAAAAACCCTAAAAACTCACCTGTTCAAGAAGGCCACAGTATCGGACATAAATATCAAATATTGAAATATGGCATTTTAATCAGGAAACGGACAGTTTTCAACCCCGACGCATGATCACACCCTAACATTTTGTCTGAATCACCCCAACCTATTTACTGATACCAGGGCCACCGAGAGGGGGGGACAGGGAGGACAAAATTCCCCGGGCCTGGACCTCCAGGGGGGCCCAGCGCCGCGCCAACTCCATGGGTGGTATGGACAGACGCTCCCTCCCTCCCAGGGCCCGGGCCCCGCCCGCCATCCCTCCCTCCGAATTTCAAAGGCTATCTCCTACCTCGTCCTCGTCGGGGTTGGTTACGGCGACAGCTGCCTCGTAACCAACCCCGACGAGGACGAGGTAGGAGACAGCTTTTGAAATTCGGAGGGAGGGATGGCGGGCGGGCCCTGGGAGGGAGGGAGGCCTTGGAATTCGGACGGAGGAAGGGAGGGAGGCCTTGGAATTCGGACAGAGGGGAGGGGGTGGAGGGGGGAGAGGCAGTGACCTCAGGGGGGGGGGGGCGCAGTGACCTTGGGGGGGGGGGCCCAGGGGCGGCCTTGTCCCGGGCCCGGCCCAGTTTCTCGGTGGCCCTGACTGATACTTCTTTATTGTACTTGTCACTGTAATAGTACCCCTATACTGTATTTGTTCACACTGGAGTCTGTAACCACCTCTCTGGAACTATGTAAGCCACTTTGAGCCTACTAATAAGTTGGAAAAGGTGGGATACAAATGTAACAAATAAATTAATTAATTAATGCACTTAAGGCTTTCAGAGGGTGGGGGGAAGTGGTACCAATGAAGAAAGATTCCAGCTGTACAACAGGTGTTAAATTAGAGAGTTGGGGACGGAAGCAGTTCCTGCGGGGTTCCTGTGAAGTGTATGCTGCAGTTGCACCAGCCTCTCACTTACCGAGTACCAAGTTCTTTCAAGTGCTGTCTCCTCATCCTCCTTACTTTAACAGCACAGATGTGGAAAGTCTCCCTTAAGGAGGTGGTAGCGACAGAAATGATGGTGGGCATGGGATGAACACAGAGGATCTCTAATTAGGAAATGGAAGTTATAAGAAAACCTAAACTTAAATGGAAGCATGTGTGTGGATGTGTCGAGTGACGCTTAGATGGTGACTCTGGCTGTGATGAACTAGGGCCGATACCGGGCAGACTTGTACGGTCTATGTCTCACATGTGACAATCTGGTTTAGGATGGGCTGGAAAGGGCTTAGACAGCAACTTTAGTGGCTGGAACATGAGGACAGTGCTGGACAGACTTTTACGGTCTGTGCCCTGCAAATGAGAAGACAAATAGGCTGCAGTGGGCTTTGACAGCAACTCCAGCAGTTGGAACATAAGAATAGGGCCCGGTGGACTTTTATGGTCTATGTAGTGGCGTAGGAAGGGGGGTGGTCCGCCCCGGGTGCACGCCACTGGGGGGGTGTCGGCTCCGCTGGTTCCCTGCTCTCTCTGCCCCAGAACAGGTTACTTCCTGTTCCGGGGCAGAGAGAGCAGGGAACCAGCGGAGCTGACACAGCTCCCAGCGACGTGCATTCGGGGCGGACCGGCCCTCCCCCTTTCCTACACCAGTGGTAAGAATGCGTTCCGGGGGGGGGGGGGGGTGGGGGGGGGGGGGGTATGCTCGCCGAGGGGGGGTGTGCGCCTTGCTGCACCCGGAGGGCGGGGGGGGTGCGCAGCGGCGAACCGCCCCGGGTGTCAGCCGCCCTCGCTACGGCACTGGGTCTATGTCCCAGAAGCACCACAGAAAGACCATAATCATGTATATATCGTTCATGAATTGATACTGAGTGTGACTATTAGGTAGACTGGATGGACCATTCAGGTTTTTATCTGCTGTCACTATGTTACTATCAGTTCTCTCTGCTCCCGGTCTGATGTGCAGACCTCAGCTTTGACATAGGGATGAGCATCAGATGTCACCTGACCTACTGGTGCATGAATGTGGTGACCTCTCAGCACACAGTGCCAGTGAACAAATAAATAAATAAAATGAAGCCTCACAGGGCTCGATATCCAGCACTATGTAACCAGCCAGGAACGGTTATCTCCGCTGAACATTAGCGGTCGGTGGCTAGCCATGCGACATAGCTGGCTATCCATGAATACTCAAATGCAGGTTGCCTAAGGTTAGCCGGCAAACAGGACCACATAAATAGCAGTCCTATCTTTGCCCGCTATAAACTTAACTGGATAAGTGAATATTTAGTAGCTGGTTAAGTTCGAGCTGGCAAACCCCCCCAGATATTCAATGCCGGTCACTGGAAATGGCCTGACATTGAATATTCTGGTCAGCGCTACCTGCCACCAGCTGAATATAGAGGGGGGGGGGGGGGGGGACAGTCTCTGCAGCAAGCTGATCCAGGCTACTACTTTTCAGTCACAACTTCAATCTGATAACGGAAGATGAGAGGTCTAATTTTACTCCCCCGTCAATTGAGTGGTGGAAGTTGGCAAAAGGAATTGTATTAACTTTGATGATGGAGAGGACTGTGGCGCTGCTGAAGAAAGCTACTGCAGGCCGCTATGTGTGAAAAGGGTTTTTGCACTGAATAAACTCCTCCAGCAGATATCAGCACAAGCACATTAAAATGTACAATAAAGAGTGATGCAGAGTTGTGCCCTGATGTCTACAGTGGGGGAACAATGCAAGAAAACAACCGTCAGGTCCGAGGTGATGTAGGAATCCCTCACGGTGCATCGACCTTGATTTCCTTCCCCCTCCTGACCTGACCGGACTCACTTGCCAATTCCATTCCCTGGTATCTAGTGGCAGCTTCCTAAACCCAATATGACCCCCTCCCCTTCCACTGACTAAAAACTAAAAATCCCCAACCTACACATTCTCACCCTTGTAACCCATCCCACCCTCCCCCAACCAATCTTCCACCTTCCCCTGACTTAAAAAATTTTTTCTATGGTGTCTAGAGGCACTCCACCCCCACCCGATGCTCCCGCCTTAGGACCAATATCTTTGAAAATGGCAGCACCTGACCGGCTTGATCCATCCTGGGCTGCATGAGCAGGGTTGATCTGCCATATCAGGAAATTTTTACCATATTGGGTAATGTAGGTGGAGTCTACCAAATAAGGTATAGCATCCTTTACTGCTTGATGTATCCCAGGATGCACAGGGTGGGGGTAAAGCACCACCATTTTCAAAGATGAAGGCACCATGGCAGGAGAGAGTGGGCAACATTCCTGCCTTACTAAGGTACAGGGGTTTGGGGGGTGTAGGAGAGAATTGGGGGAAGGGGGGTCCGACTGAGGGAGAGAGGGTAGGGTGCCACTAGACACCAGGAATTTTAATTAGGGGGAGTTGGACTGGGTTGGGGGTGAGAGGTAGATTGGTTCTTTGTGTCATTAATAGTTCCTTTGCTGCTATAATTTTCATAAGAGGGAATCCCTTAATGCAAAAGGGTCTTTCTTTCAAATATACCTAGGGTTCATTCCAGGAAGGGGGGAGTTGGGGAGGAGGGAGATCAGGCCGATGCAGACCACCGGCATTTAAAAAAATGTTTCCCTAGAATACTACGATTTTATGATTTACAAGTGTTTCTAGCAATCTAGGCAGAAACATTCACACTAGCTCTATGGCTGCTATAAGTGGTTGAGCCTAAATTATCTGCATCTATTTGTGCTTCTGTGCTAGTTTTCTCTACAGGAAAGGAGGTGCCATCTTCCTTTACAGAATAATCTCCAAATAAACACCTTCTTAGTGCTTAAAATTACCTGCCCCTATCGAATTCCCTTCCACATTTACAGCGCCACTGAATACAGGAAAAAAGTGCTCTCACCCATAGGAGCCGGCTCTGTGGGTGCTTGAGCACCCCCAATATTGACAGAATTCCTTGTATGTTTCCAGGGAGGTGTTATTTCCATTGGGCTTAGCACCCCCAATAATTCTGAAAAGTTGCATTACTTTATCTTGTACCGCCACTGGTGAATTTGAGGCCTAGTGTAGTTCTCTAACCTTCCTTTGTGTTTCAATAATAATAATAAACTTTGACTCTTTCTGGTACTGGGAGATGGGAAGGAGGATCATTAATGGGGAGAGGAATGAAAAGAATTGGCTCTTCTCATGGTATCAGAGCAGACCAGGAGCCCCAACATTAATATTTCTCTCTAGAGACTGCTGTAAATCCTCCAAAGAGCTGCTGTGAAGGAAGCCAAGTTTTCGCATACAGAGGTTTCATTCCCAAGAGGTGGAGAAGACCAGCAGGATCAAGGTTTAAAAGAGCAGCAACCAAGACTGATTCTTGGAGGACATGACATGGTTTTTAAGGTCCTGACCTGCTCTTTCCCTGTAATTAACACATGGAAGCGGCAGTTAATGATGGTTTCTCATATTATTCTTATTTAGTGATCCTGGAGACAATTCTGCAGCTTTAGGAGCAGCTGACCATGCCAGACAGTATCATAAGCTAAGGAAAAGGTCAAAGGGCAAAGCAACAGATTTTTTTTAAAACTGATCTGAAATGCTGCCTCACTAATCTATTACTACTACTACTACTTAACATTTCTAGAGTGCTACTAGGGTTACGCAGAGCTGTACAGATTAACAAAAAAGGACAGTCCCTGCTCAAAGGAGCTTACAATCTAATGGCTGAAATGTCAAGTAGGGGCAGTCTAGGTTTCCTGAAAAGGGAATGGTGGTTAGGTGCCGAAGGCGACATTGAAGAGGTGAGCTTTGAGTAAGGCTTTGGAGATGGGTAGGGAGGAGGCCTGGCGTATGGGCTCAGGGAGTTTGTTCCAGGCATGGGGTGAGGCGAGGCAGAAAGGGCGAAGCCTGGAGTTGGCGGTGGTGGAGAAGGGTACTGAAAGGAGGGATTTGTCTTGAAAGCGGAGGGTATGGGTAGGAACATAAGGGGACGTAATCTATTACAGCAAGGTCCTGAGCATCTGAGCTGCTCTGTCCCTTGTTTTCAGCCCTGTTACAAGAGGTAGGGGAGGGTCTGCCCCTGATTCAAAGGGGAAGAAACACGTAGGACACCCTGCCTGGATGGTCTTATGATCCCTCAGTCCTCCTGACCTCGCACTGTCATCTTAAGACCGAGAGGAAAGATGAGACAAATCCTGATCATTCTTAGAAGTTTCTGGAGTGCAGGAGCTACAGAAAAATGTTTCAAATTATTTTTAATAAATCAGATGCTGTCTATTGAAATGCAGATAATGCAATCCTTACCCAGAGAGATCAGGGTCTCGTAATTCTCCTTCATCACCTCCCTGTAAAGCTCCTTCTGCCCTTCATCTAAATACTCCCACTCCTCCTGGGAGAAAGAGACAGCGATGTCCTCAAACGTCACCCGCATCTGAAAGACAAACCAGAAACACACTCAGGGACCTGTGGAGGTGCTCAGAAAGCATTAGATTTCAGCTGGCTTCATTCTCCTGACATTTTAGGATGGAAGACAGGTCGTCAGGAACTGCCAGACTTCTTTCCCTGGGTTTGTCCCTAGAGTCAGTTTTGTCTATGGACACCAGGGTTTGCCCTTTTTCTCAGTTATTGTTCAGTTCAGCATTTGAACCAGTACTTGAATAGATTTGAGTTTATCTGCAGATATTTGGTGAAAAATGTCAAAAAACTACACAGAAAACTTCATTATATACTGACAATATCTTACTATTTTTGACAATCCATGTTAAACTGGCACCAAGGATAATAAAGATATTACAGTATTTAAATATAATGGTGTATCTGCTTATCAAATGAATCAAAACTTAAGTAATGTTTGGTAATCAAGACTTTTTTTCTGTCTGGGGATTATGACAATTGGGTTCCTACCAGGTACTTTTGACCTGGATTGGCCACTGCTGGAAGCAGGATACTGGGCTAGATGGACCATCAGACTGACCCAGTATGGCTATTCTTATGTTCTTAATATCATTATCCACATGATTAAAAATATCTGAAAGGCAGGTCAGAAGTTCGTAAGAATTATAACTCAAAAGGGCTTGAGAATACCTATCCATCTGTCTGTGGGCAAAATAACTCTCCCAAAATTTAAGGACATGGGATAAAAGTGGTCACACTGTGAAAACGGGCAAAACTGGACCAGGAGTTTTACAGAAATCACCCCCCCCCCCCAAAAAAAAGGCCCAATGTAGCACATAAAATTTAGTGCAATGTGATAAGGTTTGGCTGTGGGTAAACCTGGTAAAAAGATGTATCAAGTTTGAAAATGGGCCAAATTGGACCAGGGATTCCAAATAAATAAGCCTGGTCCTCTGCTCCCCCCCCCAACCAAATGCTTCATTGCTTTTCTATGTGAAAAGGAGTTCCATCTGATGCAGCACAAAAGGCTTAAATACAGTGTAACATTGCAATTAAACAATTCCTCCTTTCAAAATGTCTCTCCATGTTCTCTTTTATCACCACCCTGTTCTACCCCGCACCACAAAAAATGCCCCAAACTATACCTGAAACTGCCCCATCACCCAAAAAACTGCACCAGCCCCAAAACCTGAAGCCAGTGGGCGGAGCTTTCCGCCATATTGTTTAGTCCAAAACAATAGCAAACTTGTGAAGTTTATATTGTTTTATTAAAATCTCCTAGGTTTTGAATTCTCTCTGTTGAGGGGGTGGGGGGGTGGGATTGGGGAGTTTGAGGGGTCTGTGAAGGGAGGGAGGGTTATATTTAAAATGTTTCTGTCAGTGATCCAGAGCTTGCTTTTTTATTTGCAATGCTGTGGATTTCAGGTCTGTGCTCTATGCCTATATTTTTGCTTATGGTGATAAAGATATTTGTATCTAAAAATAATAGCAAATGCTTATGAATCTCCTTGGGAAGAGAGCTGTGTGTGGAGTCAACATTACTCCCCTCTTCCCGCTATAAACACGCCTGACTCCTGCCAGTGAATGACCGTGCAGCCAGGTGGTAAAACCGCTCCTCCTGCCCCAGGATGAGTGGCAGAAATCCTAATGACAACATGCACATAGCATGATAATGTACCTTCCAGTAACCCACCATCACCAGCCCATTCCAGCCATCTCTGGGCTACTGCACGGATTACTGAAAATGACTGGAGACTTTCTGGGGATGCGGAGCATTGGCTGAAAGATACAGCTCACACTGAGATGGATCGGTACTCGCAGGGTATTGTGGCACCGCGGGGCTCGGGGCGGGAATCTGGGAGTCCAGGGGATGTTAGCAGATGGAACTCCTTTTCTCATAGAAAAGCAATGAACCATTTGGTTGGGGGGGGGGGGGGGGGTAGGAGCAGAGGACCAGGCTTATTTCTTTGAAATCCCTGGTCCAATTTGGCCCATTTTGAAGTAATGGTTCAAATACAAAGGGCTCTACTCTATCCTCCTCCTTCTCAATCTTTCTGCTGCCTTTGATACTGTTGATCACAGCCTACTCCTTGACACGCTGTCCTCACTTGGATTTCGGAATTCTGCTCTTTCCTGGTTCTCTTCTTATCTCTCACAGCGTACTTTTAGTGTATACTCTGGTGGTTCCTCCTCTTGCTCTATCCCGCTGTCAGTGGGTGTACCTCAAGGATCTGTTCTAGGACCTCTCCTTTTCTCCATTTATACTTCCTCCCTTGGTGCTTTGATCTCATCACATGGCTTTCAGTATCACCTTTACGCTGATGACTCCCAGATCTACCGCTCCACATCAGTAATCTCGAAAACTGAACTCCTTATCTTCCCTCCTAAACCAACCTCTCCCCTTCCCCCATTCTCTATTTCTGTCGACAACATGCTCATTCTTCCTGTCTCGTCTGCTCGCAAACTTGGGGTCATCTTCGACTCCTCCCTCTCCTTCTCAGCTCATATTCAACAGATTGCTAAAACCTGTCATTTCTTCTTTTATAACATCACCAGAATTTGCCCTTTCCTTTCTGAACACACTATCAAAACCCTCATCCACACTCTCATCACCTCTCGCTTAGACTACTGCTACTTGCTTCTCTCAGGTCTTCCACTCAGCCATATCTCTCCTCTTCAATCTGTTCAAAACTCTGCTGCACGACTAATATTTCGCCAAAGTCATTATGCCCATATCAGCCCTCTCCTGAAATCACTTCACTAGCTCCCTATCCGTTTCCATGTACAATTCAAGCTCCTCTTATTGACCTATAAGTGCATTCACTCTGCAGCCCCTCACTACCTCTCCACCCTCATCTCTCCCTACACTCCTTCACTAGAACTCCGTTCACTAGGCAAATCTCTCCTAGTTGCGCCCTTCTCCTCCATCGCTAACTCCAGACTCCGCTCCTTATGCCTAGAATAGGCTTCCTGAGCCATTACGTCTAGCTCCATCCCTGGCTGCCTTCAAATCCGGGCTAAAGGCCTACCTGTTTGATGCTGCTTTCGACTCCTGACTTGTAACTTTTATCTTATCCTTATGTGTCCTTCTGTCTGTCCTTCCCTTATCCTTTTTGGGCCTGTCTGTTTGTCCTGATTTAGATTGTACGCTCTTTTGAGCAGGGACTGTCTTTCTTCTTCATGTTCAATTGTAAAGCGCTGCGTATGACTGGTAGCGCTATAGAAGTGATTTACAGTAGTAGTAATGTTAGTAACATCATGAATGTTGGAGCACCTGATTCTCATAACATTATGTCTATTTTGGTGGCCCTTTACTAGGTGAAAATATTTCAGCACCAATACAACACATGTCCCCATAACCAGCCCCTCGACATGACACACTGATTACGATTTAGAACAAATTACTACTCTAACAGATGAAAGGTTATTCCGTTGTGATACTTCTGGCATGTTTCTAAATATAACTCAGATAAAAGAACGATGAACGATGACAATATGGATGCAGCAGACTGTTTTGGAAGTACCAAGATGGCGGCTGGGCACAGTGGTGGCAGCTTCAGCTTTGTGATGGCATGCCCGCTCCTGTCTTATTAAACCTCCTTGGGTTAAAATCAAAGATTAGATTAGATTGAGAACAGAAGACGACATGACGTCAAAAAGCTGAAGGAAATGAGGTTTGTCTTCCCCTCCCTCTCCCCCACACTGCCGTCATCCTTGTACACCCAAACAAAGCAAAACAAACCTATGAACTGCTGCATCAATGTCGTCATCATTGTTGGCACTGTGTTATTTTGATCTCACTTATATTTTCAAACATGCTGCCTTGTCCAGCATATGGATGTACACAGACAAAGTATCGGTTTCATTGGCTAGAGTAGTAATTAGTTCTAAATCATAATCATTGTGTCATTTTGAGGGGCTGGTTATAGGGATTCCCTGTATTTGTACAAATATGTTTTCACCTAATAAAGGGTCACCAAAACAGATATCATGTTATGGGAATCAGGTGCTCAGCAATCAGAGTTTCTATTTATACTAGACTTTGAGCCCGTAAAAACGGGCTATTATAGGAAGGGGGGGTTGAAAGGCCCGCCCCCACCGCCGAGTTCGCCGCTGCCCCTCCCCCTCCGAGTTCGCGCCCCCCCCACCGAGCCGTCACCACCCACCTTCCACCCAGCCGGGCCCTCGCTCCGCTATTGAAACAGCGAGGGTCCGGGAACGCAGCACTGAGCTCTGCTGAGCTGCTGACGTCGGCCTTCGTTCTTCTTCTCTGCCTGTCCCGCCCTCGTGTGACGTAACGTCGTCGAGGGCGGGACAGAGGCAGAGAAGAAGAAGGAAGGGCGATGTCGGCAGCTCAGCAGAGCTCAGTGCTGCGTTCCCGGACCCTCGCTGTTTCAATAGCGGAGCGAGGGCCCGACCGGGTAGAAGGTGGGTGGCGGCAGCGACTCGGGTGGGGGGAGCGTTAGACGGCGGTGTCCCTCCCTCAGCATTAATGCGCAGTACAGACCCTCTGTGTTCCACCCCCCGTCATCACGTATTGACGTGGGGGCGGGGCAGAGAAGGTCTCTACTGCGCATTTGCGAGTGAGTACGGTCACTCGCCGTTTATATGTTTGATGTACAGCTTTTTAAAAAACATTCATCAGGTTGAAACCTGGGAGCATTTACTATCTTTTTTTTCCTGTGGGTACATGAACAAAAAAAGATAGTATATGGGAATTTACTCCTTTTGTTTTGTGGAATGCAGTGGCATATTAAAAAATGCACTTGATTTTTTTTTTTTATTACTACTATTTCAAAGGCAGGTATTTAATAATGAGAGAAGGGCTTTCTTCATGCAGTTCTCTCCAGAGTCAGTCTAAATCAGGGGTGTAGCTACTTGGGGCCATGGGGGCATGACCCCCCCCCCCCAGTTTTGGCCCAGGCCCCCCTGCCGCCACCCCTTTCGACCCACCCTTCCCCCCCGCCGCCGTCAGGCACCTGTGCTGGCAGGGGTCCCCAACCCCCAAGTCCTCTTCAACGCCGGTCTCTGGGCCGGTGCGTTATTGATCTGCAAGGATTCTGTTTCTGTGTGAGTCGTCCTGATGTCCTGCACGTAGGAACGTTCAGGATGACACAGAAACAGAATCCTTCCAGATCAGCAACGAGCTGGAGGCCAGCGCTGAAGAGGACTTCGGCTGGCGGGGGTTGGGGACCCCCGCCAGCAAAAAAGTACCTGGCGGCGGCGGCAGCGGCGGGAAGGGGGGGCTAAAATGTGCCCCCCCACCAGTGGCGTACCTAGGGTAGTTGACACCCGGGGCCGGTCATTTTTGAACACCCCCCCCCCCCCATGCCGAGAATACAAAACACTCAGGACCTATAGAGCAATTCTACCATACCATAAGCAGTCATTTCTACGAGTCACACAAGGAAAAGGAAAGCATCTTAAACACTACAGTGAGCACTAGAACATCAATTCACCTATTGTAAAACGAAACCAGACAGAATAGTACAGATCGTCGATCCTGCACAGTCAATGCCAACCGAAAGCCATGTCTTTTTCACAAACACAGATACACCCTAATCCACTATAGAATAAGTAATCATAAACTTTCTATTTAGACAAAAATTAAACTGAACCCCCAATGCCAGACTCTGCATACAATGCAACACCACAGAAACTGTCCCCTAGTACTGTGCAAAATATAAAGACAGCAGATGTCAATTTGAAAAAAAAACCTAACAAGTACCAATCACCACTTTACAAATTAACAAATAGAAATAAAACAAATATAGAAAGTAAAATAATACCATTTTATTGGACTAATACATTTAGCTTTCAGAGGCCAAAACCTCCGTCCTCGGGTCAGTACAGTATAGTGCTGTTACAGTATCCTATCCTGACCTGAGGAAGGGGGTTTTGTTCTCCGAAAGTTAGTCAAAATGTATTAAAATTAGTCCAATAAAAAGATTACCTTATTTACATGTTCTATTATAAACATTTAACACATCTACAATAATTTATCCTAAAGCAAAAAAAATAAAAAATATATATTTTTTCTGGTTTCTGCTTTCCTCATCTTCTTTTCACCGTCTTCCTTCCATCCAGCATCTGTCTTCACTCTCTCTCTCTCTCTGCCATCCAGTGTCTGCCCTCTCTGCCGTCCCTTCCATCCACTGCCTGCCCTTTCTCTCTGCCCCTTCAATCCACCATTTGCCCTCCCTCTCCCATCCATCCAGGGTCTGCCCTCCCTCTCACTCCCCCTTCCATCTAGGATCTGTCCCCTCTCTCTCTCTGCCCCTTTTTTCAGCCCCCAGTTCCAGCCCCCTTCTCCCCTCTGAACACCCCCACCCCAGTCCCCTTCTCCCCTCCCCTGTCTGAGACCCCCACCCCAGTCCCCTTCTCTCCTCTGAACACCCCCATCCCAGTCCCCTTCTCCCCTCCCCTTCTCCCCTCTGAGATCCCCACCCCAGTCCCCTTCTCCCCCCTCCCCTGTCTGAGATCCCCACCCGTCCCCTTCTCCCCTCTGAGATCCCCACCCCAGTCCCCTTCTCCCCCTCCCCTGTCTGAGATCCCCACCCCAGTCCCCTTCTCCCCTCCCCTTTTCCTCTGAGACCCCCACCCCAGTCCCCTTCTCCCCTCCCCTTCTCCCCTCTGAGATCCCCACCCCAGTCCCCTTCTCCCCCCCCTGTCTGAGATCCCCACCCCAGTCCCCTTCTCCCCTCTGAACACCTCCACCCCAGTCCCCTTCTCCCCTCCTCTTCTCCCCTCTGAGATCCACACCCCAGTCCCCTTCTCCCCTCCCCTGTCTGAGATCCCCACCCCAGTCCCCTTCTCCTCTCTGAACACCCCCACCCCAGTCCCCTTCTCCCCTCCCCTGTCTGAGACCCCCACCCCAGTCCCCTTCTCCCCTCTGAACACCCCCACCCGAGTCCCTTTCGCCCCTCTCCTTCCCCACCTCAGTCCCGTTAAAACCGGCGAAGCAGCGTCGCAGGCAGCGCCTCGTGCCCTGCTTGTAAAAAAAAAAATCAAATCTCCTTCCTTCTCCTCGTCTTGACGTCGACTCGGGCCTTCCAATCATGGAAGGCCCGAGTCGACGTCAAGACGAGGAGGAAGGAGATTTGATTTTTTTTTTTACAAGCAGGGCACGAGGCGCTGCCTGCGACGCTGCTTCGCCGGTTTTTTAAATGTGCGGCGCCGCGGGAATGGCCACGGGAGGCGGCGAGAGCGGAGCACCCCCCACCCACTGGCACCCGGGGTGGACCGCCCCCACCGCCCCCCCCTTGGTACGCCACTGCCCCCCACCTCGGGCTCTGGACCCCCTCCCGCTGAAGACTGGCTACGCCCCTGAATATACCAACATTTTCCAGTTATGTTGTATATATTTATTTCTTCTGGTTGCAAAAAGCATTTTTTTTTTTTGTTTTGGAATCTTTGTGTCCTGGATGTGTGTTTGTATATAGACGAGTGTGATTTTATTATGCAGGCAAACAATACACTGCCAAAATACAAAACACAGTAGGAATATAATGGGTGTCTCTATTGTTAACGTGCGCTAATTTTTAGTGTGTGCTAAACAGTTTGCTCGCTTACAGCGCAGCTTAGTAAACAGGGCCCCAAGTTCATACAAAATTATGTTCAGTGGAAAATAAATCTGTTGGGTGCCTGCTACGTTAATAATCCAACACTGTTGCATTATGGCTACCAAGTATTACATATTATGGGCATTTGTTTTAAACTTTGTTTTAATTTTTTTATCCAGAGTTTACATGCACATGGTATTGCTTTTTAAAACCAAATGTGAATCCAAGGGTGGTTGAACGATTAGGTATAAGCTGTTTGTGACTTTATTTATTTAATATTTATTTTATTTAACGTATTTATAACCTGCCTATCCAGACGTCTAGGCAGGGTACAACATACCACTCAGATAAAAACATGTCAAAAAAACATAGTCAATGCCCCAGAAACACCTGAAAGTCCTCCCCTCAAAGAAATGCTTTACAAAAGAACCAGGTTTTCAACTGCTTTTTAAACAGACATAGAAGACAGTTGGCACATGGCCAAAAAAAAAAAGAATTCCACAGAGAAGTGGAAACGAAATTGACCCCTTAGGAAAGTAAGGGGTCAATTTACTAAGCTGCACTAGTGGATTCCACGTGGCATTGCTGACACAGCCCATTCAAAATGAGTGGGCTGTGTCAGCACTAGTGTACAGCCAGCCACGGGGAAGACCACACAATAGAGCGTTACAATAATCAAAATGAGGCAACACAACTCTGGACCACCGTACAAAAATTCTCTGAGAAAAAATTCTGAAGCTGAGATACCAATCGGGGCTACACATACAGGCTCGGGAAGTCTATTCCAGGCGTGAGGTGCACCTATAAGTGCATTCACTCTGCCTCTCCCCAGTACCTCTCCACTCTTGTCTCCCCCTACGTTCCCCCTCGAGTACTCCATTCTGTAGATAAATCTCTCTTATCCGTCCCTTTCTCCTCTACTGCTAATTCAAGACTCCATTCCTTTTATCTCGCTGCACCTCACGCCTGTAATAGACTTCCCGAGCCTGTACGTCTAGCCCCGTCTTTAGCCGTTTTCAAGTCCAAACTGAAAACCCACCTCTTTACCACTGCTTTTGACTCCTAACTCACTTACCCTGTCCTTTATCCTCACCTCTTTATTCCCTTACCCTTAATTGTTCTGTCTGTTTACCTGTCTTATCTAGATTGTAAGCTCTTTGAGCAGGGACTGTCTTCTGTGTTTGGTGTACAGCGCTGCGTATGCCTTGTAGCGCTATAGAAATGATAAGTAGATAGATAGCTAGATCTAAAATGTAAACTTCTGCAAAACAGATGAGGTGAAGATGTGATTCCACCTGCCCCAATGAAAGGAGAGTTTTACTTCCATTTAATTTCAATAAATTCCATCTTTATATCACCAGGCTTCCCAAAGCAGATTACAACTTTTGAGATGAACCCATCAGGAAACAGGTTATTCACACTTAAATTTGACCATGTATTGCTGTATTCTATAGAACAGTGTAGAAAATGGTACAACAGATGCAGATTCATATTAGACAATATACCGTATTTTTCGGACTATAAGACGCACTTTTTTCCCCCAAAATTTGGGAGGAAAATGGGGGGTGCGTCTTATAGTCCGAAGGTAGCGTTTTTGGACCTCCGTCCCATACTTACACGATTCCATGTTCCCTGGTGGTCTAGTGACGTCGGGGCAGGAAAGAGCCCCCTCTTTCCTGCCCATCGCGCTGCTCTCCGTGCTTCTCAATGCTTTCCGACGGTCTCGGCGAGATTCAAAATGGCCGAGACCGTCAGAAAGCATTGAGGAGCACGGAGAGCAGCGCGATGGGCAGGAAAGAGGGGGTTCTTTCCTGCCCCGATGTCACTAGACCACCAGGGAACATGGAATCGTGTAAGTACGGGACGGAGATCCAAAACTCGGACAAGACGCACCGGAGCACCTAGGTTTTAGAGGAGGGAAAAAGGAAAATTTTTTTTTTCCTATTTCCCTCCTCTAAAACCTAGGTGCGTCTTATGGTCCGGTGCGTCTTATAGTCCGAAAAATACGGTAGCTCCAATCCAAACCAGAACCTAACATAGAAAGAATTCAATACCATGGTTCTATGAAGAGCTGAAAAAACTTAAAACACAAGTTAGAAGGCTAGAACGAGCATGGAATAAAAAGAAAGATGAATCCACACTTAACGCCTGGAAACAACTTCAAAGAAAATACAAATATACCATAAAACAAACTAAAAGATTATATTACAAAACTGTAATTGGACCAAACTACAAGGACACACATAAACTCTTCCAACTCGTGAATAAACTAATAGATATTACACCAATCACAACCAACAGTAAAGGTGCACCAGGAGCAGACAATCTCGCGAGATACTTCAACGAGAAAATCGTACAACTACGACTTAAGATACCTGTCAGTACCATCGACTATGCAGAACTCCTTGACTGTCTAGACCCAGACCCTGGTATTTACCCAGCAGACAGAACCTGGACCAACTTCGAGACACTATCAGAGGATATCATCTCCCAAACGCTCAAAAGATTTGCCAGATCTCATTGCAAACTAGATATATGTCCAAACAACCTTATGACATCTGCTCCTCAACAATTTATAACAGACATAACGAAACACTTGAACTATATGTTACAAAATGGACTCTTCCCGAAGGAGAAAGGAAACATTCTACTCACCCCCATACCCAAAGACGCAAAGAAAAGTGCCAGTGAACTAACCAACTACAGGCCAGTAGCATCCATTCCCTTAATAACCAAACTAACAGAAGGGTTGGTGACCAAACAACTCACAACTATTTAAACAAATACTCCACGGCTCCCAATCAGGATTTCGGTCTAACCACAGTACTGAAACAGTACTAGTTACCCTCATGACTAAATTCAAACAAATGATCGCAACAGGAAAAAACATACTACTCCTACAATTTGACATGTCAAGCACTTTCGACATGGTTGATCATGGAATACTACTACATATCCTTGAGTACTTCGGAATTGGAGGTAACATCCTCAATTGGTTCAAGGGATTCCTAAACACACGATCATACCAAGTGACATCTAACTCGACTACTTCAGCCACATGGATACCTGAATGTGGAGTCCCACAGGGATCCCCCCTCTCGCCGACCCTATTCAACTTAATGATGATACCCTTGGCCAAACTATTATCAAACCAAAACCTTAACCCATACATATACGCAGACGACGTAATGACCTACATCCCATTTAAACAAGATCTAAAGGAAATTTCCAATGACATCAACCAAAGTCTCCATATCATGCATTCATGGGCGGATGCTTTTCGACTGAAACTTAATGCAGAAAAAACCCAATGCCTAATACTCACCTCTCAACATAACAAGAACAAATTCACAGCTATCAACACACCAAATCTGAACCTTCCTATTTCAGACAACCTAAAAATTCTTGGAGTTACCATCGATTGACACCTAACACTCAAAAACCACGCGAAAAATACAACCAAGAAGATGTTCCACTCAATGTGGAAATTAAAAAGAGTAAGACCTTTCTTCCCAAGGAATGTTTTCCGTAACCTGGTACAATCAATGGTGCTCAGTCATCTAGATTACTGCAACGCACTCTACGCCGGCTGTAAAGAGCAAATAATCAAGAAACTTCAGACAGCCCAGAACACTGCAGCTACTAAGCCCCTAAGAGAAAAACAACACTGGCTCCCACTTAAAGAACGCATCACGCTCAAATTTGCTCCCTAGTTCACAAAATCATTCATGGAGATGCACGAGCCTACATGTCAGACCTGATAGACTTACCACCCAGGAATGCCAAAAGATCATCCCACATATTCCTTGATCTGCACTTTCCAAACTGCAAAGGTCTAAAATACAAATTAATGCACGCATCAAACTTTACCTACTTAAGTACACAGTTATGGAACGCACTGCTGCGCAACTTAAAAACGATCTACGAACTAACGAACTTCCGAAAACTACTAAAGACCCATCTCTTTAACAAGGCTTACCACAAAGATCAACCCATGTGAATATACATAACTCCTCCACACATAGTTAGAACTGTCTTATAATATCTGCTTGTTATACCACTATCATGTCTTATCATTATCATGTTGCCAAAGATTCTTCTGGAACCCTAAACACCTATTTTCTATTATATTTCCACTACTCATGATGTATTGTAAGCCACATTGAGCCTGCAAAGAGATGGGAAAATGTGGGATACAAATGCAATAAATAAATAAATAAATAAATAAATAAAAATGAGCATAAAATGCAGAGTTTATTATTGTTGTTTCTACGAGCTACAATAATTTTTAAGCTGTTTTAGTGATATTCAATTTTATTTCATGATATATATCTAGATATGGGAAGCTTTCAAATGAATAAAAAAGCCGTCAAATAAGTTTAAAAAATCATTTATCCTCCACCCTTTAAGGCATTGCCAATCCAACTGGAACAGCTTTAGACTTTTTATAGATGGATCACTCATAGGCAGTCCATTATTTCTAAAAAACTTTTGCTATTGTTTTCAATAGTGTTTGCTATTGTTTTGGGTGAACTAAAATGGCGGCAAGCTCCGCCTACTGGCTTCAGCCCACATAACGGACTAGATAGGCTCATGCCATCTCCTGTTCTCAATCTACCCTTCTCCACCACTGCCAACTCCAGGCTCCGCCCTTTCTGCCTCGCCTCACCCCATGCCTGGAATAAACTCCCTGAGCCCATACGCCAAGCCCCCTCCCTACCCATCTTCAAATCATTGCTCAAAGCCCACCTCTTCAATGTCGCCTTCGGCACCTAACCACCATACCTCTATGCAGGAAACCTAGACTGTCCCTATTTGACATTTCTCCCATTAGATTGTAAGCTCCTTGGAGCAGGGACTGTCCTTTTATTAATCTGTACAGCCCTGCGTAACCCTAGTAGCGCTCTAGAAATGTTAAGTAGTAGTAGTGGTTAATCTAAAGAGATCATGGGAAGGACAAATTGAGGCCCTGATGCTCAAAATTCAGGCGCTGTTTCAAACAGCACCATAAAAATACCGCCAAAACAGCACAGAACTCCAAAATGTTGAGCACTAATGAGATGCAAATATATGCGTGCTCATAACGTTGAGCATTAGGGAGTTTGGCGGCAGGATATTGTGTGGCACGTGCGCAGAAGAGTTTCAGTGGGAGGATCGCGCCTGCACATGAGCCTGGAAAAACCTGAACTTAGAAGCACACACTGGTGTCTATTGTCTGCAGCCTAAATATGTTTAAAATTTTTTTTTTTTTTTTAGCTTGGACGCTTATATTTAAATGCAGGAAACAGATGCCAATCATCATCACTTCAATATATGAGTGGAGGAGTGGCCTAGTGGTTAGGGTGGTGGACTTTGGTCCTGGGGAACTGAGTTCGATTCCCACTTCAGGCACAGAGGCAGCTCCTTGTGACTCTGGGCAAGTCACTTAACCCTCCATTGCCCCAATATGTAAGCCGCATTGAGCCTGCCATGAGTGGGAAAGCGCGGGGTACAAATGTAACAAAAATAAAATAGATACTATTGGAGATTCTACATGGAATGTTGCTATTCCACTAGAAGTCGGCCCTTGCAGATCACCAATGTGGCCGCAGGACGTCAGACTCACAGAAGTAGAAGCCTGCGCGGCCACATTGGTGATCTGCAAGGGCCGACTTCTAGTGGAATAGCAACATTCTATGTAGAATCTCAAATAGTAGCAACAGTGGAGGAGTGGCCTAGTGGTTAGGGTGGTGGACGTTGGTCCTGGGGAACTGAGTTCGATTCCCGGCACAGGCAGCTCCTTGTGACTCTGGGCAAGTCATTTAACCCTCCATTGCCCCAATATGTAAGCTGCATTGAGCCTGCCATGAGTGGGAAAGCGCGGGGTACAAATGTAATAAAAAAAAATAAAAATAAAGTCTCAACTGCTTCAGGCTTCAAAAGAAGAACTGTGGCAGTATTGTGGCCTTCTAGAATCTCAAAAACATTTTTTTCTGTGATCAGAATACTGTCTACATTATTCTCCTGTAAAATCTTGAAAATATGTTTTCAAAGATTTTAGCTGTTCATAACACTTCAGCATCAACTCATGTAACCTCTCGACGTCTGCTGAATAAGCCTGGTCCAATATTTCTCCAACACAGCAAATCTCAGAATGAGAAATGAAAGAATTGTTGAACTCACGAAGTTCCTGTTTACAATTAGAACATCATAACAGTGGACGCGCGGCTGTTGTTAAAAAGAGCCTGAGGGGCTGCAGGGAATAAAGAGCAGAACTTCCTTTTCTGGAGCCCCAGGAATGGATTGAGCAGTGCCAGGCTCTTTTCTTCTTATTTTTATTTGTTACATTTGTATCCCACATTTTCCCACCTATTTGCAGGCTCAGCTCAATGTGGCTTACATAGTACCGAAAAGGCGTTCGCCAATTCCGGTATGAACAAATACAAAGTGATGTTGTGGTAGAATAAGGTTCATGTGTAACAGACACATTAGGGAATCGTAGAGAGGCAGAGTTATTACATGCCCATTACGAGCTTTGGTTTCGTTGTGTTGCAGGGTTCAGGCATTTAAGGTTTTGCCTTTTTGAACAGGTTAGTTTTTAATGATTTCCGGAAGTTTAGGTGATCATAAGTTGTTTTGGTAATGCTTGCCCCATGCAATGTGTGTGCCTGAGAGGCTGGATCATGGCATCCCCTGCTGCCCACCTCCTACCTGCTGAGCAGAAACCCCTGCAGCCATGATTCTCCAGTCCTGGCTCCCTCCTTCCCTACAGGGTCCTCTAACAGGTTTGGGCTTTGCTGGGTCAGTGCTGCTGGCTCTCAGCTTCTCTCTCTGGTCTGGTCTTAGATTTCTGCACAGCTCTTTGTTCTCTCCAAGAGGAAGTGATATCCCAGGAGAGGAGGATTGCCCTGCATTGGATGCTGGGTAACGTAGTCTTAAGTTGCTCCTTTCTCTGTATAGTTAGGGGACTACATACCAGTAGGACTACATTTCCCAGTATCCACCCCACAGCTCCCTGTGACATCACCTCTTCCTGGATTGTTGCACTGTGCTGTCAGTACATGTCTGATATCCAGAGACCCAGCAGCAAAGTTCAAAGCTGCCTCAGGAAGCTGTGCAAGGAGGGAGGGAGCCAGGGCTGGAGCTGGTGCTCTGCAGAAGGGCAGGAGAATGGCTGCAGGGCTTTGTGCTCAGCAGGTAGGTGTAATACCCCATGGGATGGGTATTACTAAAACAGAAATGATGTTAGAAGTTTCCAGGGTCCCTGGCAGAGGGCTGGAGAGTATGGGATGGCCCTGGGTGGGAGGAAGCCCAGCCCAAGGGAAGCATTGGAATAAGTTGCAGAAAGAAAGTGTGTCCCTGGGGCCAGTGACAGCAGGGTTGGAGTTTTGCTTCAACAACAGAGAGTGTGGGGAGGTACATGGGGGTCTTTGGTTGCCTGTACTAGAGAATGACACGGGGACAAAGTTTGTCTCCGTCCCCACCCCATCCCCTTGGGCTCTGTCCTCATCTGCAGAAGCCTCGAACAAATATGATTTTATATTTAAATCTTTTTATTAAAAGATAAAAAGGAACAATATGCTGTGCAACTGTTGTGCATAAATTACAAATAGAAAGCAATAACAATGAGCAGCTATAATAACCCTCCTTCCCACAACCAGCCTCTACCCTTCTACTACACCAAGGAATCCTAATTCACACTGTTAAAATGTCCAGGGATATAAAATACAACCCGTTCTATTAGCCCTAGAGGGGAAAAATATGCCCTATAAAGCACTGTTATGGTTTTTTAATCTGCGGATAAATAAGAAGTCATCAACAATCTCAGGACTCAGTCTAGCTCTCCTGTCTTCCACAGTCCTTCCTGGAATAGAAGTTGTCTTCTTAGAAGATGTGCTGGTAGCAGGATGTGCAGGATCCCACATGCAAATTTTGCTAGTTGTGGCCAGTATGTTTGCTTGTTTTTCCAAAAAATCTAAATATTGTCTGCATCACTCAAACCAGTTCATTAACAGTCTTCAAAGTAGAAAATGACATGGAGACAAAGATTGTCCCCATCCCCATGGGCTCTGTCCCCATCCCCGCGGTTACTGCTGTTCCGCATTCCCATGTCATTCTCTAGCCTGTACCCCTGCCAGAACCCTTGGGAGTATTGGGAGATTCTGGAGTGCAGAAATAAATACAAGCTGGCTTAAGGTACAGTTGCTGCCCGTGCAAGTGACAACTGAGAGGGAGTGAGAGCTTCAGGTGGACAAGGGGAGTCCAGCCTGGAAGCAGGACCGGGACGGGGAGAGGCTATCCAAGGCCGGAGAGTAGCCCTGTGAGGTGCACTGCTGGAAGAAGGACAGCCTGAAGGGTCTGTGCTTGAAAGTAGCAGATTGGAGTCAGCAGAAACAAAGCAGCTTTGGATTTATTGCTGGCATAATGGGATGGGTAAAAGGACAGGTGGAGATGTAAATATGTACAGAGGGATCGAGATTTCCATCACAAATCTTGAATGGAAATGTATAGTGAAAGAATTGACAAATCGATTACCAGTTGCAGACGTTCCAAGGCAGTCGGTGTTGGTTTTGATATAACCTGTCGGAGTACTGTGTAGTCATTTGGCGACAGAGGAGAGCGGGTGCTCCCAGACTGAGAGAAGTGTCATCTCAGAATTCCTCTTAAGCTCGCAATACCCCAGATCTCTGTTCCTTAACATCGACCTCCTCCCAAGCTCGAATGGTGGATCTGGCGACTGTCTGAATGGGGAGCTGAGTGGAGAAAGAATGGAGCTCTGAATAAAATAAATAAATTTTCCCTGTGACCTGAGTCGAGGACTTAGCCAGTGGCGAGACCCGAATTCCACAAAACTGGTGCCCAATGTGGAGCACTGGGAGAAAGAATAGAGCTCTGAGGGAATATAATAAAATCAGCGGAGTAGTGTATTTTGCGGGGTTTTCCCTTTGTCCCGGGTCGGACTGAGTAGAGCTGGATGGGACCCTGAGACCCGGGCTACTTAGGAGACTGGCAGGACATGGGCACCAGGGGATGCAGTGCCAGGCAATGCCATCCAGCCTCTCTCACACACGTTGCATGGGGCAAGTAGAAGAAATGAGTCTGGCTCTGCTCAATCCATTCCTGGGGCTCCAGAAAAGAAAGTTCTGCTCTTTATTCTCTTCAATCCCTCAGGCTCTTCTTCCTGATTCTCCTCCCCTCACAGCAGCTCCTCCTGCTTTATGATGCTCTCTGATTGTTTGCCCTGCAATTGTATTTCAGTGGGGATGTTTGGATTTGCTGTAGATAGTCTTCTTAAGCACAGATCAGAAACCTGAGCAGACCTGGGCCTGAGGAAAGGCACTTTGGAGGACTCTACTGAGGGGAGAGAGAGAGATCTGGAGTCCCACAAAGGGAGATTTTGGTGTCCCAGGTTCCATGTGTAACTGGTTTCTAGTTGCTACAATCCTGCCCTGTGACTTTGAATTATATACACGCAGATCTCTCTCTCTTCCTCCCTCTGCTATGTTGAACCCCAGCAATAGGAGGTCTCCTGAAATATAATCCTACTCTGGGACTATATGTTATGCAAGGGTGCAGGCAGAAGTCCATTTTGGGGGGTGGACTTGTGGGGGGCATGTATTTAATTTCATCTCATCTCTTCTCTCTCACTGTCCCCCACCCCAGGTGGTGATAAATCCTACCTTTCTTGACTGGGATGCCGAAGTCCTGCCAGCCAAAGCAGTCTGCTGCTCGAGCCTTCTCCCATCCTCTCTGAACAGCGAAGTTGGCGGTGTGCTTCAGCTGCTGATGCCGGCACTCTTGAGCATGTTCAGTTCACACTGCTTAACTGAGCATGCAAGGGGGTGCCGGTGATGGCAGCTGAAGCACGCCACTGACTTCTTTGCTGCTCAGGCATTCCCATCAGCCATTCCATAGGTGCCACGATTTTGGAGGGGGCCTAGGCCCCCCAGGACCCCTCATAGCTACGTCACTGGTGTTCTGTAGTTATGAAATATATATACTCCAGCAAACTTTCCTCTGTCATGATGAACACCAGTGCTGGCAGATCTCCTGATGGATGTGATGCAAAGATGCTGAGTGTGATTCTGGTTTCTATTTCAGATGCAGGTGAAATTTGAGGACGTCGCGGTCTCCTTCTCCCAGGAGGAGTGGGAGTATTTAGATGAAGAGCAGAAGGAGCTCTACAGGGAGGTGATGAAAGAGAATTATCAGATTCTGATCTCACTGGGTAAGGGATAATTTTACATATTTAGTAGCGGTATTGAGGCATCATTATAAAGACAGTTCTGGGTATGACTTTCTGACTGAACGATTTGGTGAGGAAATGAGTAAGTGCTGCAGTGATCACTTTACATCCTGTCAGCAGTGCACGTGTTGGTGAACGGAGGTGAGAATGGGGTTCAGTTGATTCAGAGGTAATGAACACCAGGTAATATGTGGACTGAAGGCATAATGGATGGAGTGGATATTTAGGATTACTCCCTTCTCTCATGACTTTCCAGCAGCTTTTTCACCACATTTGCATTGGTTGCCTTTTGAAGTATGTATTACTACTACTACTACTAATAGCATTTATATAGCGCTACCAGACGCACACAGCGCTGAACACTTGACATAGACAGACAGTCCCTGCTCAAAGAGCTTACAATCTAGGTACGTTTAAACTGTTGTGTTTGGTCTATAAATCATTCCCTTTGAGAGTCCAGCTTATCTTTGCAGTAAGTTGCAGAAATATACCTCTCAACGGGAACTTCGCAGAAAAATCTTTTACAACTTCCTGGTCATCTGCTGAATATCGGCTTAACCTGCTATGTTTGCAGTGCCAAAACCTCCCCGAAAATTCAATGCTGGTGAACGAATAATACAGAAAAGACATACATATAACTAATATTAATGAAAAATATACATATAATCAGTTATAACAACCAAAACAAATTTTTGTAAGAGCTTTATATCTTGTGTTTTATCATTCAACCAAGGGCCTGGCATCTATTAAGTTTTACCATGCTATTTATTTGTCATTGTATACTCTTAATTTCTATATTTCTGTAGTAATGGATTCATTTATCAGCCCCTTAGATGAAGTAGTAAATTTAAAACGAATCGGAGAAAATCTTTCTTCACTCAACATGTAATTAAACACTGGAAATCGTTGCCAGAGAATGTGGTAAAGGTGGTTAGCTTAGCGAGGTTTAAAAAAAGGTTTGGACAGCTTCCTAAAGGAAAAGTCCATAACCATTATTAAAATGGACTTGGGGAAACTCCACTGCTTATTTCTGGGATATTGATATGGCAAATTCCACCACGTAAACTTCAAATAGCAAAACAAAAAATGGATGGAAACACTACTCAGAGTGATACCTGTTGTTGTATTGTGCAATAGTTTGTTACACCATTTTTACTCGTAGGGAAGGAGTCTCATACTTTACACGAGCTTCATCTCATCCTGCACGGTGAATCTGAGCACATGGGTACATTTATAATCACTGACTCACCATCCCCCTCCTTTCACTGCTTCTGCACAATACAAACTTATTTAACTAACAGCGGTGAAAGCGCTTTACTTATCTTAATAAGCCGGCGTGCCCCGTTACCCCCCGACAGGTTCCTGTTTCGCAACCAATGCTTTGTCAAGGGGAATGCTGGCACCGGACCTACAAAAACGCACCCATAGAAATGTATAGGCGTGTTAGTGTTTAATGCGCCTTAAATTTACAGCCGCGTTAAAAACGCTAACGCACCTTAGTAAACATACCCCGTACTATACAGGTAAGGATTTACACAGCCACACACACAGTTTCTCTTGTTCATCATAAAACACAGTCACTGCTGACTCCTATATAAAATCTCCCACGTTTTTCTTAGTTCAGTCTATCCAAAAGAGTATTCCTCCTCTTTGTGCCGGGGCTGGTGGTTGGGAGGCGGGGATAGTGCTGGGCAGACTTATACGGTCTGTGCTGGGGCTGGTGGTTGGGAGGCGGGACTAGTGCTGGGCAAACTTATACGGTCTGTGCCAGAGCTGGTGGTTGGGAGGCAGGGTTGGTGGTTGGGAGGCGGGGATAGTGCTGGGCAGACTTATACGGTCTGTGCTGGGGCTGGTGGTTGGGAGGCGGGACTAGTGCTGGGCAGACTTATACGGTCTGTGCCAGAGCTGGTGGTTGGGAGGCAGGGTTGGTGGTTGGGAGGCGGGGATAGTGCTGGGCAGACTTATACAGTTAAATATGACGTTATTTTGCTGTCCACATAGTATGTACAACCATTTCTCTCCAATATTTGTGATATCTTATAATCTATTGTTTTATTATATCTTCATTTCCTCTCTAGGTATGTAGAATTTTAGTTTGCAGCTTTGGTTTTAAGGTTTCTGTATACCTCCTGTTATATTTCTGGACTATTTGGCACCCTTTTTAGACAATAAATTATTCCATTACTGCAGTTTAATTAAAATTTACCTAAGTGTTTTAAAATATATTTTAATGTACATGTCATTTTTAATATGTTTATATTTATATAGTTTCCTTTTAGTTTCTATCATGTATTATATACATCTATACACACCTATGCAAGTATTTAAATTTTTTTCTACTGTCATCATTCCTACGTAGCGACCAAGGAAGCCAAGGACAGGAAGATGTGCATTAATAAGAAAGTTGATTTGAAGTATGAAGACTCGACACAACGTTGTGTTTCAGCCGTTAGGCCTGCATCAGGAGTCTCTTACACAGTGCGTGCAGAAGTCTGTTTAGACCAACGCGTCCACGCTAACAACAGTCTTTTTCAAGACTATTGTGCTACTTTGAAGATTTCTCGTCGTCATTTTTCTGAAACATCCTGTGTAAGAGACTCCTGATGCAGGCCTAATGGCCGAAACACGACGTTGTGTCGAGTCTTCATACTTCAAATCAACTTTCTTATTAATGTACATCTTCCTGACTTTGGCTTCCTTGGTCGCTCTCCCACTTTTTTTGTTGTACTGTTGTATCTACCGTGGGGCGTTTTGAGTTCTCCGTCTTCTGGCGGATTTCTTCTATCATTCCTACGCATTCATTTTGATTGTTATAATTGATTATATGTATACTTTTCATCAATATTAGTTATATATATATATATGGCTTTTCTGTATCATTTAGGAACTCCTGAGGCAGGCCCTTGTGCCCGAAACACGATTTGTATCGAGTCCATTGCATATATATTTTTGGAATAAAACTTCTGATGTGAACTCTTTGAGTCCGTTGGATGTTTGTTCTACACCACCTTTTCATAGTAACATAGTAACATAGTAGATGACGGCAGAAAAAGACCTGCACGGTCCATCCAGTCTGCCCAAGAAGATAAATTCATATGTGCTACTTTTTTTTATTTGTACTGTCCTCTTCAGTGCACAGACCGTATAAGTCTGGCCAGCCCTATCCCCGCCTCCCAACCACCAACCCCGCCTCCCAACCACCAGCTCTGGCACAGACCCTATAAGTCTGCCCAGCACTATCCCTGCCTCCCACCACCGGCTCTGCCACAGACCGTATAAGTCTGCCTAGCACTATCCCTGCCACCCACCACCGGCTCTGGCACAGACCGTATAAGTCTGCCCAGCACTATCCTCGCCTCCCAACTACCAGTCCCGCCTCCCACCACCAGCTCTGGCACAGACCGTATAAGTCTGCCCAGCACTATCCCTGCCTCCCACCACTGGCTCTGGCATAGACCGTGTAAGTCTGCCCAGCACTATCCCTGCCACCCACCACCGGCTCTGGCACAGACCGTATAAGTCTGCCCAGCACTATCCCCGCCTCCCAACCACCAACCCCGCCTCCCAACCACCAGCTCTGGCACAGACCCTATAAGTCTGCCCAGCACTATCCCTGCCTCCCACCACCGGCTCTGGCACAGACCGTATAAGTCTGCCTAGCACTATCCCTGCCACCCACCACCGGCTCTGGCACAGACCGTATAAGTCTGCCCAGCACTATCCCCGCCTCACAACCACCAGTTCCACCTCCCACCACCTGCTCTGGCACAGACCGTATAAGTCTACCCAGCACTATCCCTGCCTCCCACCACCGGCTCTGGCACAGACCGTATAAGTCTGCCCAGCACTAGTCCCACCTCCCAACCACCAGCCCCGGCACAGACCATATAAGTCTGCCCAGCACTAGCCCTGCCTCCCAACCACCAGCTCTGCCACCCATTCTAGGCTAAGCTCCTGAGGATCCCTTTCTTCTGCACAGGATTCCTTTATGTTTATCCCACGCATGTTTGAATTCCGTTACCGTTTTCATCTCCACCACCTCCTGTCGTCTCCGCTGTGTTTGTCTTTTTGGCTCACTTCTAAGATCATTTTATATGTGGAAGTGTTTTACAATAGCCTCTCCTAGGCTGGCAGTGCTGCTACTGGCGCAGCTGTTGTTATCATTATATTCCTGTGGGCATCTCAGTGTTTACTGCCAGCTGATTTTTACCATGAGCTTTGTAAAAGACCCCCATAGTGAGGTATTGGGATTTAAGTTGATTTACGATATATCAGAAGCTTGAAAATTGATCTCGAGGAATTGGAGGAACGGACAACAAAAGACTACTTTCCTTTTTAAATGGCCAAGACAGCAAATTAATCTCCCTGTTTAAAAAAGCTGTGGTGGGGCATAATCGAACGAAAACGTCTATCTCCATGGGCGTTTATCTCCAAGAACGGGTCCGTGAAGGGGCGGACCGAACTGTATTTTCGCAAAAAATAGACGTCCATGTTTTATTCGACAATTTGTGAGCTGGGCGTTTTTGTTTTTCAGCAATAATGGAAAATGAAAGCGCCCAGCTCAAAAACGAATAACTCCCAAGACATTTATTCGTGGGAGGGGCCAGGATTCGTAGTGCACTGGTCCCCCTCACATGCCAGGACACCAACCGGGCACCCTAGGGGGCACTTTTACAAAAAAAAAAAAAAGGTAAAAGAGCTCCCAGGTGCATAGCACCCTTCCCTTGTGTGTTGAGCCCCCCAAATCCCCCTCAAAACCCACTGCCCACAAGTCTACACCATTATTATAGCCCTAAGGGGTGAAGGGGGGCACCTACATGTGGGTACAGTGGGTTTGGGGGGCGGTGTGGAGGGCTCCCATTTACCAGCACAAGTGTAACAGGTGGGGGGGGGGGGATGGGCCTGGGTCTACCTGCCTGACGTCCATTGCACCCCCTAATAACTGCTCCAGTGACCTGCATACTGCTGCCAGGGAGGTGGGTATGACATTTGAGGGTGAACATAAAAAGTTGTGAAATGGCATATTTTTGTGGTGGGAGGGGGTTTGTGACCACTGGGGGAGTCAGGGGAGGTCATCCCCGACTCCCTCCAGTGGTCATCTGGTCATTTAGGGCACTTTTTGGGGCCCTATTCGTGGAAAAACAGGGTCCAGGAAAAGTGCCCTAAATTCTTGCTAAAAACGCATATTTTGTTTCCATTATCGGCGAAAGGCGCCTATCTCTGATCGGCCGATAACCACGCCCCAGTTCTGCCTTCACCATGCCTTTGACACGCCCCCATCAACTTTGTCCGCATCCGCGATGGAGTGCAGTTGAAAACGTCCAAATTCGGCTTTCGATTACACCGCTTTATTCGTTTTTGTGAGATAAACGTCTATCTCCCGATTTGGGTCGCAATATAGGCGTTTTTCTTTTTCAATTATAAGCTGGATAGTCTTTTACTGAGATGGACATGGGGAAAGCCATTGCTTGCCCTGGGATTGGTAGCAGAGAATGTTGCTAATATTTGAGTTTCTGCTGAGTACTTGTGACCTGGATTGCCACTGTTGGAAGTCGGATACTGAGCTAAATGGACCATTGGTCTGACCCAGTATGGCTACTCTTATGTTCTTATGAATAAAAATGAAAGCCAAAACAAATGTATGTGATACCCTAAACAGAAATCAAACACTTCCGAACGTTGCTCCTGCAGCAAACATGAGGTGTAAGCTTCAGGAAAACTTTACATATATCAGGAGAAATAAACCAACACTGGCTAGTAAAAAGGTTAGTATTGTTCAGAAAAAAGGCTTTCAACAGTCTTTCCTCATCACCTTCCAATAGAAACATAACCAATAAGGTAGCTCGGGAATATTATCGGATGAAATATACACAGGAAATCCAACACGTTAGCATTTAACTTTCAAAAAGGAGACTATGATAAAATGAAAGGAATGGTGAAAAAATAAACTTAGAGGAGTGTTTGTGCGGGACAAAAATTTACATCAGGCATGGATGCTGTTCAAAAATACCATCCTGGAAGCCCAGGCCAAATATATTCCGTGTATTAAAAATGGAGGGAGGAAGACCTCTTCAACATCAGCAAAATTCGCCCTTTCCTCTCTGAGCATACCACCAGAACTCTCGTCCATGCTCTCATTACCTCTCGCCTTGATTACTGCAACTTACTCCTCACCGGCCTCCCACTCGGCCATCTATCCCCACTTCAATCCGTTCAGAACGCTGCTGCACGTCTTATATTCCGCCCCTCACTCCCTCTCCTTAAATCACTTCATTGGCTTCCGATCAGATATCGCATACAATTCAAGCTCCTCCTCCTTACCTACAAATGCACTCAGTCTGCGGCTCCTCACTACCTCTCCACCCTCATCTCCCCCTATGTTCCCGCCCGCAACCTCCGCTCACAGGACAAAGCCCTTCTCTCAGTACCCTTCTCCACCACTGCCAACTCCAGGCTCCGCGCATTCTGCCTTGCCTCACCCTATGCCTGGAACAATCTTCCTTTACCCATACGCCATGCCCCCTCCCTACCCATCTTCAAATCTCTGCTTAAAACTCACCTCTTCAATGCTGCCTTCGGCGCCTAACCGCTTGAGAAATATAGAATGCCCCAATCTATCCACCCTATCAGATTAACTGTTCACTTGACCTCTAGATTGTACACTTGTCTTTAGATTGTTCTCTTGTCTTTTAGATTGTAAGCTCTTTGAGCAGGGACTGTCCTTCTATGTTTGAATTGTACAGCACTGCGTAACCCTAGTAGCGCTTTAGAAATGTTTGTTAGTAGTAGTAGTAGACCAAACGGCAGCCAGCATAGTTAAAAAGTGAGGTGATGGAAGCTATTAGAGCAAAAAGAAAATCCTTCAGAAAATGTAAGAAGGAACTGACTGAAAATAATAAGAAACAGCATAAGGAATGTCAAGTCAAATGCAAAGCGCTGATAAGGAAGGCAAAGAGGGACTTTGAAAAAAACAGATTGTGTTGGAGGCAAAAACACATAGTAAAATTTTTTTTTAGGTATATTAAAAGCAAGATGCTGGCAAAAGAATCAGTTGGACCGCTAGATGCCGAGGGATAAAAGGAGCAATCAGGGAAGACAAAGCCATAGTGGAGAGATTAAATGAATTCTTTGCTTCATTCTTCACCGAGGAACATTTGGGAGAGATACCAGTGCCAGAAATAGTATTTGAACCTGATGAGTCAGAGAAACTGAATGAAATCTCTATAAACCTGGAGGATATAATGGAGCAATTTGACAAATTGAAGAGTAGTAAATCTCCTGGACCGGATGGTATTCATCCCAGAGTACTGACAGAATTGAAAAATGAACTGGCGGAACTATTGTTAGTAATATGTAATTTATCTTTAAAATCGAGCATGATACTGGAAGATTGGAGGGTAGCCCATGTAACGCCGATATTCAGAAAGGTTCCAGAGGGGATCCGGGAAATTATAGACTGGTGAGCCTCACAGCAGTGCCAGACAAAATGGCAGAGACTATTATAAAGAACAAAATTACAAAGCATATTCAAAACCATGGATTAATGAGACAAAGCCAACATGGATTTAGTGACGGGAAATCTTGCCTCACCAATCTACTACATTTCTTTGACAGGGTGAACAAACATGTGCATAAAGGCGAGCCGGTTGATATTTTGTATCTGGATTTTCAAAAGGCTCCAGAATAAATTGGAGAGTCATGGGATAGGAGGTAGTGTCCTATTGTGGATTAAAAACTGGTTAAAGGATAGAAAACAGAGAGTAGGGTTAAATGGTCAGTATTCTCAGTGGAGAAGGGTAGATAGTGGGGTTCCTCGGGGGTCTATGCTGGGACTGCAGCTTTTTAACATATTTATAAATGATTTAGAGATGGGAGTAACTAGTGAGGTAATTAAATTTGCTGACTACACAAAGTTATTCAAAGTGGTTAAATCATGACAGGATTGTGCAAAATTACAAGAAGACCTTACAAGACTGGGAGACTGGGCGTCTAAATGGCAGATGACGTTTAATGTGAGCAAGTGCAAAGTGATGCATGTGGGAAAGAGAAACCCGAACTATAGGTATGTAATGCACGTTAGGAATCACCGACCAAGAAAGGGATCTCGGCGTCGTTGTTGATACGTTGAAATCCTCTGCGCAGTGTGCTGCGGTGGCTAAGAAAGCAAATAGAATGTTAGGTATTATTAGGAAAGGAATGGAAAACAAAAGTGAGGACGTTATAATGCCTTTGTATCGGTCCATGGTGCGACCGCACCTCGAATATTGTGTTCAATTCTGGTCGCTGCATCTCAAAAAAGATATATTGGAATTAGAAAAGGTGCAGAGAAGGGCGATGAAAATGATAACGGGGATGGGACAACTTCCCTATGAGGAGAGGCTGAAGTGTCTAGGGCTCTTCAGTTTGGGAAGAGACAGCTGAGGGGAGATATGATAGAGGTCTATAAAATAATGAGTGAAGTGGAGTGGAACGGGTAGACGTGAATCGTTTGTTTACTCTTTCCAAAAATACTAGGACTAGGGGGAATGCAATGAAGCTACAAAGTAGTAAATTTAATACAAATCAGAGAAATGTTTTCTTCACTAAATGTGTAATTAAACTCTGGAATTTGTTGCCAGAGAATTTAGTAAAGGCGGTTAACTTAGCGGGGTTTAAAAAGGGTCTGGACGGCTTCCTAAAGGAAAACTCCATAGACCATGATTAAATTGACTTGAGGAGGGCGTAAACAAGATGGCGCCAACACGCTGAGAGGAGTGAGGCTGTTTAGGAGGGCTTGCTGAAGATTTTTTAATTGAATTGATTACCGCTGCCGCTATGCCTCATACTAAAAGAAAGGGGATTGTAAGGTCCTTACTGCTTCCAGCCCTTGCGTCTTCCCCAAAGCAGCAAACCCTCGACAGCTTCGCACTCCGGTGCCCACGGATTACAAACTTCTGTGTGTGCCGAAGGAGGAACCTCGACTCCCCTGGATCATGAAACAACATTACCCCCCCCCCCCCCCCCCCGGGAAGCCGAGATATCACCTTGTCCTGCTGAGTCGTGGGTGGAGATGACGGGTCCCAAGAACGCGGAAGGCGCTGGAATTGGGCCCTGAGGTAACAGCTCTTCATCAGGGCGGCCGGCAGTGGAAGTGGAGACCTTGAATAAGAAGGGGGTATTGAACCCTCCCGTGGTGGTAACCCTTGATGCTCTCTGGCAGGCAATTGAGAAACTGAACTTTTCTGTTACAAAATCAACCCAGGAAACAACAACATTAGTTTCAACGGTGGAGCAGCTTTCCAGATCGATGGATAAATTAAAGCAGAACTTCAACGATCAGGTACTAAAATATCAAACTGAACTTGTAACTATTAAGGACGATGTTTCAGCAGTTATGAAAGATAATTCGTTTATACGTCAAAAAATAGAACAAATTGAAAATTATAACAGTATACCCTGGAGGAAAGGAGTGATATGATACAGACGTTCAAATATTTGAAAGGTATTAATCCGCAAACGAACCTTTTCCGGAGATACGAAGGCGGTAGAACGAGAGGACATGAAATGAGATTGAAGGGGGGCAGACTCAAGAAAAATGTCAGGAAGTATTTCTTCACCGAGAGAGTGGTGGATGCTTGGAATGCCCTCCCGCGGGAGGTGGTGGAGATGAAAACGGTAACGGAATTCAAACATGCGTGGGATAAACATAAAGGAATCCTATTCAGAAGGAATGGATCCTCAGGAGCTTAACCGAGATTGGATAGCAGAGCCGGTAGTGGGAGGCGGGGCTGGAGGTTGGGAGGCGGGGATAGTGCGGGGCAGACTTATACGGTCTGTGCCAGAGCCAGTGGTGGGAGGCGGGACTGGAGGTTGGGAGGCAGGGATAGTGCTGGGCAGACTTATACGGTCTGTGCCAGAGCCGGTGGTGGGAGGCGGGGATAGTGCTGGGCAGACTTATATGGTCTGTGCCAGAGCCGGTGGTTGGGAGGCGGGGCTGGTGGTTGGGAGGCGGGGATAGTGCTGGGCAGACTTATACGGTCTGTGCCCTGAAGAGCACAGGTACAAATCAAAGTAAGGTATACACAAAAAGTAGCACACATGAGTTGTCTTGTTGGGCAGACTGGATGGACCGTGCAGGTCTTTTTCTGCCGTCATCTACTATGTTACTATAACAGACGTCTAAATATGAGGATATTGAACTTCCCAAGGCCTGTTGGAATTCTTCCTTTAGAACTATTTTAAAAATACCTTATTGGAAAATTTCAGCTCAAAATATTCCTCCTATAAGTAAGATATTCTTTCTTCCAGAAAAGAAGAGACAAGTAGGTTCTTATGAAGAAATGGAATAGGTCCAGGAAGATGAGAAATTGGATGATTTATGAAATATTTCCTTGATTTTGGAGGACTCATTATCAGAAGTAACAAAAAGGGCCACATTATTGGTATCATTTGTATTTGAACAAGACTTTAATGCCATTTGGAAATGATACTTTAAGAATGTTAACCAAAACTTTTGTGGTCAAAAATTAAGGATATTCCCAGATGTCACCAGATCTACTCAAGACAAACAGAAAAGCTTAGGACTTTCTTAGACCTGAAGAGGGTATCATGGGAATGAACAACTGTATGATTTAACGTAGGGCGGGCTGGGCCTTTTTTTGTTTATTGTATTCCACTTTGATTTCCTCAATTGTTTTGGTCACTCCCCAAGTTTGTGGTCTAAGGAAGGGTTAAATACGAAACAAAAATGATGGCAAAAAGTTTTTTTTTTTCCTTTTTCTTGTTTGTGAAAACATTGAATTTGTATTATTTCCCTGTGTTCATGTAACAAGTTACCACTTGTGTAATATAAGTAAAGCAATTAAAATATTTAACATAAATTGACTTGAGGAAAATCCACTGCCTATTTCTGAGATAAGCAGCATTAAATGTATTGAGTTTTCTGGGAGCTTGCCAGGTATTTGTGACCTGGATTGGCCACTGTTGGAAACAGGATGCTGGGCTTGATGGACCTTTGCTGTGTCCCAGTGTGGCAATACTTATGTACTTATTGCAAGAAAGCAGAGAGTCCCATGTATCAGGAGTTCCCAAAACATCCCGACCTTCCCCGCAGTATCCCTTAGAATCTTTTTACTAGTTAAATATATAAAGTTTGCAAATTGCAATAGACTGAGCATGCTCGGTGTGTTTGTTCTGGATCTGATGAAGGAGACCTGCATATTGTATAAAGGATGAAGAAGTTTGCACATATTGAAATGAGGATGATAACATATTGCAGTGTTTAGAGTGTGAAGTAGACTATAAAGATGTGTAAAGAGGGTTTATGTTACTTTATTGAGATTTGCAGAGCTCCAAAATTGTTCCCCTCTGACTGAGGTATGAATATTTTTGTTCAATGAACTTGGTGACATTGTTTATGCTGGAGATTTGTCTAACTTTTGAATTTGAGGGAATTGGACACACACATTTTAAGAAACCTAATGCAATTTTCTTACCCCAGGAACAGGTTCTTTGACCTTCACCCCTAAGATTATATCCCAAATTGAACGAGGAGAAGAGCCGTACAGCAGGGATGAGCCAGGATCAGAGGAAAGAGAACCTGGGAAAAGCAGCTGCTCAGGTGAGTGCAGTAATAGGAAAGACTGGGGTACAAATGCATTCTATAGACACCTACTGTAGGGTAAGTGCTGGGTGTGCTGCCCCCTTTATAGATAAGTCACTTGTCCCCCTATTTACTAAGCCACATGGCAACGCCAACACGGCCCATTGAAAGTGAATTGGCTGTGTTGGCATTAGCGCATGTTTTGTAAGTGAAGGCTGAACCTGTGGCGTGGTAGAGGGAGTTAGAAGGAAGGCATGTTTTATGGTGCCAGATCCTGGTCTGTGACTGTTGTGAGCTTTGCTGTGTTCTGGGTCTGTCTGTAGAACTTGGGAGACAGCAGAGTCTCTGTCAGCTGAACTGCACTTAAAAATATTATACAAACTTCCACAGTCTTAACCTGAAAATCTTCAAAAACCAATACTCAGTGCAAAAATAAACTTTTTAAAAAATATATATTTTATAATTCTTCTCATAGCAACATGCCCATGAAGGTTATTATTCATTAACCTCAAACGTCTGCAGTACTTTGCTGAAATTTCCAATGATGTAAAGTACTCAAGCAGAACTGGCAACTCATCATTGGTCAAAAAAACTTCCAAGCAATTTTATTCAAATACAATTGTTCGGTTTTCTTTTCTCTGGAACCTTTTAAAATATTCTTATCTTCTCAATTGTATAACTGCGTATACTCATATCTTCTCAACTTCGATTATATACGTCCAACAGCATAAAACACACTTATCTTTTGATTAACACTATACCCTGACTGTGTCTGTGATGTCTCTATGCCTGTCCACCAGCCACAATGCCACAATCGTGAACATCACAACACATTCGGCAGCCAGTGGTGTTCCTGGGGGGGCTGGCACCCGGGGCGGATCGCCGATGCGCCCTGCCCCCCCCCCCCGGCAAAAGGACAGCCCCGCGAAGGAACCCCCCTCCCGCCGGGTGCACGCTGCTGGGGGGGGGGGGGGGGTGCCGCGCGCGTCTGTCCTCCGTTGTTCCGGGGGCAGAGAAGAAGCATGGAACAACGGAGGACAGGCGCGTGCGGCACCCCCCCCCCCCAGCGGCATGCACCCAGGGCGGACTGCACCCACCGCCCCCCCCCCCCCCCAGGAATGCCACTGTCAGCAGCATAACTCTTTTACTAATGATGTTATGTGAACATCTTTCAGATTGTGTGATTCCTGATGCAGTGTAGAATCTCATTTCTCTTCTGTTGCCCCAACCACCTATTAGTCCTGGAACTACCCAACTGTGCCGATCGATTAGAATTCCGTTCAGAGGAATGGTTTGGCACAGGTCAACTTCCTTTCCTCCCTGCCACCATCAAGAGAAGGAGGCACACAGTTCCTTATCAGGCTGCTTCCTCTTCCTCCTCTGCCACCTTGGTCCCAGCTTAAAAGAACAGTTGACCCAGGACAGCAAAAAAGGAGGAAACAGCCTGATGATGTGCAACTGTAAGGCCTACACCCTGCCAATGTAGCTACAATACAGAGCTTCTTAACAAACCCCTGCATTCCATACTACAGATGTGCACGGATAACACTTCAATACAGCTGAACTTTTGCCTCCGTATTTGCCAAGGCCTGCATTTCAGCAGGAGGGTGCCCGTGACCCACTTTGGCAGTCATTGCAAAAGAGACCTCTTGGGTTCTGGGGAATTCCTCAGAAATAATGTCACTGTTCGGAGCGCTGAGTTCCAAGAATTGCATCTTTGGTGACATCAAAAGACATCAAAAGACTCTGCTAAGCTAACCGCCTTCACCACTTTCTCTGGAATTCGTTGCCGGAGAAAGTGGTGAAGGCGGTTAGCTTAGCAGAGTTTATAAAGGGGTTGGACGGATTCCTAAAGGACAAGTCCATAAACCGCTACTAAACGGACTTGGAAAAATCCAAAATTCCAGGAATAACATGTATAGAATGTTTGTACGTTTGGGAAGCTTGCCAGGTGCCCTTGGCCTGGATTGGCCGCTGTCGTGGACAGGATGCTGGGCTCGATGGACCCTTGGTCTTTTCCCAGTATGGCATTACTTATGTACTTATGTACTTATGACATTCTCGTGCTTCTCCAAACCAAAACATCCAGATCAGATCATTTATCTTCTCTCCAAAGACAGTACCTTTATCAAAACAATATAAAAAGGCATCTCCAAGGGTAAAGAGTTATCTGGTGCTGACATTGTCTCATCAGCTCATGTACTCCATTGAACTCCTCATCTCTCCATCGCTGGAACACTTCAGAGCTTTGGAAGGCTAAGTGCTTTGAAAATATGTTGATCATCCACAGACTAGAAGATCCTAAACTTGCCTTCAATGTTGCAGATGAAAAGCGTAAAGCTCAACAAATGCTAGAAAACCTAAATGATGAGCAAAGGGTGGCATTTCATACTATACTTTCTGCCTGCAATAAAAAAAACATACCCCACACGTGCTTCTTCCTAGACGGTCCTGGTGGCAGTGGAAAAACGTATACGTATAACACTATTCTCAGCACCATCCGAGAAGATGGGGGAATTGCACTACCTGTTGCTTCTACGGGAATTGCTGCAAATCTGCTTTCCGTCGCGGGGACGACCAAAGTTCCCGGGGGCGTGTCGGAGGTGTAGCGAAGGCGGGACTTGGGCGTGCCTAACACATGGGCATCCTCAACCCATAATCGAAAAAAAAGGGCGTCCCTGACAAGCACTTGGACGACTTTACTTGGTCTTTTTTTTTGTTACAACCAAGCCACGAAAAGGTACCCAAACTGACCAGATGACCTCCCCTTACTCCCCCAGTGGTCACTAACCCCCTCCCACCCTCAAAAAAATAGTTTAAAAATCTTTTGTGCCAGCCTTTATGCCAGCCTCAAATGTCATATTCAGGTCCATCGCAGCAGTATGCAGGTCCCTGGAGCAGTTTTAGTGGGAGCAGTGCACTTCAGGCAGGAGGACCCAGGCCCATCCCCCCCGCACCTGTTACACTTGTGTTGGTAAATATGAGTCCTCCAAAATCCACCACAAACCCACGGTACCCACATGTAGGTGCTCCCCTTCACCTGTAAGGGCTATGGTAGTGGTGTACAGTTGTAGGTAGTGGGTTTTGGGGGTGTTTGGGGGGGCTCAGCACACAAGGTAAGGGAGCTATGTACCTGGGAGCTTTTTCTGAAGTCCACTGCAGTGCCCACTAGGGTGCCCAGTTGGTGTCTTGGCATGTCAGGGGGACCAGTGCACTACAAATTCTGGCTCCTCCCACGACCAAAGGGCTTGCATTTGGTCGTTTCTGAGAAGGGCGTCCTCAGTTTCCATTATCGCCGAAAATCAGAAACAACCAAGTCTAAGGGCAACCATCTCTAGGGACGACCTAAATGTCAAGATTTGGGTGTCCCCAACTGTATTATCGAAATGAAAGATGAACGTCCATCTTGTTTCGATAATACGGGTTTCCCCGCCCCTTCGCCGGAACATCCTGCGAGGACGTCCTCAGGAAAACTTGGGCGCCCCTTTCGATTATGCCCCTCCACATCTTTTAAAAAATTCTACAAACACAAAACACACATAAAAAAACCCCACTTCCAACACCATAGAGAAAACAATCCACATCCCATACCCACGCAGCATATTACTCATTCTACACCCTTCCCAATTATTCCTTATCATCATAGCACATTTCTCCTAACAGTTCCCTTAAAAACATAATCGCTATAACATGATAACGTTGTTAGCGGCCATTTCATTTTTTATGAAACTGGCTTTGTTGCACTAGTATTCTATATACTGTTCCTGTATTTTATGATGATGTGACAGTTATATGATTACTAGTAAAAAAGGCCCGTTTCCGAAACCAATGAAACGGGCGCTAGCATGTGGCTTTTTTTGTGTGTGTGTGTATGTGTCACAGAGTTATTTTGTGTGTGTGTGTGTGTGTGAGTGTGTGAGGGTGCGGTGTGTGTGCAGGTTGTTGATGTGTGTCTTTTTTTGTTTTGTTTTTTGCTTGGGGGTTGGGGGATGTGCTGTGCTGTCCTTGGTCGCTGTTTGCTGCTGGCTGGGTCGCGGGTAATCCTTCCAGCTGGGCTGCAGCTTGTCCTGTTCGCCCACGTCCCAGATGGTGATGGGCACGTTGTTTTCCGGCTCCTCTGACTCCATGATCCCAAATATAGTCTGTGCTATAGGCCCTCTGGCACTCTTCAGTACTGGCATTAGGCATTTAAAAATTTCTCTCCCCCCCCCCTCCCCCCCGGTCTATTTTTGCACATACCCACAGCAGGAATATTCTTCTCTCGTTCCAGCGTTGGTTCTGTGCTCTCCGTGCTGCAGTGATAATGAGCCATTCTGCTGGGGAATGCTCCTCCCTTATTGTCACGTAGTTTCCTCTGATTGGTCCATCTTACGTTGCCTAGTGTTGCCTGGGAACGGTGTTGTGATGGTCCTTTGTGTTTCAGAATGTTGAGGGTGTTTTTTCTGATTGGTCCATCATGCGAGGGCGGGGCAGAGAGACATGGTCAGTGTTGTGGCTTCACCACCATGAATCCATGAACCCTTCAGGGAGTGACTGAGTGACTTCAGAACGTTGTCTTCAGAACGTTGAGGGTGAGTTTTATTATAGTAGATTATGTTGTTTGTATATGAGTTTATTGGATTATTGTGTTTGTTTTTTTGTAATCTGCCTAGTTAATAGGTGGGCTATAAATATTTTAAATATCTCCATTTTCATTCTTGGTTTTGTTACTTTCTTGTAAATGAGTAGGGACAGGGAATGGGACTCGATATACTGCCTTTCTATGGTTTTTGCAACTACATTCAAAGCAGTTTACATATATTCAGGTACTTATTTTGTACCTGGGGCAATGGAGGGTTAAGTGACTTGCCCATAGTAACAAGGAGCTGTAGTGGGAATGGAACCCAGTTTCCCAGGATCAAACTCTGCTGCTCTAACCAGTAGGCTACTCCTCCCTAATCAACTTTGCCAAGATGGGGAAATAGCTCAAGGAAGAGTTAGTTGGATGGGAACAGCTGAAGGACGTAGAACAGCAGTGGGCAAAACTGAAAGGAGCTCTTTTAAAGGCAACAAACCTTCATGTTAGAAAAGAATGTAAAAGTAAAAAGAAAACAAGGCTCTTTGGATCTCAAATGTAGTAGCTGAAAAGGTAAGAAAAAAAAAGGTTAGCCTTCATAAATTATAAGACATCTCAGAAAGAAAAGACAGGTAAAAATATCTAGAAAAGCTAAGAGTAGCTGGAAAAGCTGTCAGGAAAGCAAAGATGCAAATGGGTAAAAAAGATAGCCAATACGGTACAATCGGGGGACAAGACATATTTTTAGATATGTAAGTGATAGGAGGAAGTGCCAAAATGGCATAGTGAGGCTCAAGGGTGAAGGGGCAGAATATGTAGAAGCTGGTAAGGATAAAGCTGAACTGCTTAACAATTATTTCTGTCTGAGTTCATGGATGAAAGGCTGGAGATAGGGCGTGTGGTAGACCAGGACCGATTCTCAGAAGACTATGTTCATAAGGAAGTAGCTAAACTAAAAATAGACAAAGCGGTGGGGCCTGATGGGCTACATCCAAGGGTACTCAAGGAACTTGGGGAAGTTCTGGTGGTTCCATTGGAGTCTGCAGTGGTCCCGGAGGACTGGAGAAGGGGGATGTGGTCCCTCAGCAAAGGAGTGGAAGTAAGGAGTTGTTTATTTATTTAATTTATTTGTAACATTTGTGCCCCGCGCTATCCCACTCATTAGCAGGTTCAATGGGGCTTACATAGTATTACAGGTTAGCATAGTCTTTCTTCTGTGTTTGTACAGCGCTGCGTACACTTTGTAGCGCTCTAGAAATGTTAAATAGTAGTAGTAGTAGTAGAATGGATTCAGCTGTAATATAGTAAATAAAGAGGTGGTCGTTAAAAGTGGATAGGTAAGATGAGCAGTGAAGGAGGATTGTGGAGGTAGGGGAATAGGGGAGGGTGCGTATTGGGATTAGCGAGTTGTTTAGTATGGGGGAATGAAGGGAAGGGTAGAAGAGGGATGTACTAGAATGTGTAGGAAGGAGAAGAAAGAGGGATGTACTAGAAAGGATTAAACAGGGGACATATTCCAGGTTATTTCTTCATAGTCTGATCCGGATGGTGGAGATGGGCTCGTAGTTTAAGTCAGGTAATTTGTATAGGCTTGCTTGAAGAGGTAAGATTTTAGCAGCTTTAGGAATTACAAACTTGTTAGTCTGACCTCATGGTGACTAAACTAATGGAAATGCTTCTAAAGCGGAGGATTGTAAGGTTTCTAGAACTGAATGAACTGCAGGACCTGAGGCAGCACGGTTTCACTAGAGGCAGGTCTTGTCAGACAAATCTGATTGATTTCTTTGATTGGATGACCAAACAGTTGGATATGGGAGGGGCGCTAGATGTGGGGTACTTGGATTTTAGCAAAGCCTTTGACATGGTTCCGCACAGGTGACTGATAAATAAACTGAGTGGCTCGGTGTGGGCCCTGAAGTGACTGACTGGTTAAATGGTAGGAGACAGAGGGTAGTGGTAAATGGATTTTGCTCTGTTATCAGCGTGTACCACAGGGATTGGTCCTTGGGCTGGCTCTTTTTAACATCTTCGTGAGTGATGTTACGGAAGGGCTGTCTGGTAAGGTTTGGCTCTTTGTGGATGATACCAAACTCTGCAAAAGGATGGACACCCCAGAGGGCATGGTTAGCATTCAGAAGGATTTGATGAAGCTTGAAGAATGGTCCAGAAATTGGCAACTCAAACTTAATGCTAAAAAATGCAGAGTCCTACACTTTGGTTGAAATAATCCAAGGGGAAAGTATAGTATAGGGGGTGAAGTAATTCTATGTACAAAAGGAGAGTTGGACTTGGGGGTGATTGTGTCTGATGATCTTAAGGTGGCAAACAGGTCGAAGAGGCGACGGTCATGGCCAGAAGGGTCCTTGGGTGCAGAGGGAGAGGAATGGCCAGCAGGAAAAAAGAGGTGATAGTGCCCTTGTGCAAGTCTCTGGTGAGGCCCATTTAGAACAGTGTGTTCAATTCTGGAGCTCGCACCTACGAAAAGATATCAACAGGATGGAGTCGGTCCAGAGGGCGGCTACAGAATTGATCAGTGGTCTCGGTCATAAAGCATATGGGGAGAGACTTAAGGATCTCAATATGTATACTTTGGAAGAAAGGAGGGAGAGAGGGGATCTGATAGAGATGTTTAAATACCTCTATTGCATTAATGTACAGGAGATGAACCTCTTTCATATGATGGAAAACTCTGGAATGAGAGGGAATAGGATGAAGGTAATGGGTTATAGGCTGAGGAGTAATCTAAGGAAATACTTTTTCACGGAAATGGGACTTGATATACCGCCTTTCTGTGGTTTTTGCAACTACATTCAAAGCAGTTTACATAGTATATACAGGTATGTTTTTATGTTAATATTTAAGTGTGGTTAAACACAGTTTTTTCCCTAGGAGGTTTTGACAGCTTTACACAGCACATGTAGTTTCTGACCATCTAGCAAGTACACACATTGTATCGTTGTAGTTGTTATAGACATTTTGAACCATACTTTTTCTTTTGGTCTCTTTTACTCAGTGGCGTTCCTAGGGGAGGGCGGCGGGTGCGGTCCGCCCCGGGTGCACGCCGCTGGGGGGGGTGCCACGCGCCTGTCGGCGCCGCTCGTTCCGTGCTCCGTCTGCCCTGGAACAGGTTACTTCCTGTTCCGGGGCAGAGGAAGCATGGAACGAGCTAAGCCTACAGGCGTGCGGCACCCCCCCAGCAGGTAAAAATGCACCCGGGAGGGGGGGGGTGGTGTCGTTTCGCCGGGGGAGGGAAGGTGTCGTTTCGCCGGGGGGGGGGGGGGGCGCATCGGCGATCCACCCTGTGTGTCAGCCGCCCTAGGAAAGCCACTGCTTTTACTGCAATGGACCTGTGTACTGCAAACTTTGTGAATCTGAATTACAATTAGAAATTATGATGCCATGTTTTTGTAATGCATCTTTCACTGGGGTCATCTCGTTGACATCAACAGATTATCTGCATTTCGTTTTTACTCTGATATTGAACTGTGGCTAAATATGTACCTTTTTTAAGGGGTTCGTGATTTTGAGTGTTTATATACAATCTGAACCTCACTTTCATTTCTTTTCACGTTAGTTTCTTTGCATCCTTTCTAGCACACTGGGACTTTTCAAAGTTAGACTTTGGGGTTCGTTCTTCCATGTCTTCCAGTGGTTCCAATGTGTTTTTGCATTTCTTTCTTCCTCCTATTTTTTTTAGACTTTTAGCATTTTAGTCCATTACCAATTATTTATTTATTTATTCTCATAGATGTTTTGTTATCATCATGTATCAACTTGTACTTGGACATTACTTTATGTTTCCACATTTTTATTGAAGACATAACATGAACATTCTTACAATCATTGATACCACATCTGCCAAGCAAAAACTATACAACAATCTGTTATTACTGTCTCCAAGAGTTTTTCTTCCCCCCCCTCCCCAATCCTACCCCTCCCCCCATTTTTTGTTGATACTTATGCTTTGTTATCATCTTAGTGTGTTGAGGACCAAACTTCTTCCCCTATGAGACAAAGAATCTACATAAGCACCCCAAATTTTCATAAATGTTTTCTTTCTTTTTAGTGAACGTTTAGCTTCTTTGGCTTCCCACGTCATTAACTGATGAACAAGATTCCGCCAGTGCCAATAATCTGGCCCTATATCATTTGTCCAGTTTTGCAAGATACATTTCTTTGCCAGCAAGGCAACTTTGCGGAAAAATAGATTGTGCTCTGGTATTTGACCTTTAAATGATCCTGGTAAATTTAACAACATCTGCACTGGTGTACCTGCTACCTTTCGACCTAATAGTTGTGATAGATAGTGAGTTATTTTCCCCCAAAACCTTCTAATCTTCCAACAACTCCAAAAACTATGATAAAATGTGTTGCCTGTTCTCCCACATCTCGCACACAAGGGCGTCTGCAATCCCCCGAATTTTGCGAATTGTACCGGTGCCATGTATGCTCTATGTATAAAACGGAATGCACATTCCCTATATTGAGCTCCGCTGACCAATTTTGGTATCCCCTTCAGTTGCCTCTCAACATCCCATAACAATAACTTGACTCCTAAGTCCTTCTCCCAGCGCTCTTTCAGCTTTTTAAAGTTTTTGGGTTTCTCATATGACCACAGCGCTTTATGTATCCCTGAAATTGATGGCACTTCTTCAGAAATCTCTATGAAGAAATTTTTTAGTTTCAAACCCTGTTTCTGTTCCAATCGGCCTTGTTCTATTGACTGAATAAAATGTTTTAGCTGACAGTGTGCAAATGTATCACCCCATTGAATTTTATCTGTATCCAACAGCTGATCTAATGGTTTTATCTTTCCGTTATCGCCTATTACATCTTCCAGACATTCCAAACCTCTGTCTTCCCATCGCTGAAAGACTGGGTTTTCTATACCTGCTTTAAAGGTTGGGTTCCCTCTGATTGTTAGTAGTTCTGTTACCCCTCTCCCCATCTTCAATCTTTGGACATTACTTTAATTATTAAGGTTTTTACAATCTATGTATGACCCAAATGAGTGCATAGATCTTTTTTTTTGTCATTCAGAGTTTCCCCTGAATTTCTATTCATTTTTTTAATGCATTGCTTTTTTGAATCACATTTTGTTCTACATATGTACTAGGACAGTGGTTCACATCCTTATATCCATTTTGGTCTTTTTGTTTTTCCAACAACGATTTACAAGGTTTATAGTAACATAGTAGGTGACGGCAGAAAAAGACCTGCATGGTCCATCCAGTCTGCCCAACAAGATAAACTCATCTGTGCCACTTTTTGTGTATACCTTACCTTGATTGTACCTGTCTTTTTCAGGGCACAGACCGTATAAGTCTGCCCAGCACTATCCCGCCTCCCAACCACCAGCCCCGCCTCCCACCACTGGCTCTGGCAGACCGTATAAGTCTGCCTAGCACTATCCCCGCCTCCCACTACCGGCTCTGCCACCCAATCTCAGCTAAGCTCCTGAGGATCCATTCCTTCTGAACAGGATTCCTTTATGTCCCACGCATGTTTGAATTCCATTACCGTTTTCATCTCCACCACCTCCCACAGGAGGGCATTCCAAGCATCCACTACTCTCTCCGTGAAAAAATACTTCCTGACATTTTTCTTGAGTCTTCCCCCCTTCAATCTCATTTCATGTCCTCTCGTTCTACCACCTTCCCATCTCCGGAAAAGGTTCATTTGCGGATTAATACCTTTCAAATATTTGAACGTCTGTATCATATCACCCCTGTTTCTCCTTTCCTCCAGAGTATACAGGTTTAGTTCAGCAAGTCTCTCCTCATACGTCTTGTAACACAAATCCCATACCATTCTCGTAGCTTTTCTTTGCACCGCTTCAATTCTTTTTACATCTTTAGCAAGATACAACCTCCAAAACTGAACACAATACTCCAGGTGGGGCCTCACCAATGACTTATACAGGGGCATCAAGACCCCCTTTCTTCTGCTGGTCACACCTCTCTGTATACAGCCTAACAACCTTCTAGCTACGGCCACCGCCTTGTCACACTGTTTCGTCGCCTTCAAATCCTCAGATACTATCACCCCAAGATCCCTCTCCCCGTCCGTAACTATCAGACTTTCCCTGCCTAACACATACGTCTCCCGTGGATTTCTACTCCCTAAGTGCATCACTTTGCATTTCTTCGCGTTGAATTTTAATTGCCAAATCTTAGACCATTCTTCTAGCTTCCTCAGATCCTTTTTCATGCTTTCCACTCTGTTACAGATCTTAGTATCATCTGCAAATAGGCAAACTTTACCTTCTAACCCTTCGGCAGTGTCACTCACAAATATATTGAATAGAATTGGTCCCAGCACCGATCCCTGAGGCACTCCACTACTCACCTTTCCCTCCTCCGAGCGAATTCGATTAACCACCACCTTCTGGCGTCTGTTCGTCAACCAGTTCCTAATCCAGTTCACCACTTCAGGTCCTATCTTCAGCCCATCCAGTTTATTTAAGAGCCTCCTGTGGGGAACCGTGTCAAAAGCTTTGCTGAAATCTAAGTAGATTACGTCTATAGCTCGTCCCTGATTCAATTCTCCTGTCACCCAATCAAAGAATTCAATGAGATTCGTTTGGCACAATTACCCGACTTTGATTTGTCCTTGCCATTTTCAGGGCACAGACCGTAGAAGTCTGCCCAGCACTCTTCTTGTACTAAAAGTTCTGAAGCTAACGTCAAAGCCCCTTAAAATTTACACTCCAGCCCATCCCTATCTATTCAGTTACGATCAGGGCACAGACCGTAGACATCTTCCCAGCACTGGTTTTGCTTCCCAATTACCAGCATCACCACCCAATCTCCGTTAAGATTCTGTGGATCCATTCCTTCTAAACAGGATTCCTTTGTGTTTATCCCACACATGTTTGAATTCCATTACCGTTTTTATCTCCACCACCCTTTTCTGTGATACATGGTGTTTATATAGCCTCCTGAGGCAAGCACGTCTGAGCCGAAACATGGTACCATGTCGAGTCATTAAGAGTCATTAATAAAAGTCAAAACTTCATATTGAGTTTTCCTGGTCTGTTTTGAAGAGTGCGATCCAGTTCTCACTCCTGTTTCTTTGCTGTGTGTTTTCCCGTGGGACCTTGGTGTTCTTTCCATCTCTGTGGTTTTTCTACAGAGGTTGGGGTAACATATTCCCCATATATCTGATCCTGTTACTGCTTGTGGGGCTTGGCTAGGGCCCCCCAGTGGTTGATACCTCTTTCGATCCCTGCTTTTCAGCCTTACATGGAGTCAACCCCCTTTTGTGAGGGCAGCTGAGGTATCGGTAGCAGCTATAGCTCCTGTGAGGAAACTGGACAAGCACCAGCAATAGCAGAATATTCTGTGGATTTTGTCAGGTGCTTGTGACCTTTGTTGGCCACTGATGGAAACAGGGTATCAGACTGCTATCCATAAGTGTTGCCACACTGGGACAGACCAAAGGTCCATCAAGCCCAGCATACTGTTTCTAACAGTGGCCAATCCAGGTCACAAATACCTGGCAAGATCCCCAAAAAGTTCAATACCCTTTACCCAGACTGCTCCATTCTCTGGGACTATGCCTCCTCGATATCTTTATCTGTTAGGAAAACAGTATATGCTTGGTGGATGCGATTTTATCTTATTGCATATATGTTACTTGATCTTCATGATTACCTCTTAGGTAAACAATATATTCCTATTAATTTCGATTACTTTATTACCTGTATGTTGCTATCGCAGCTGCATAAGCATCCTTGAAGCAGTTTGTACAAGAGGCAGCTTTGTACTGAACTTGACTCATGGATTTTGGGCCTGGAGTAGGTTCCTTGATGCTGCGGAAATGCTGGAGGGCAAGGCGGGTGCGGATTTAAGCTGTCCAGTTCGTTGCTGGGGTGGCCAATGCATACGCGGCACTACAAACAGGGATCATACATCTTGTGCCCCTATACATTTTGCAGGTGGGGGCTGGCACTGTGTTTTGCAGCTGGGCTATACTTTTTGCACTGCTGCCACAGGTGGTACAAGATTTTTTGCCTTACAGGCACTGATTGGACACCTCGGACACACCATCTACCTCTCCTGTGGGGGCTGGGCATGCTTCTGTGGGCTCCTGTGGACCGTTTTCAGCTTCCTGGGCAACCTGGGGGTACACATTTGTTTGAATGTTTTACATTCACACATTTTGAGACATCACCGTTCACGCGCTGTACATTTGGATGGCCTTTAAGATGTCTTAGAGGGTGGAGATACGTCAATTTTACAACGGACTAAAATGTTCAGCCCTGCATTTCTAAAACATGTCACAGGCTCTAGACATTTTTGCTAAAATCTCAATGCTCTGACTTCCACGGCTTTTCTAAAATGGAGCTCTTTTTGTCCCATGAACTGTGTTTCCATATTAATGCTTCTAAAAATAGAGTCTCAGTCTGAGGAGTAACAATTTGCTGTTCTGTGGCATTTTAATATTACCTGAGGTTTTTTTTCCCCCCTGCACTGGATGTGTTGGGACCTGAGTGGGCCCTGGATTGCACAGCACAGGAATTACAGGGAGGAAATTCTATCCACAGATCCAGAATTGTCATACTTATATGTTCCATGTTGCACACATGTTTTGTATGTGTCTATGGCACTAGTAACATGTATTTTCATGGTAGAGAAAGGCATATTTTGTAAGTGGACCAGTGCTGACTTAGATGCTCATTTCTCAACTTAACTGACATACAAAGTTGCCCTTAGTATAAGTATTTACAGATTAAATTTCAGCTCACTTCAGTCAGTCTTTTTATTTTTTTAATGCCTTCCGCTACAGACATTTTATAACTGGATATTTGGGTCTGGGCTGTATCCAGATACCGATGCTGATGCCTGGATATAATGAAGCTGCAGGCACTTAATTGATAGGATAGCTTTTTTGCTGACTTAACTTTATCTGGATAGTTCCCTTGTTAGTGAACTGAATATTGCCACTAGTTGGGTAACTCCTGGCTCAACCCAGACTGCCCTGGCAATACTGAGATAGTCAGACAAGATGTGTGAACGTGTTCGGTGAGATCGCTCCCTGCTGCTCGAAAGTGAAGCATTTTTTCTTCTTTGCCTATGCCGTATACAAAACGAAAAGGAGCCGCGAGGCTTCCACCGTTGCCCGCAGCTTCCTCCTCTCCACTCCAGGGTAGCATGGAGAGCTTCCTGACCCGCCCGTCGCAGAATGTAGAGACAGGGTTGCCTGCTGCAGGGGCATCCGGTGGAGCGGAGCCCCTGATGGGCTTGGAGACATCTTTATCCCCGCCCCCGACTCTAGATGCCCTCCGTGCCCGGCTACAGAAGCGGTGAGGGGAGCAGGTATCCGAGAACCCATTAAGGGGAATAAGGAGCCAGCAGACGGAGGACCCATGCCACAGAAAAGTAGCCAGGAGAGAGAGGTCCTTGGGTTTAAAGGACCCGAAACAACTCCGGAGGTTAATCTAGAGAGGATCTGGCTGAAGTTGAGTAAGATGGATTCCACGCTTCAAAATGCTTCAGACAAGGTAAATACTTTATCTCTGAGAATTGAGGACATGGCAAAAAATTTAGGAACGGTTAAAGAAGACCTGACCACACAACTAAAAGATTAAAAAAAAGATATGGATCAATTGCAAGAATTTAAAGTGATGGTGATAAAAGATAATTTGACAATGCATAGAAAAATTGAACAGATTGAGAATTTTAATAAAAGATTGAACCTTCGAGTATTGAATTTTCCTAAAATTCCTGACAAGATACCTATTGAGTTATTTAAAAAATACCTGCAAGAAAATTTGAAAATGCCTCAAGAACTTATTCCTCCTATAAATAAGATTTATTACCTTCCAACAAGATTAAGTGGAAAAGAAGAAAAGAAAGAAGGTTTGGATGTTATAGACTTTAACAATCTGTCTGAAATTCTAGAACAATCCATTGAAATAGTTCCGCAAAGAGCCACTCTTTTGGTTTTGTTGGTATTCGAACAAGATCTCAATGCAATATTGAAATTATACTTTAAATTCTCAAAGGTTCCTTTTTATGGATCAAAAGTATGGATATTTCCAGATGTTACTAAAGTAACGCAAGAACGTAGAAAATTATTTTTGGCATTGCAACAGGATGTTCTTAAATTGGGTGGTTCTTTTTTGTTAGTTTACCCTTGCAAATGCTTGGTCAGGTTTAGTGGGATAAAGTATGTATTCTATGACTCAGAACAGCTAAAATCCTTTCTGGACATGAAACAGCTTAATCTAGAACTAGTTAAATGATATTGTCACGAATTATACACATAAACCGCATTTAATATTTATTTATGTTAATATGCCTGTATAAAACTCCACTAAACTGTAACACCCCCCTCAATTTGAGGTCTAAGGAAGCATTTATAATTTTTCTTATTACCTATTTCTTTAACGTTTGTATTATGCTGTTTTTCTGTAACAAGTGATATGCTTGTAAAAAATTGGCAAATCTTATAAATAAAAATTAAAAAAAAAAAAAGATAGACAAGATTTTCAGTGGCACTATCTGAATAATGTGACTCAATGAGTAGGACTTAGGATAGGAGCCACATCTGCCTACGTAAGTTATTAACTTCTCATCTTTAATTATGTTCAGACACGTTAAACAGATTGTCTGCAGATGTTTCTGTCCTATGTTTCCATGTTTCATTCCCAAGTTGTTCTTCCTTTTGGAAGTTAGGATGGAGACAAACTTGACCCGACAGCGGCCGTGTTTCAGTAGGAGTCTGGATCAGGTGTTCTTGCTTCATCACTGTGGAAGAAACTCCCTGACAAGCAGATTTTGATATATTTTTATTCAGACCATTCTTCAAAGCTGTTATGTCTACATGTTGCCATTTCCAAGGGACACCTCATCATCTGACAAACTTGCAGTGTACCGAGAGAGACAAAAGCTTCAAGAAATGGTGTGCAAAAAAAGAAACCAACCAATGCTTAAGCCATGCTTAGAAAATCCCACAATATATCCTATCTTCCTTCTTATTATGCACAGATGATATCTTAGAAACCACCACTGTCTTCTAACACATTATTAATACTTTCTGTTTCTGTGCAGATCATCTGATCACACAAGAAAGGAAGATAGAAAAGAATGGAGGAGAACATCCTGTAGAAATGGAAGAAATTCAAAGACATTCAGAAAATGTCTGTGAGAACATTTCCCAGGGTTCTAAGAGGATTAACACAAGGAATTGTGAGCAGGAATCAAAGGAGCAGAGAGACCCTGTTGGAAACTCAATGCATGGAGTCAGTAAGTGTGAGAGAAATGACAGAGAGCTCAGTAACATCCCTGAGCACCAGAGACACCTTGCAGAGAGACCCTTCCAAACTACTAATAGTGATCAAGTGACTTCTAAACTTCACCAAGAAGGGGGGAAAGGAAAAACACGCCAGAAAGAATTTAGATTTAGTTTTCCCTTGTTTTCAGAGCTTCAAATGCACAAAAGGCAGCACAGAACTGAAAAACTATTTACATGTTCTGAGTGTAATAAAAGCTTCACAAAGCTTTCGGCTCTAAAGAGACACCAAATGATCCACACAGGAGACAAACCATTTGTATGTGCTGAGTGTAATAACAGCTTCACTCATCTTTCATCTCTAAAAAGGCACCAAAAGATCCACTTGGGAAACAAATCCTTTCCATGTAGTGAGTGTAATAAAGTTTTCACTCAGCTTTCAAACCTAAAAATTCACCAAAAGATTCACACGGGAGAGAAACTACATTTATGTAGTGAATGCAATAAAACCTTTACTAAGGTTTCAAGTCTAAAATACACCAAATGATCCACACAGGAGAGAAACTGTTTCCTTGTACCGAGTGTAATAAAAGTTTCATCCAACTTTCAAATCTAAAAAGCCACCAAATGATCCACACAGGATACAAACCATTTACATGTAATGAGTGTAATAAAAGCTTCACTCAGCTTTCAAATCTAAAAACTCACCAACAGATCCACCCAGGAGAGAAACCATTTCCTTGTACTGAGTGTAATAGAAGCTTCACTCAGCTTTCACTACTAAAACTTCACCAACAAATCCACACAGGAGACAAATCATTTCCATGTACTGAGTGCAATAAAAGTTTTAGTCGTGTGTCAAATTTAAAAACTCATCAAATGATCCACACGGGAGAAAAACCATTTCCATGTACTGAATGTAATAAAAGGTTTATTCAGCTTTCAACTCTAAAAAGACACCAAATGATTCACACGAGAGAGAAGCCATTTGCATGTACTGAGTGTAATAAAAACTTTTCTCAGCTTTCAAATCTAAAATCTCACCAAATGATCCACATGGTAGACAAACCATTTGCATATACTGAAAAGCTTCACTAACCTTTCATATAGAAAGCCACCAAAAGATCCAGATAGGATACATACTATTTCCATGTAGTGGCCGTATGAGACTTGGAGACAGGACGTCCAAAAGGCAGATGACATTTAATGTGAGCAAGTGCAAAGTGATGCTTGTGGGAAAGAAGAACCTGAACTATAGTTACGTGATGCAAGGCTCCACATTAGGAGTCACCATCCAGGAAAGGAATCTAGGCGTCATCATTGATGATACTTTTAAACCCTCTGCTCAGTATGCAGCGGCGGCTAAGACAACAATAAAATGTTAGGTATTTTTAGGAAAGGAATGGAAAAGAAAAATGAGGGTGTTATAATGCCTTTGTATCGCTCCATGGTGCAACTGCACCTCAAATATTGTGTGCAATTCTAGTCACCACATCTCAAGAAAGATATAGTGGAATTAGAAAAGGTAAAGGGGATGGGACGACTTCCCTATGAGGAAAGGCTAAAGCGGCTAGGGTTCTTCAGCTTGGAGAAGACAGCTGAGATATGATAGAGGTCTATAAAATAATGAGTGGAAACAGGTAGACATGAATCACTTATTTACTCTTTCCAAAAATACTAGGACTAGGGGGCATACAATGAAGCTACAAAGTAGTAAATTTAATACGAATCGGAGAAAAGTTTTCTTCACTCAACGTGTAATTAAACTCTGGAATTTGTTGCCAAAGTATGCAATAAAAGCAGTTAGCTTAGCAGGGTTTTTAAAAGGTTTGCATAACTTCCTAAAAGAAAAGTCCATAAGCCACTACTTAGATGGACTTGGGGAAAGACAACTGGTATTTCTAGGGTAAACAGCATAAAATGTACTGTTTTGGGATCTTGCCAGGTACTTGTAACCTGGGGCTAACCTGGGGCTAACTCTGCGGCCAACTAAAGGGTCTGTCCCAGCACTGCTCAGGCCTTGTGCACATGCTCTACACTGGCATACCCTCCACCCCACCGTACTGGGTTTTTCTAGCCTCCAGGCGAGTCTCCCAACCACAAGTTAATTCCACAGTGGTTTTTAAGGACACTGGAGCCACAAACCCAAGGGTACCACAGTTCCTATAAAACACCCATAGACCAAAGACACAAACCACCAGGATTCTTAGTCAGTCCAGGACAACAGAGCTAAAAACTAATAGGTTTATTATCAGAAAAGTGGAACAGCGAACAGTGGAAAAACAGATGTAAATAGCAAACAATTACAGGTAAATTAACAGGTATGAACAGTAAAACTAACTAGATACTTTCTTACTACCTAAGTAGTACCTGGGGAGTTCAGGAAAATAACTGCTCAAAGGTTTTAAACAGGATCTCAGTGCAAAGATCTTTACACTTCACACTCCCTCTCCGAGACTGGGGGAATCTAGCACATTCTGGCTGGATTTTGTATTTCAGGGCCAATCGGAGCCCAGAGTATTAGCACTGAGGGGTATTTGGCCAATAGCAGTGCAGGTTATTTTCCCTCAGGGCTTAAGCTGAAAGGAAAACAGCCACCTCTGCATTAGCTTTAAAGCAGAGGACAGACACCATCTGCTGGCCAAACAAGAGAAATATATGTCTTAAAATAGTAATACAAATTCCAGGCATGAAAATCCCAATTCGACACACCATCTACTCTCCCTATTGCTGTCTTAGAGATCCTATGCACTTGTCACGCACTCTCTTGAATTCAGATACTCCACCACTTCCACTGGGAGCCCGTTCCATGAATTCACTACCCTTTTTGTGAAGAAGTATTTCCTCAGGTTCCTTCTGAGAATATCCCCTTTCACCTTCATCCTATGCCTCCTCATTCCAGAGCTTCCTTTCAATTAAGAGACTTGCCTCCTGTTCATTTCTGCCACATAGATATTTAAATGTCTCTATCACATCTCCCCTCTCCCGCCTTTCTTCAAAAGAATACATATTGAAATCTTTAAGTCTGTCCTCATATGTTTTTTGACGAAGACCACTGATCATTTTAGTTGCCACCCTCTGGACTGACTCCATCCTGTTTATTCCCCCGATATTCAAAACCATTTAACTGGCCAAGAATGGCACCTGACTGGTTTATGGCACTTAACTGGCTATGCTACGATATGCAGCAGGGGACAGCCAATTATCCCCCTGCTGAATATTCCCAGAGCCCCCAGGAGATAAATGGCTATATTATGCGATATAGCCGACTATCCCCGAATATTTAATCCATACCTGGCTATTGTAACCAGCCACGTTGGACCACTTAAATAGCTGGTATATCTTTAGCCGGTTTAAAGTTAACTGGTTAAAAATAAACTGAATATTCAATATCGGTCTCCAGAAATGGCCACTCCCAACTCTAGAGAAGCATTGAAAAGATCAGCCAGCGGAACCACTAGAATTTTCCTAAGTTTTCTCAGAACCCTCGGATGGATGCCATCTGGCCCATTGCTTTGTCCACCTTTAGATTAGCCAGATCCTCATGAACACAGTCTTCTGAAAATTTCAGGGACCACCTCTCTTCCTTTCCAATTTGTGTTTGTCTTCTGTGGTCCTGCTCCCGTCCCTTCAGCTGTGAACACAGAACAGAAATATTTGTGAAGCAATTTCCTGTCATATTGTTGGGGCACAACCTGATCATGGATTCTGTTGCAAAGCACTATGGACCAGGGGCGTCGCTGCTATGGGGCCACGGGGGCCAGGGCCCCCATAGATTTGGCCCTGGACCCCCTACCGTTGACCCCCTGCTCGCTCGCCGTCGCCTACCTGGGCTGGCGGGGACCCCATCCCCCGCCAGCCAGTCCCTTCCTTTCAGATTTCCGAGTCTGACGTCCTGCATGTACAACGTGCAGGACGTCAGACTCAGAAACCTGAAAAGAAGGAAGAAGACTTCGGCTGGCGGGGGATGGGTCCCCGCCACACCAGGTAGGCGACGGCGAGCGAGCGGGGGGGGTCAAGAGGGGTGGCGGGGGGGTGTCGGCGATGATGATGGCGACGGTGGCAGCGGGGGGGGGCAATGATGGCGGCGGGGGGTGGCGGCGGTGCCGTGGGGGGGGGCTAAAATGTGCCCCCCCACCTCGGCTCTTGTCCCCCCTACCGCTGAAGGTCAGCTACGCCCCTGCTATGGACCTGTTACTATTGCCAAGGTTATGCTGCCAGAATATGAAGAATGAATATGGACATTATGCTTTGTTTTCTAGTGTGTACATGCTGTGGAGTTAGTACCAGGGACTTTCTCAGCATTACGTTTAGCTATGAAAACCTTGAAGATGACACAAAATTGATATTATTTACAGTCATTGTATCACTGCGTTCCTCATCTTCCTTCCGTCTCTCCTCATTGAGGACATGATTCATCTAACTGTAACCTGATTACAAATGCCAATCCGACTCATGCAATCAGAGAGGCAGTTTAAAGTGTGCAGAGATTTACATACAGCACCGATAGCACAGTGAAAGTAATCATTGTAAGCACAGACGAAGGACTTAGCAAAAGCAAAAAGGAATCGTCACTTTCACATTCACCCTGACCGAAATCAGTATTTTTGGTTCCTGTCCACACTGAATCTGCAACCGTCATTGGCCGCTCGGTTTCAGCAGAAATCGAAACTGTAAGCAAAAATGCCCCCCCCAATCCAACCAAAAAGGCCTGTCCCACCAGCGATTGCCCCCTCCCTGCAAGTACATCACGTCCCCCATGATTTTCCAGCCCCTCCCTCTGAGACCCTCCCTGGGCCTACCTTATGTAGTCCTGGCGGTCTAGTGGTCTATTCGGTGCTGGAACGAACCTCGTTCGTTCTTGCCCTATGCGCTGCTCCAGTGAAAATGGCTGCTGAGACCTCTGCATTCATCTGACATTCCTATTGGTCTGGTTTTAGGAAGCAGCATGGTACAGTGCAGAAGCTGTGGTAGAATCCAGTGACAGGAAGGAGGGTCTGAGCTGAAAGGACTGTGGTGGGGAAAGCTGAGCCCTGCACAGGGTCTTTGGATAGAATCAGTGGAACCAGTGAGTGTTCTGGGGCTGGTAGTGTTTCGGCCCTTGAGGCTTGTTAACTTGAGGCCTCAATGCCTTGGAGTATAACCTTGGCACACCAATCACCTGAAGTCTCTATTATTTTTATGAAGTCTCTTTTATTGAATAAATCACAAATAATTTACTCACAGACAGATGTTCATAGGTGCTGCTCCAGGATACAGAGACTTCTTAATCTGAAGGCTGTAGGAGGTGGAGATCTGAGGAGAGGTAGCTGTATTGCAGAGGGAGGAAAGATAGTTGAACAGGTAGAAATAGTTCAAAGCTGGGTGACTGGAATATGCAATATCTCATTAGGGAGGAGATATTTTCAAGGTAAAAAACCAGGTTCGTTACAGGGAGTTTCAGCAGGACAGAGCTGTCTGGAATGAGATGGTGCTTGCTCCATGTCCCTGGCTAGATGGTGGAAAGCCTCGTGGCTGAAAGGACAAAGAGGTGTTGAGGCTTCACACAGGCTCAGGGAGGAGCAGATAGAGACCAATGGGGACAGAGCCTGCCATCGGGTAGCAAGGGGTGGTCCTAGAGGACGGCTCTCAATTGGAGGGAAGGGTCATACCTGGCTGACCTCCCAGGACAGAGATAGTGAGAATGGCCAGGAAATGATAGCAGGAAGACAAAAGAGCCAAGCTTGGCAGAAAGAAAGAAAGAGAGAGAGGGTCTGGGCAGCCTCACAACCAGTGGAACAGTTCTTACGCAGCCAAGCAAGTATGGTTGCATTGCCTGTGAACTACATTACCCACAGTGCATTGCTCATGTATCTTTGCAGTGAGAAACTGCAGCAATGATAGTCCTTAGGGCTGAGAATAACAGTAAAGGCATTACACACATTTTAGGATCACGTTATAAACTAGTGCGAGGCTGTCGGAAGACAGAACAGGTAGGGAAGGGGAGGAGATTGTTGAAAAAGAGTAGGACTGAAGAATGAGGTGGGGGGAGTGTGAAGGGTCTGCAAATGTCAGAATTTTAAATGATGGTGGGCAGACCCGGTGGGGGGTGGGAGCACTGCCTGAATGAGCACATGAGCAGCAGGACAACACTAGAAAAGAGAACTAGAAAGTGTGCCTACTTGTGGATGAGTCTGTGTCTCTGATGGGGACAGTCTCATATAAATAAAACTTCCCTTTGAAAATCTGGGCTGGAATGAAGAAGTTCAGTGAAGAGAAGTGTTCAACCCTGGGACTTTACCCTCTTAACTATGAAATTACTTGGGCAAATTCATGCCAAATCCACTTGTCTTCTGGTTTCTGCTGGCCAAGTTCGCATGTCTCCTGGTTCCTGATGCCAAGTCCGCTTGCCTCCAGAATCCTGCTGTCAAGTTCATTTTGCCTCCTGGTTTCTGCTGCCAAGTCCACATGTCTCCTGGTTCCTGCTTGCTAGTCCTACTTGTTCCCTGGTCCCTGCCTTGACAAGCTTCAGCCTTCTCTCCTAGGTTCCTGCTATGCCAAGCTCATGTCTTGCCTCTTTTCCTTGAATTCTGGAAGTGACATGTCTGCTGTTGTTGGGAATCTGGCTATGGTCGTAGGACGCACCACTCAGGATCACAGTAGTATCCATAAGTATTGCTACACTGGGACAGACCAAAGGTCCATCAAGCCCAGCATCCTGTTTCCAACAGTGGCCAATCCAGGTCACAAATACCTGGCAAGATCCCAAATAGCTCAATACATTTTATGCTGCTTTTCCCAGAAATAAGCAGTGGATTTTCCCCAAGTCATTTTAATAACGGTCTATGGACATTTCCTTTAGGAAGCCGTCCAAACCTTTTTAAAACCCCCACTAAGCTAACCGCCTTTACCACATTCTCTGGCAACGAATACACATTGAGTGAAGAACCATTTTCTCCAATTCATTTTAAATTTACTACTTTGTAGCTTCATCGTGTGCCCCGTAGTCCTAGTATTTTTGGAAAGAGTAAACAAACGATTCACGCCCACCCGTTCCACTCCACTCATTATTTTATAGACCTCTATCATATCTCCCCTCAGTCGTCTTTTCTCCAAGCTGAAGAGCCCTAGCCGCTTCAGCCTTTCCTCATAGGGAAGTCATCCCATCCCCTTTATCATTTTTGTCGCCCTTCTCTGAACCTTTTCTAATTCCACTATGTGCAAATAGATGAATTAAGATGAAATTAAACATGTGAACAAATGATTGAATCAATAAATAATCAAATAAATAAATACACCACAAATTGAAATACAACTCTTGCCATGGAAACCATGGAAATATGAAACAAGTACAATCCATGCAAAAGTATCAAAAGGAAAAATAGTGATGTGAAAACACATGTAATAAAAAATATGAAGAATCATGCCTAGACTACTACTACTATTATGTATCATTTCTATAGCGCTACTAGACATACGCAGCGCTGTACACTTGAACATGAAGAGACAGACCCTGCTCGACAGAGCTTACAATCTAGACACAGAGCAAGTACTAACCAAAGAGAAGTGCAAACTACAATGTGAACACCTTATTTATCGCTAAACTTAAAACCATGAAGGAGTTTAAAAATATATGTCTTATTTGTGCTGAAAGATGGGTTTGAACTGTGCTGACCAGGAGTTATTTTGCTTGAAATGGGTTGTGTGATAGTTAGTAACGATGGTATAATAAGATTTGGGGCAACTCAAAAGTCAAAATAAAGTGAGTTTTAAAAATATGTATATCCTTGTAGAATCACAATAGTATTTAAAATTACATGTTTAAGCCCAAAATCTTTTGGTGGCCCCCTGGAGCTTTCTCGTGCCCACTTTGTAGCCCTTTACATTTACTCTTTTCAAAAACACTAGGATTAGGGAGCATACAATGAAGCTACAGTGTAGTAAATTTAAAACAAATCGGAGAAAATATTTCTTCACTTAACATGTAATTAAATTCTGGAATTCGTTGCCAGAGAATATGGTAAAAGCAGTTATCTTAGCAGGGTATAAAAAAGGTTTGGATAACTTCCTAAAAGAAAAGTCCATAAGCCATTATTAAGATGGAGTTGTGAAAAATCCACTGCTAGGGTAAGCAGCATAAAATGTATTGTGCTGTTTTGGGATCTTGCCAGGTACTTGTGTCCTGGATTGGCCACTGTTGGAAACAGGATGCTGGGCTTGATAGACCTTCGGTCTGTCCCAGTATGGCAACACTTATGTTCTTATGTAACACTGTCCTAATACTGCCTCCACTCTGCCTTTTTTCACATACAAATCTTTGTAAATTTATATCTTGAACAAGTTGCCTTTAAATCTCACTCTTTCAGGCAGTCCATCCTTGGAATCTCTGGTTTGTATCAGACAGTGGCGTAGCCACAGGTGGGCCATGGTGGGCCGGGGCCCACCCACTTAGGGCTCAGGCCCACCCAACAGTAGCACATGTTTAGCAGTAGCTGATGGGGATTCCAAGCTGTACCAGCTGAAGACTTCCCCCCTGATGGTAATGAAAATGGTTTGCTCCACGATACTGGCACCTGCGAATGCTCTGTTTTCAGCGCATGCCTGCTGCAGACTGCCAAGGTGGAGAGAAGCATTTTCCCACCAGCTTAGATATTTTTTGGGGGGAGGGGGGAGAACACTTGGTGCCCACCCACTTTTTGCCTAGGCCCACCCAAAATCTGCTGTCTGGCTACGCCCCTGGTATCAGAGCCAATAATAGAGAGTGAACCTGACTTGCCCAGCTTCCCTGGTTCTCAGCCCACTGCTGCAGAGCTGCCAAGTTACCCAGCTCCAGGAGGGAGACTTGATATAGCCATCGACCCAGAGTTAATTTAGTACACTTGAAGTCAATGCCTTCAGACTCAGACGATCTGTCTTCGAAAATCCCACACAGACACAATACCTCACACCACGAAGCCCGAGCACTAACTGAAATTGAATCTATGACACGCGCTAACTCCTAACGAAAATGGTACATGCCAGTCAGAAACATAACCAGATCATCTCGAACATACCTAAACCTCCACTACCCAAACTGCAAAGGCCTTAAATACAAAGCAACCTATGCATCCAGCTTCTCCTATATAAGCACCCAACTATGGAACGCACTGCCAAAAGATGTGAAAACAACCTACGACCACCTAAACTTCAGGAAATCACTAAAAACCAACCTATTCAAAGAGTAATACCCTACCGACCCGACATAAATACCTACACTCTGCAACACAGCAAAACCAAAGCTCATAATGGACACAATATAACCTTACCCCTCCTCAACCCCCTTTGTACCTGAAACACATGCTCCTTTATCCGACCACAATATCACCTTGTATTTGTTTCTCTACCAGACTTGACAAATGCCTTTACGGTACTATGTAAGCCACATTGAGCCTGCAAATAGGTGAGAAAATGTGGGATACAAATGTAACAAATAATAATAATAAAACTGTAAGCCACACTGAACCGATAAACTGATTGGAAAATGTGGGGAACAAATGCAGAAATAAATAAATAAATAAATACATGTGTTTATAAACCAAGAATGTGGGCTGCTATCAAAGTCAGTCAATGCTATGCTGAGATTTCTTTTCATAGCATTGGGCATGATGGCTTTTTTTCTTCCATATGCTCCCTTTGTAAGGGCTCCTTATACTAAGTGGTGGAAAACCCAACGCGGGCTTACAGTTCGCTATAACGGAAGCACCGCCGGGCTCCAACGGCAGCCCGGTGGTACTTCCCACCAGGGGCATAGCCAGACTTCGGCGGGAGGGGGGTCCAGAGCCTGAGGTGAGGGGGCACATTTTAACCCTCCCCCGGCGCTGCTGCCCCCCCCCATCATTTTAACCCCCCCCCCCATTTTTGACCTCCCCGCCACCACCACCACCTTTGACCCCCCCCCAGCACCATTCCCCGCCACCGTCGGGTACCTTCTCCAGCGCGGCCGTATTGCTGATCTGCAAGGGCAGGCTTCTGTTTCTGTGAGTCTGACATCTTGCATGTATATGCAGGACGTCAGACTCACAGAAACAGAAGCCTGCCCTTGAAGATCAGCAACGCGGCCGCGCCGGAGAAGAGGACCGGCTGGCGGGGGTTGGGGACCCCCGCCAGCAAAGGTACCCGATGGCGGCGGGGGAGGGTTGGCGGCGGGAGGGGAGGTCGAAGGGGTTGGCGGCAGGGGGGGCCAGGGCTAAATCTATGGGGGCCCATGCCCCCATGTAGCTACGCCCCTGCTTCCCACCCCTACCGCGTCATCATTTCTGGCGCTACAAAAATTGTAGCGCTGGACTGTACCCGGCGGTAATTGGTTACTGCCAGGTTAGCGTGGGAGCCCTTACTGCCACCTCAATGGATGGCAGTAAGGGCCCCCCCCCCCCCGAAATGGCCGCATGGCAGGATAGCGAGACCTTCTCTTTTATCAACTGCGGTAAAATGGGGCCTCGGCGCACATGTAAAACACGCGCCAACGCTGGCCCCTCTTTTGCCGCAGCTTGGTAAAAGGGGGCCTAAGGCCCTTCTGTTTTATTGCCTTGATATTATCATATATTCTGTCTACTGTGCTGAACAGTGTATAGATATGTTATTCATCTGTAATTTTTAGAAACATTACTTGGCTCTCCCTTTGGAAGGAGAAGGTATTCTTCCTGTGATTAATACTGCACTGCTAAGTCTGGCTGCTTGAGCAATTGATTTTTGTAGTTGGTCAGGTCTTGGTGGAGTGATGTTATATATATGTGGAGGGTTTATTGACTTGCAGCCAAAACAAAGGAGTGGGAGTGGGCCAAGGAATCTCATCAGCCGGTGATAAGTTGAAATAACTTTATTAGGCACCAGACATGAATGTGACCTGACACGGGACCCTGTTTTGACAGATCTGCTGTCTGCCTCAGGGGTCAGATACTTACGATTGATATCACAAGGAATGGGTGCAGAAATTAAGAAGAGTAACTGGTAATAATATCGCTGTAAAAGCCTGCGTCGAGTTACATACATGTCTGGTGCCTAATAAAGTTATTTTAACCTACCACCGGCTGATGAGATTCCTTGGTCCACCCCCACTCCTTTGTTTTGGCTGTTGGTTTATACGTGGGGTTTTCTTACCCTGACCTGTTGGTTTCTGCTCTGACGGGTTAAATGACTTGGAGGGGCATAATCTTTTATTTCAATAATAAGGTCGGGGACGCCCAGATCTTGATATTTAGGTCGTCCCTAGAGATGGTCGTCCTTAGACTTGGTCGTTTCTGATTTTCGGCAATAATGGAAACTAAGGATGCCCATCTCAGAAACAACCAAATGCAAGCCCTTTGGTCGTGGGAGGAGCCAGCGTTCGTAGTGCACTGGTCCCCTGACATGCCAGGACACCAACCAGGCACCCTAGGGGGCACTGCAGTGGACTTCAGAAAAAGCTCCCAGGTACATATCTCCCTTACCTTGTGTGCTGAGCCCCCCAAAACCCACTACCCACAACTCTACACCACTACAATAGCCCTTATGGGTGAAGGGGGGCACCTACATGTGGGTTTTGGAGGGCTCATATTTACCACCACAAGTGTAACAGATGGGGGGGGATGGGCCTGGGTCCGCCTGCCTGAAATGCACTACACCCACTAAAACTGCTCCAGAGACCTACATACTGCTGCGATGGACCTGACATTTGAGGCTGGCACAAAATATTTTTAAACTATTTTTTTGAGAGTGGGAGGGGGTTAGTGACCACTGGGGGGAGTAAGCAGAGGTCATCCCCGATTCCCTCCAGTGGTCATCTGGTCAGTTCGGGCACCTTTTTATGGCTTGGTCGTAACAAAAAAAGGACCAAGTCGTCCAAGTGCTCGTCCGCCCTTTTTTTTTCGATTATGGGTCGAGGACGCCCATGTGTTAGGCACGCCCAAGTCCCGCCTTCACTACGCCTCCGACACGCCCCCGGGAACTTTGGTCATCCCCGCGACGGAAAGCAGTTGGGGATGCCCAAAATGGGCTTTCGATTATGCCGATTTGGGCGACCCTGGGAGAAGGATGCCCATCTTCCGATTTGTGTCGAAAGATGGGCGTCCTTCTATTTCGAAAATAAGCCTGTTGCTCAGAGTCACAAGGAGCTGCAGTGGGAATTGAACCCACTTCCTCATGTTTTCAAGCCACTGCACTAACTGCTTGGCTACTCCTCCACTCAATTTGAATTCATTATTGGAGCAAATTAATTTTTGGTCTTCTTCCATTAACGCTGGGTGTTCCAGTTTGATGTTTTGGATCGTCTTCATCATCTTTAGTAATCTTGATCTTTTCAGATACCTTATCTGTTAAGACACGTCTTCTTGTAATTAATGTATTTTTCATATTTCTATCCCACTTTGACCTAAGCGGGTAACAATTGAACATGCATCATACATATTAGACATCATTTAAACCATCATCTTCAAACATCATTAACAAAGTTCATCCCTCCAAGAAACCCTTCACAAAAGAGTGGGCTTTCGTTACCATTTGGGACCCTTATCTTCAGAACCTCTCGCATAGGGCACGGAGTATGGTGTTGAATGATTTGAACACTTTGCCCTTCTTTTTTCCCTTCTGTGTGTTTTTTTTCCCCCAGGAAATAGTTGTTACCGTTCTTTTTTTCTTATGAGCTTTTCATTGATCAAATTCTTTCCGTAATAATTTTGGAGGAGTAGCCTAGTGGTTTGTGCAGAGGCCTGAAAACCAGGGTCACTGGGTTCAATTCCCACTACAGCACCTTGTGACTCCGGACAAATCACTTATCCCTCCGTTACCCCAGGTCCAAAACTTAGAATGTGAGGCCACCAGGGACAGAGGAAGTACCTGCATATAATGTGTACAGCACTACGTCTAGCAGCGCAATAGAAATGATAAGTAGTAGTAATCGTTTTTGCTGAATAATGTGTATGATTTATTTCCTTGATATCCATAGATGGGCTCTTCATATAGGTTATGGCTTTATTCATCTTTCTTATTATACTCTTTTCAGCTTAGGTAATCCTTCCTTTGCTCAGAACCCAGCAGATTTATCTCTTTCCACATCTCTCAACCATTAATTCTTCCACCTCTGGGTCTTTCTTCTGCCTTTCTTATTCCTCTTCATTTGACTTCTTTGTCTTCCCTTTGTTTTTTTTCACTCTCATGTTTTTCCAAATCTCCTAATTCCATGTTTCAGTGGTGTAAGCCAAGGGTGGGCTGGGGTGGGCCCAGGCCCACCAAGTAGCAGCACACCTATAATGTGGCTTGCAGGGACCCCAAGCCCCACTAGCCAAAAACTCCCAACAACTGTTTGCTGCCGGTGAAAATCTGCTATTTAAAAGGTATATGGGGGAGAGGGGATGTTTGAAAGACCATATTACTACTACTACTATTTAGCATTTCTATAGCGCTACAAGGCATACGCAGCGCTGCACAAACATAGAAGAAAGACAGTCCCTGCTCAAAGAGCTTACAATCTAATAGACAAAAAATAAATAAAGTAAGCAAATCAAATCAATTAATGTGAACGGGAAGGAAGAGAGGAGGGTAGGTGGAGGCGAGTGGTTACGAGTCAAAAGCAATGTTAAAGAGGTGGGCTTTCAGTCTAGATTTAAAGGTGGCCAAGGATGGGGCAAGTCGTAGGGGCTCAGGAAGTTTATTCCAGGCGTAGGGTGCAGCGAGACAGAAGGCGCGAAGTCTCGAGTTGGCAGTAGTGGAGAAGGGAACAGATAAGGATTTATCCATGGAGCGGAGTGCACGGGAAGGGGTGTAGGGAAGGACGAGTGTGGAGAGATACTGGGGAGCAGCAGAGTGAGTACATTATAGGTTAGTAGAAGAAGTTTGAACAGGATGCGAAAACGGATAAGGAGCCAGTGAAGTGACTTCAGGAGAGGGGTAGTATGAGTAAAGCAACCCTGGCGGAAGACGAGACGGGCAGCAGAGTTTTGAACCGACTGGAGAGGGGAGAGGTGACTAAGTGGGAGGCCAGCAAGAAGCAGATTGCAGTAGTCTAAACGAGAGGTGACAAGGGTGTGGATGAGGGTTTTGGTAGAGTGCTCGGAAAGAAAGGGGCGGATTTTACGGATGTTGTAAAGAAAGAAATGACAGGTCTTGGCAATCTGCTGGATATGAGCAGAGAAGGAAAGAGAAGAGTCAAAGATGCAGGTGAGAAAGGGAGAAACCAAATCACTTGTAGGACAAGGTGGAGTTCTGCCCACCCACCTTGGGTCCAGGCCCACCCAAACTTGGGTGTCTGGCTACGCCCCTGCCATGTTTGCCTCAGTCTTTCTTTTAGTGCCCCCTTTTGAGCTCCTCTTTCTCTCTCCTTTTCTAGATTCATTCTTTCTGCTTTTTGCGATCCTTTCCAAATCCCTTCCTTCTCCCTGTGCACCAGCTTTTCTCCTTTTGCTCCTTGCCAGACCCCTTTTTTTCTCTCTCTTTCTGTACCTGCTTTTCTCTGTTGTTCCTCTTTTTTCTTGTTTTGCATGTGTCTTTCTTCCGGTGCCTCATCTAGGTCTCCTCTTCCTCTCTCTACTTCTACAGAATCCTTCAATTGTTTTAAGATGTTATCTACTTCTTTAAAATTTGGGATCTGAGATTTCCATCAGATTGCTTTTTGCAGCTTTCCCCGTGGCAGTATTCTTCCCCCCCCCCCCCCTCCAGTTTTTAGCAAGCTCTCTTTGTATACCCTCTTGAGCCAGTGGACTTAGGCCCACCCAAAATTGTGACACTCTTGCTGTGGCAGGTGGGGATCCCCAAATCTTGCCAGTTGAAGATTTTCTGTCCTTGGCCAGTCCCCATTCTTCCAAATGTCAGCCAGCAGCATTTGCCTTGAACTGCAGCTGAGACTGGCCCTTCTGCACATGCTCAGTTTTCGCACATGCAAAAGCACTGAGCATGCACGGCCTGCCGCCAGCAGAATCAATTTGAAGCAAGGGCTGCTGGCTGCCGTTTGGAAGAGTGCTGGCTGCATGAGGAGGAAATCTTCAGCTGGCAGGGTTTGGGGATCCCCGCCAGTTCAAGTATTTAATATTTGGGGTTTGTGGGCAGGGAAAGGTGGAGAGAGGAGCAAACGGGGTGGGGGGGGGGGGGGCTAAGCTCAGGCCCACCCAAAATTGGCCATCTGGCTACGCCCCTGTCTTGAGCTAAATATAGGGTTTCTAGCTTAAAGGTAGCAGTACATTATCTCCTCTGTCTGCAGGGATCCAATCAATGGTGTGCTAGGAAATTTTTAACAGTGGGCTCTCTCTCCGGGCATAGCCAGCCGTGCAATTTGGGGGGCCCTGAGGTGGACTAAGAGAGCATCACATTCCTCTCTCTCCTCCCGCCCCCCCATGCGGGCATACTAGGCATACCTTTACTGGCAGGGATGCTGAGCCCCACTAGCCAAATAATGGACTACCGTCACTCCACACTGCTTGTTTCTGGATCTGAGCAGCATGCCGGGAATTCCCATGCATACTTGTGCAAGAAGTCCTGGCATGCAGAGCCAAAAACAAGCAGCAGGGAGCAGTGGCACTCTATTTATTTGGCTGGCAGGGCTCAGTATCCCTGCCAGCAAAGATAAAGGAGTTCAGAGACGCCAAGGGTGGCCTATCGCAAAGTTGGCTATTCTGGAGATTGAAGGCCAATGAGTGAGGTTTTTTTTTATGGGCTCCAGCCAGTTCTTGCAGACGCACATTCCAAAAACTGACATATACATCCAAAACGTAATTATTATTTTCTCATTTCCATGTTCCAAAATTCCAGAAAGCAGATGTACAGATCAGCAGGAACCATAGCAGTCCAAAACAAGTAAAGTCAGAAACACAGTTTATATGTAATTATTCAACCATACGGATTTACCTTTGGGGTTAAAAAGCAAAACCATATCTAACCCCCTTAAGGGGTTAAAATATTTTTTTATTTGGGGCAGACGTCTGGCCGCGGCGGGGATTCGTGTGATCTGGGCGTCTAGGATTCTATTTTTGGTGGGTTTGGGGTATTGGGGCTGTTTCCCCCCTGCTCTGGAGAAGGTCCGGGAAACTGGCAGCCTTTAAAAGTGCAAAAGCTAATCCTGGGTTTAAGAAGTTATTCAGTTCCCATTTAGTGCACTACAAAATGTTACGGAAACATTTTGTAGCCTTTAAAAGTGGCCAGAGCCATAGAAATGTGTTTTTGTTTTTTTTTAAAGAGAAACAAAATTAGTTTTAAAAGTTTAAATTTAAAAATAAGGTACCTTTAATTTTTTATTTATTTATTTTATTGCATTTGTATCCCACATTTTCCCACCTTTTTGCGGGCTCAGTGTGGCTTACAATAAGTTGTGAGTGATAGAAATACAATTTGTTATTACTTGGTTATGGATTACATTGTGAGGAGTTATGCGAGACAAACTCAGAGTATAATTAAGAAGGTCCAGGATCCAGCTGGATCATTGGTGGCCAGTGGGAGTCCTTTCCTGGGGGTCCAGGGGCTTTCCTGGCAGGAGCTCTGCATTTTTGCAGCCTTCCTTGGGGCTGCCCAGCCAGAAAATGAACTTCTCTGGGCAGCCTAGGAAAATGGCCTGTCTGAGGCCTTGTTGTGGATCCAGCCAGCTCTGCGGATCCGCAAAATACCGCCAGAGCCAGCAAAAGTAGGCCCAAACAAAGCCGGTAGCTCGATTTTTGAGCTGCCCGGCTAGAGTTCCAGGAGTTATGGGCGTTTGCTGGCCGGAGTTTATCGGGTCGCCGGGGGTACGTTTGGAACCAGACAAAAGGTGGTCGCCACATGGGGACCTAGATGAGGGGGTCTGGTGGCCTTAAAAATGGTTTGATTTTTTTTAATGTAGATTTTGAAGCGTTTTCTCTGGCGCTGAAGTGGTTAACTGGATTTAAAATTTGTTTTTGGTTATGGGAAATTTAAGGATTTTAATTTGATTTTATTTAGGGAAGATTAAATTATGCTTTTTAAAAATAGGAATTTTGAAATCTAAAAACAGAGGGTGCTGTTTACTAAGCAGCATTATAGGAGCGTTAACATTTTTAATGTGCGCTAACCATGTATGCACGTTAACCATGTACGTGCCTACAATATCCCTATAGGTGCCTACATGGTTAGCGCGTGCACTGAGTGTAGGCTTGCTAAAAACACTAACGCACCTTAGTAAACAGGGTCCATAGTTTTGTGAGGAAAGATATACATGGGGTGTACAGGGATTTTGGTTCTGTTTGGTTGTGATTTAGTGGTAAAATTTTGGAAAAATGTAATTTTTCTATTATTTCCTATTGTGAGTTTAAAAAACAAAATGGAGATTGGAATCTTGATTAAAAGTTCCACAATTGACAGGTGGAGGGAACAGAGATTGTGAAAACTTTATGATTGGTGGATTAGGACCAGGTGACCCAGCTGAGTGGGGGGTTTCCGTGGTTACACTTACTGTGACAGTTGTGTGAGTTGAGCCCTGACAGCCACGGTTGCCAGGTGGGCGGTTTTCCCGCCCAATTGGGCAGTTTTCCTTGACCCGCTGCGGGAAATTTTTGTCTGCTGCAGGGTCGCGGTTTTTTTGGCTATTTTTTTTGGGTTTTCCGTTGTTTTTTGTGCGGTTTTTCGGGCCGCGGGGGTGGGGCTAATGACATTTTGGGTGGGGTTTGATGACGTTATGGGCGGGGTTGATGACATTTTAGGCGGAGTTGATGACATTTTGGGCGGGATTGATGACGGAGGAGGCGGGGTTGATGACAGCGGGGGTGGAGCTAATGACGGCAGAGGCGAGGTTGATGACGGTGGGGGGCGGGGTTGATGACGGCGGGGGCGGGGTGTGAACTTTTTGGGCGGGTTTGGGGACCGGGTAACTGGCAACACTGCTGACAGCTGAGGAGAGTGGATGTGTGAGAGGGGTTCTGAGGGTAGGGTTACCATATGTCCTTTTGTAAGAGGACGTGTCCTCTTTTTGGACATCTTCAGATATGTCCTACAGGAGTTTTAATTTTTAGGGTAATCAATAGAAATAAAACAAAATAAAACATGGAAAAGAAAATAAGATGATACCTTTTTTATTGGACATAACTTAATACATTTCTTGATTAGCTTTCGAAGGTTGCCCTTCTTCCTCAGATCGGAAATAAGCAAATGTTGGTAGATGACAGTATATATAAGTGGATATGGATAATTTGTAAAGCAGTTTTTATGCACTGCTATGTATTTCTCCTGATGAAAATTGCGAAACAGAAGGATTTCCTACTGTCGAGAAACAAGGAAATTGGACATTTTTTGGCCAGAAGGATAATATAAATTGGACACTTTAATTTTGGAGAAACCCCACAGATTGTGAAAATCCTATGAGGCTGCACTTCTGTCAGGACAATTTGGATGTTCTGAGCTAAGTAAAGTTTACTTTTTGTCAATTAGAATCCATTCATTAGTAAGGATGGAAGTTTAAGCAATTCTAGCAATGTTATAAGAGTTTTTGCTCTATTTTGAGTTTTCTTTACTTGCAGGAAGGCTTCTCTGTTTGAATGAGAATTTTAGCCTAGTGAGGGATTGCTAATTAGTGTCTATTTGGGTGATTTATATTCATAGTGAGATTTAGTGTTGTGGGTATTTGGATCTGTATTGTGTTAAATTGTGTTACCCTCCCTTCCGTTTTTTAAACACAGACTTTTCTCCCACTTTTTTAGAATTTTTGAAATATTCTGGGAGTTTTTCTCTGTGTTTTTTTTCGGAAGGTGGTGGAAGCCTGTGATGTTATTTTGTACAGTGGAGCATAAAAGTCAGGCTCCCTGTTACACTGAGGCTATTTTTTTTTAATTTAATATATTTTATCCTTCAGATCTGAATCCCCAGTGTGACACTATATTGGAGTGATGTGTTTGATAGTTCCTTTAGTATATATAAGTGAAACATCAAAGCATTTCAGTGGCAGTCTATCAGGATGGGGGTGGATAGGTGAGAGACAGGGAGATATGCATGGAGACAGGAGGGTGACAAACAAAGCAGTAAATTTCTATGGTTTATAATGGGCTAGAAGACCCAGATCTTTGTTAAGTCCTGTCTGGTGGGTGTCAAAATATTTAATCATTCTGACTTCAAAGGTCTTACGTTCCTGTATTGTTATGAAGTTACCTTTTAGGATTCTTACTATGAAATCACTGGTACAGTGTTCTGGTTTTGTAAAGTGCTGCCCCACAGGGGTAGAATCCTGGCTGGCACTGGCATTCTTCATGTGATGTCTATGTAAATTAAATCTTGTCTTTAGCATCTGGCTCTTTTCTCCAATATAGCATCCTTCGTCACATTTTTTACACTGAATGATGTAAACCACATTGGAAGATGAGCATGTAAAGGATTCCTTTATGTTGAATATTTTTCCTTTGTGAATGACAGGTGGAGGGAATTTTTAGGGAAATGTCCTCTTTTTCTTTTATGTGCCTATGATCAACACACTTATCCTCATGAGGGAAACCATTTCTGGCTTATTAGTCAGTCTGGACACATGGGGGTGCTAAAGAGAGAAAAATGCATTGCTGATCCCCTGCTCTGTTCCCCTGCTGGTTGAATCTGTAAAAGGAATTTTGTTTGTGAGCATAATTTTAAGCATATGTCATGCAAACACGTTTGCCAGATGGGCGGTTTTCCCGCCCAATTGGGCGGTTTTCCGCAACCCGCTGTGGGAAACTTTTGCTTGCGCGGGTTGCTGTTTTTTGGGCTCGTTTTGTTTTTTCTGTGCGGGTTTTGGGGCGGTTTTTCGGCCGGCGGGGGGTGGGGCTAATGGCGTCAGAGGCGGGGTTTGTGACATTTTGGGCGGGGGTTGCTGACGTTTTGGGTGGGGTGATGACGGTGGGGGCGGGGGTGATGACGGAAGGGGCGGGGTTGATGACGGCGGGGGTGGGGTGTGTGTGGTTTTTGGGCGGGTTTTTGACGGTTTTGTGTGGGAATTTTTTTTTTTATTTGGCAACCCTGCATGCAAAGACTTTCACACGTATCTCAGAAGCCAGCCAAAGGGATATGCGCTCTTCTGGTAAGTACGCTTAGGCTCAGACTCAGTCGAACTCAAATGCAGAAGTTCTTGAAAAGTAGAATGTCTACTGCTGTAATGTAAGTAAGTTACTTTTTGATGCGTGTTCATTAACTACAGTTAAATATTTCTTTAGCAAAGGTAGCAACCATTTTTATTTTTCAGTACTCTTTTTTGTCTCAACAAATATGGCAACCCTAACTGAGGGTGTACATGTGCAGAGAGGCCTGGTGTGTTGTGAGGTGGATGGTTTTGATTGTGAGACTGGATAATTATATAGTATAAATGATTGAGTGTGAATAATTGGAGAGATGAAGTGAAACTATTGCAGTACATGTGCTATGAGTGAAATGAAATAAATCCATATATGATTGAAAGTGTGACTGCACTTTGGTGGCTGAAGAACATGATTGTGAAATTGTGCATAAGTGTAATGTGAACACAGGTTGTATCTGGTGAGATAAGGAAAAGGATGTGGAAGTATATCTGGTGGCAGCCAAAAAGAAGTGAGAGAACAAGGGCTCCTCACTAGTGATATGGAAAGTAACACAGTGGAAGCTTTGGAAAGGTAGGGTTTTATACTTAGTTTGTTTTTTTCTACTTAGTGTGTCCACGGTATTTAGCTCAAGAGCTAATAATTTCCTTAAAGGTATCCTTATCTAAGGAAAGACAGGGTTTTCCTTCCAATTATTTTATTAAGGTCAGGTGAGGGTAAAGTTCCTGCTCTACAGAAGAAGACATCTGAGCCACGTCGCAGACTACGGGCCCCAACGTCCAAGAAAGACCAAAGTGCCAGCCAAGAGACTTTCAGCTAAGTGTTTTCCATCACAACACAAGACACAGATATAAATAAAGAGAGACACATTAGCAATACTTACCGGTTTGAACTGGGAAAGCATAGACAGAGAGACACTGGTACCAGGAAACAAAGGGAGTAAAATAATACACTAAGAATCAATTCTAATGTTAAAAGTGGGTTGAAAAAGATTAGAGTTAAATTTAAAAGAGTTTTGAGGTCTTAAAAGGTTATACTTCTGATGTATGTGATGCGAGCAGAAAAACAAATCAAACTATGTGGAAGTTAGGCAATCGCCTAAGTAATATCAAATTACCTGTTTTTGATCTATCTATATACAGTGGGGGAAATAAGTATTTGATCCCTTGCTGATTTTGTAAGTTTGCCCACTGACAAAGACATGAGCAGCCCATAATTGAAGGGTAGGTTATTGGTAACAGTGAGAGATAGCACATCACAAATTAAATCCGGAAAATCACATTGTGGAAAGTATATGAATTTATTTGCATTCTGCAGAGGGAAATAAGTATTTGATCCCCCACCAACCAGTAAGAGATCTGGCCCCTACAGACCAGGTAGATGCTCCAAATCAACTCGTTACCTGCATGACAGACAGCTGTCGGCAATGGTCACCTGTATGAAAGACACCTGTCCACAGACTCAGTGAATCAGTCAGACTCTAACCTCTACAAAATGGCCAAGAGCAAGGAGCTGTCTAAGGATGTCAGGGACAAGATCATACACCTGCACAAGGCTGGAATGGGCTACAAAACCATCAGTAAGACGCTGGGCGAGAAGGAGACAACTGTTGGTGCCATAGTAAGAAAATGGAAGAAGTACAAAATGACTGTCAATCGACAAAGATCTGGGGCTCCACGCAAAATCTCACCTCGTGGGGTATCCTTGATCATGAGGAAGGTTAGAAATCAGCCTACAACTACAAGGGGGGAACTTGTCAATGATCTCAAGGCAGCTGGGACCACTGTCACCACGAAAACCATTGGTAACACATTACGACATAACGGATTGCAATCCTGCAGTGCCCGCAAGGTCCCCCTGCTCCGGAAGGCACATGTGACGGCCCGTCTGAAGTTTGCCAGTGAACACCTGGATGATGCCGAGAGTGATTGGGAGAAGGTGCTGTGGTCAGATGAGACAAAAATTGAGCTCTTTGGCATGAACTCAACTCGCCGTGTTTGGAGGAAGAGAAATGCTGCCTATGACCCAAAGAACACCGTCCCCACTGTCAAGCATGGAGGTGGAAATGTTATGTTTTGGGGGTGTTTCTCTGCTAAGGGCACAGGACTACTTCACCGCATCAATGGGAGAATGGATGGGGCCATGTACCGTACAATTCTGAGTGACAACCTCCTTCCCTCCGCCAGGGCCTTAAAAATGGGTCGTGGCTGGGTCTTCCAGCACGACAATGACCCAAAACATACAGCCAAGGCAACAAAGGAGTGGCTCAGGAAGAAGCACATTAGGGTCATGGAGTGGCCTAGCCAGTCACCAGACCTTAATCCCATTGAAAACTTATGGAGGGAGCTGAAGCTGCGAGTTGCCAAGCGACAGCCCAGAACTCTTAATGATTTAGAGATGATCTGCAAAGAGGAGTGGACCAAAATTCCTCCTGACATGTGTGCAAACCTCATCATCAACTACAGAAGACGTCTGACCGCTGTGCTTGCCAACAAGGGTTTTGCCACCAAGTATTAGGTCTTGTTTGCCAGAGGGATTAAATACTTATTTCCCTCTGCAGAATGCAAATAAATTCATATACTTTCCACAATGTGATTTTCCGGATTTAATTTGTGATGTGCTATCTCTCACTGTTACCAATAACCTACCCTTCAATTATGGGCTGCTCATGTCTTTGTCAGTGGGCAAACTTACAAAATCAGCAAGGGATCAAATACTTATTTCCCCCACTGTATATACAGTATATATATATATATATATATATATATATATATATATATATATATATATATATATATATGTCTTTTCTGCTGTATTAGGCATAGTTAAATAAATAAAAAATTTAAAAAATAAGTAAAATTAACTGAACTGACACTAATACTACAGCAGCACAGAGGATTTTTGGCCAATGATGAAGACGTCCAGTCCCTTGACCTTGGTCTGTTTGCCGGGGGCTTCTTGAGGCCGTTCCTCTGTATAGATACAGACTTTAGGGTGCTTATGTTTTGAGATCTCCCTATTGTCTAGATTTTCATTTCGAAGAATGGGGAGACACACTCCTGTGTATTTGGATATATATATATATATATATATACACAGATATGCATATGTATCCTAGTTTGTAATGTTATTAGTCCAGTAACTTAGTTTAGCTTGTGCCCAGGCAGCTGCCTAGGCATGGCATTGTATTCCTATATATTTCATTATTTTAGCTAATATTAGTAAACTGCATTCTGAGCTAAGTCAGAGTAAACTCATGAAAAGCCAAATTCCTCACATTCCTTCCCATCTGATAAGGGAGGGGGGTTGCAGCCAGAAACCAGTTTTCCCTTACATAGACAGGGATTTCCCTATTGGCTGATAGCCAGCCTGGGGTGGTCAGGGCTGGGGTATATCCTTGAGTGCTTTGGTCTATTTTAGCGCCCTTTCTCTTTGCTCATTTTCTCCCCTCCACCTTTCTCCTTGGCTCTCTGCCTTTACACCTCCTTTGTTGGGACTATTGGCCTTTTTCATGCAAAAGAAGCTCTACAGCTAGGCAGAGATCCAAAGACAGACAGTAAGAATTTTGGATGCTGTTTCTGTATGTTTCTGGTTCCTGGCTTCTGACTTGTATGCTGTATTCTTGAGACCTGCTTAGGGTTACCATTTTTTGTCCTCATAAAAAGAGGACACTTGCCCTGCCCCAGTTCACGCCCTTGCCCCGCCCCTGATGCATATTCCCCTCCCCCGGTCACCCCCTCTTCCCCCCATCACCTTCCCTCCCCCCCTGTCATGTCCACTCCCCCCCCCCCCCCGTCACCTCCCCTCCCCTTAAGCTACTATCCCTGGTGGTCTAGAGGTACCTCTTCGCTCTTCGGGGCAGGAAAGAAAGAGCCCCCTCTTTCCTGCCCGGAGCGCTGCTGCTAGCTGCCCTGCTGCATCCTGTGTGAGTCCGGCTCTCGGCGTTTCAAAATGGCCGCCGAGAGTTGAAGCAGCCTCGTGAGACTTCAACTCTGCGGCCATTTTGAAACGCCGAGAGCTGGACTCACACAGGATGCAGCAGGGCAGCTAGCAGCAGTGCTCCGGGCAGGAAAGAGGGGGCTCTTTCTTTCCTGCCCCGAAGAGCGAAGAGGTACCTCTAGACCACCAGGGATAGTAGCGTAGAGTAGGGGAAGGGAGTCCCGTGCCCGCCTCCACTCCTGCCAGCCAGCCCGTTTGTCCAGAAATCCGGACAAACGGGCAGGCTGGCCAAATCCGTCCGGACGCCCGGACGTGTCCTCAAAAAGAGGACATGTCCGGGTAAATCCGGACATATGGTAACCCTAGACCTGCTCATCTTAATTCTGTGAGATACATCGAACTACAGTATGCAAATAAAAAGATACTATTTTAACTATATTAAATGTCTGAGTGTTATCTGCACGTGGCTCTGGGAAACTTAAAGAACTGCATCAGCCGTGGAGAGACAGTATTGGTATAGACTGCATTACAGGGGTGTAGCCACGGGCGGGCCTGGATGGGCCCAGGCCCAGCCACTTTCCCTCCAGGCCCGCCCACTCAACCACCCACCTAACATCCTTCGCTGCTGTTGCTGCCTTTCCTGCGGCTCCGGGTACGGCCGTCCCGGAGGCAGCGTTCAGCGTTGCCTACCTGCTCTGAAATAATTCTTCTCCCCCAGGCTCCGCTGCATCGGTCCCTGCATCCTCTTTTTCACCCATCGCGCAGCACTGCCATTCTCACAGGCAGCTCCGCTCCCCCCTGCCGCGTCCATCTGGCCCTACGTAAACAGGAAGTGCATAGAGAGGGCCAGATGGATGCGGGACTGATGCAGCAGAGCCTGGGGAAAAGAATTATTTCAGAGCAGGTAGGCAACGCTGAACGCTGCCTCCCGGATGGCCGTACCCGGAGCAGCGGGAAAAGGCAGCGACAGCAGCGAAGGATGTTGGGTGGTCGGGCAGGCCTGAAGGGAAAGTGGTTGAGTTGCTGGACATGATGGGAGGGAGAGTAGGAAGGGGCTGGAGATCTGCTGGACAAGGGAGGAAGAAGGGACTGGAGGGAAGGGACAGAGGAGCTGCTGGACATGGGAGGGAGAGGAGGAAGGGGCTGGAGAGCTTCTGGACATGGGAGGGAGAGTAGGAAGGGGCTGGAGATCTGCTGGACAAGGGAGGAAGAAGGGACTGGAGGGAAGGGACGGAGCTGCTGGACATGGGAGGGAGAGGAGAAAGGGGCTGGAGAGCTGCTGGACAAGGGAGGAAGAAGGGACTGGAGGGAAGGGAGAGAGCTGCTGGATGTGGGAAGAGGAAGAGGGGGCTGGAGAGAAAGAGCTGCTGGATGTGGGAGGAAGAGGAGGGGATCTGGATGGAAGGGAGAGAGCTGCTGAACGTGGGAGAAAGAGGGGGAGGAGAACTGGAGGGAAGGGAGAGAACTGGTACAGCACAAAGAGGGAGGGAAGGGAAACAGAGATACCAGACTAAGGAGATGAAGGAAAAGGGAACAAATACTAAACCTACAGCGTGAGGGAGGAAGGAAGGGAGGGCGGGCAGGCAGGGAATCAAGTAACCAAACCAGATGCTGGAAAGGGTAGGGAGTGAGAGGGAGAGAAGCTGGATGGGGTAGGGTCAGAGAGGGTAGAGATATAATGGCACTGGGGACAAAGAGAGGGGAGAAGCTGGACAGAGAAATATAGGGACACAGAGTAAGGGAGATACTAAACATGGAGGAAGAAAGAGGTACAGAGATGGAAGAAGATGGATAGTGGACATGGAGAGAGAGTAGAAATATCAAATGGACATGAGACCTTGGTAAGTGAGTTAAGAGAAGACAGAAGGATGTAGAAACCAGAGCCTGGGACCAACATGACATGGAAAAATAAAATGAGCAGACAACAAAAGGTAGAAAAAAGAATTTTATTTTTCTATTTTGTGATTAGAATATGTCAGATTTGAAATGTACATGTTGCCAGAGCTGGTGTTAGAATATATGGCTGGGGCCCAAGGCAGATATTTAGGACGGGACCCCAAAGCTTACTAACAGGCTGCACCTTCTTCAGCTTCCAGCTGGCCTGACGTTCTCTCTGGCTAGGGGGCCAAACGCAGTTGCCCTAGTTGTACCTCCCCTAACACTGTCTCTTGCATGTGCTATCATATTTTGCACAGTATAGGAGAAAATGCATCTCTTTGTATTTCTCTGTGCTGAGCTAAATGCAAGGTCTGGCCTTTTGGGATTTTGATTTAATGTTTTTTTTTAACTTTGAATGTTTTTATTAATTTAGCATAATCATCAAACACATATGCAAACAGCAAATATAACCATAAGCACAACCTGCTACTACTACTACTACTTAACATTTCTAAAGCACTACTAGGGTTACGCAGCGCTGTACAGTTTAACAAAGAACGACAGTCCCTGCTCAAAGGAGCTTACAATCTAAAGGACTAAATGTCAAGTTGGGGCAGTATAGATTTCCTGAATAGAGGTAAAGTGGTTAGGTGCTGAAGGCGACATTGAAGAGGTGGGCTTTGAGCAAGGATTTGAAGATGGGCAGGGAGGGGGCCTGGCGAATGGGCTCAGGGAGTTTATTCCAAGCATGGGGTGAGGCGAGGCAGAAAGGGCGGAGCCTGGAGTTGGCAGTGGTGGAGAAGGGTACTGAAAGGAGGGATTTGTCTTGAGAGCGGAGGTTACGGGTAGGAACGTAAGGGGAGATGAGGGTAGAGAGGAAAGGAGGGGCTGCAGATCGGGTGCATTTGTAGGTTAGTAGGAGAAGCTTGAACTGTATGCGGTACCTGATCGGAAGCCAGTGAAGTGACTTGAGGAGAGGGGTGACATGAGTATATCGGTCCAGGCGGAAGATAAGATGTGCAGCAGAGTTCTGAACGGACTGAAGGGGGGATAGATGGCTAACCTGCTCATATCCGCCCACACAGGGGCCTTCACCCTCCCGTCCCTCCCCACCCCTCCCCCCCACTACTAGTAACATTACATCATAAACATACTCTTATATGTCCCTTACTTTTTTCTGCAAATAATCCCATCCCCCAGTATGCCGCTTTAACCCCCCCCCCCCCCCTACGATATGCTGTGAGGCGTTCCATATGTATAAGTTGACTCAGTTTACTCTTCCACTCTCCCAAAGTCGGTGGATCTGATTTTTTCCACCTCAGGGCTATTAGACACTTAGCTGCAGCATACTCCCATCAGAGTCATCTACTAATCTCCCAGGATCCCCTTTCATTATACAAGCCCAACAAACATTCCTTAGGACCACAAACCAACGACTGTCCTGTTATTTTAACCAGCGCTTTCATAACCCCCTGCCAGAACACCACCACCCTCGGACAAGTCCACCAAATATGCATAAATGACCCCTTTTGTGTCCCACACCTCCAACACAACCCTGTTCCCGCCAGGTACATTTTCTGTAACCTCTCCGGTGTGTAGTACCATCTTGTTAAAACCTTATACGCATTCTCCTGTACCAATACACACATTGAAGCTTTATGCACTTCGCCACAAATAGTCTCCCACTCATGTTCCGAGAATGTATAATGTAAATCTGATTCCCACTCCCCCTGAAAACTAAAGGGCCTAGGATCACTGCCCCGGAAAAATTTATAAAGCACCGAAATGGGTCTGGGAACTTTTTTCAAGATTATCCACAAATTTTCCATGTCTTCTCTCTCCTGCGGATTACCCCCTTTCCATCCCAAAGACCCCACAAAATGTTTGAGTTCTATGTATGGCTTGACTACATAGAACTCAATTCTTTGAAACTCTTCACCTTAGCCCCATGCAGCACACTACGAACGTTTATCATCCCCAAGCGCTCCCACCTCCCAAATATGGCATTCTCCCTCCCAGCCCCAAATTTTGGCTCCCACCTCAATGAAGCTAAAGCAGAGACCTGATCCTTCTGACCCCACCTCCTCCTAATGACCTCCCACACTCCCCACAAATGTCTCAGAAACGGATTCTGAAACTCCTCGATCACCCTTCGTCTCCCTTCCGTAGTCCACAAAAATGTACTCAACAATCTAAGAGGACTATAGGACTGCTCCACCTGACAAACTGACTTATTATGCCCTATTTCCCAATCCAAAATCATCCTCACCTGAGCCGCTAAATAATACCATTCAATATTAGGGACCGCTTGACCCCCCCCCCCTCTCAGGAGCGCCCCACAAAACCCTACTCGCAAGCCTAGGATGTTTACCCTCCCAAATAAATTGTGTCACCATCCCTTGTAAATGCCTAATCATTTTTCGCGGGATGCCCACCGGAAGTGTCTGAAACAAAAACAACAACATGGGCAAAATATTCATCTTTACCACTGCCATCCTACCCCACCAAGAAAGCCATAGACCCTTCCATCTCGATAATTCGCCCCTTATTTGCCCCACCAGCTTCCCATAATTATCACTAAACACCGTACTCAGATCTCTGGGAACCTGGATTCCCAGATACCTGATATTGTACTTTGCCCATTTAAAATCAAACCTTTCAGCCAACCTCTGTTCCTCCATTCCCGATAATGAAACCCCCCAATAATTCACTTTTGTCCATATTAACCTTCAAGCCTGCTAACCTCTCAAATTCCCTCAAAATCTCCACTACTTTAGCGAGCGTATGTTCCAGATCCGTCACATACAACAGCACATCATCCGCAAACAATGCAATTCTATGATCCCTCCCTCCAACCCTTATTCCTTGCACCTCCGGATGCTGATGTGTTATCTCTGCTAAGGGTTCCATGTACAAAGCAAACAGAAGAGGGGACAACGGGCACCCCTGCCTGGTCCCTCGCCCTATTGGAAAAAATTTGTATACTCCCCATTAATTCTAATACGCGCCTTAGGCTGATCATACAAGGCAGCTAGCCATGCACAAAAGACATCTCCCAGACCCATTCGTTGTAACACCGCCCGCAGAAAATGCCAACTAACCCTATCAAAGGCCTTCTCCGCATCAATCGCCAGCAAGACCATATCATCGCCCCTCCTTTGAGCCTCCCAGATCAAATGCAGGGTGCACCTAACATTATCTCCTACCTGCCGCCTGGGGATAAATCCTGCCTGATCCACGTGCATCACTTTCGGAAGTACCCTTGCCAGCCTGTTAGCTAGTACCTTAGCCACTATTTTAGCATCCACATTTAGTAGCGAAATGGGCCTATAAGATCCACACAGTGCCGAATCCTTCCCTAGTTTAGGTAGAACCACCACCCCTGCCTCCGACATAGACTCTGGAAGCTTATTCCCCTCCAGCACTCCATTACCCACTCTCACCAGCAAGTCCCCCACTTCTCCAACAAAGCTTTTATAAAACCTGGCCGAATATCCATCCAGTCCTGGTGCTTTCCCATTAGGCAACCGCCTAATCACCCCCTGTAGCTCTCCTAATCGTATAGGCTCCCCTAAGCAAACCCTCTCCCCCTCCTCTAACCACTGTAATGGGATATGATCCAAATATTGAACCAGAGCCTCCTCCGGAACACTCTCAGAAGCTTTATATAACTCTTTATAATATTTCAAAAAATATTCCCCCATATCCTTATCAGTATACTTCCATCCCCCCTCCTCGTCCCTTATTTTCTATATACGAGAGCGCCCCTTTCGTGCCTTCAAGTATCTAGCCAACAACACACTGGATTTGTTTGCAAACTCAAAATATTGTTTTTTGAGTCTAGTTCTCATAAATTCAACCTCCATCTGCAGCTGCTTCAAATCCTCTCTCACTTGTTTAAGTTCTTCCCAAAGCCTGGCGCCCTGATTGCATTTATGTTGCTTTTCAATATACAACAATCGCTGTCTCAACTCAAATGATCGTTGTACCTGCTCTCTCTTCCTATGAGCCCCCCATTTCATCAAGACTCCCCTCACCACTACCTTCAGTGCGTCCCATAATATACCATCAGATACCTCCCCTGTATCATTAAATTGCCTATAGTCTTGAATGGTGCATCTAATGTCCTCCCGGATGATCTCGTCCCCCAACAAAGTCTCATTCAATCTCCATTTTCCCTTACAACCCCCCCCCCCCCCGCTCCCCCCTTCAGTTTAACCCATGTTGGCACATGATCTGAAACACTAATTGCTTCTATGTCCGCCGCCTCCACCCCATGCCAATCATTACGAGATATTCAAATCCCATCGATCCTGGAGTAGGTCTGTGCTGCATGGGAATAAAAAGTGTAATTCCTCTGTGTCCCATGAAAAAGCCTCCAACAGTCCACCACCCCCAACCTCTGCATAAACCGCTTCAACGCCCATTTCCCAGGCCTGCTCTGCATCCCTCCACCCTTTGAATGATCCAATTGCGCATCCGGCGCCAGATTGAAATCCCACCCCACTATCACCTGCCCCCCCCCCACAAATCCTATTAGATCTTCCCCCAGCTTATTAAAGCATCCTTCTGATTCCCACTCGGTGCATAAACATTAATCAAAGTAATTTCCTTGCCCTGCAACCACCCTCTAACAGCTATACATCGCCCTTCTTTATCTCGGAACACTTGCTTTGAAACAAATCCACAATTATGTCTAATCAAAATGGCCACCCCACCCATCTTCTTGGACCCCACCCCTTGATGTACCACCACCTCCTATACTGTTTGCGTTGCAACAAATGTGTATCCCTCACAAGTGGGTTTCCTGCAAAAATGTAATCCCCCACTGCAACCTGCCCAGCTCCTTAAACACCCTACTCCGTTTCCCCTGTTATTCAATCCATTCACATTCCATGTGCCCAACACCAAAAACTTCCCCTTCCCCCCCACCCTTCCCTCCCCCTCCCCATCTCACCCCCACCCCCTCTCACTGCCCCATCTTCCCCTGTGATCCCCACCTTTCCCCCCCCTCTCTCGACCACTCCCTCCCCAACCCCCCTACCCTCCCTACTACATCCGCCAATCTGCGTTCGCAGATCAGCCATATCCAAGAAAGTGACTTACCCCACCAGGGCTTTTCCTCTGCTTTCAACCATTATATCTTATATTCTCCACCTGTCCCTCCCTCTTCCCCCTCAGAAGACCTTCCCTAAATCAGACCCTACCCATCCCCCTTAACTCCACTCCCCCTCCCATAACTAACTCCCCTCTGTTTTCCACTCTTCCCCTCCCTACCCAAATCACAACAAGACCTCCCCTCCTTCAGTCCCCTTCAGTCAATACAACATCCCACTGTCTGTAGCAAGAGCCTGCAAACCTCAAATCCTTTCCAATCTACTGGCAGATGTTACACTGTCCTCTTCCACTGTCATCTCCTGGGCTTCCACCTTCCATCACTCTGGAACCCTTCTATGCTCTTTGGTCTTCTCTCGCTCCTCCGCCGGAACTGGAACCTCCCTGCACCCCAGTGTCCGCATGGCCAATGGCCAACCATGCTTCCTCTGGGGTCTGCAACTTGCGCTGCACAGTTAACCACATGGCAAAGGGGAAAAGCCATCTATATCTTATCCCCTTAGATCTCATAAACTGCATGACCTCTGAAGGATCTGCGCTTCTGCAAACACTCCAATCTTGCAATTCTTCCACTTGATCTCCCCCAGTTGTTTCGCCTTGGCCAGTATCCTCTCTTTCAAAGGAAAGTCCGCAAAGCATACCACAATGTCTCTTGGATTAGAATCCCGGCTTGGCCCCGCCGCTCTATGCGCCCTCTGAATATTGAATTCCTGCCCTCAGGGTGTAGTATGTACCCACACAGCTCTTGTATTACACCAGCACAATTGGCAAAGAGATCTATTTCAGGGATCCCTTTGAATCGCAGATTTTTTTTTGTTACATTTGTACACCACGCTTTCCCAATCATGGCAGGCTCAATGCGGCTTACATGGGGCAATGGAGGGTTAAGTGACTTGCCCAGAGTCACAAGGAGCTGCCTGTGCCTGAAGTGGGAATTGAACTCGGTTCCTCAGTTCCCCAGGACCAAAGTCCACCACCCTAACCACTAGGCCACAGATTATTCCTTCGGGACCTATTTTCCAGGTCCTCCAACTGATCTTTCACCCCTTGCCAGTCCTCCTCTTCTTTTTGAAATCTGCTTTTAACATCTCCTACATCCTTCTTAAGGCTTTCCACTTTCTCCTCCATTTCTCCAACACTGGAGCCCAAGTCCCTCAGTTCTGCACGGAAATCCCTCATAGCAACCTGAATGTCTCTCCAGACCCCTGCAAATTCTGCCTTTAGGTCTTCAAACTATTTCTCCATTTCCTTGCCTGCCGTGACTTCCCCCACAGGCTCTCTCTCCACCACATGCATCTCTCCTTTGCTGGACCTCGCCTCCTCCCTTCCACCTGTGCTCTCCTCCAACCTGCGCTCCACTGATTTTTGCACCTCCTCCACAAAACCCAGCACCTCCATCACGCTTACTCCTTCCTCCCGATCGTGGTCCTCTGCACACTCTGCTCTCGCGCTGCCCCGAGGCTCCGCCATCTTGGCCATGCGTCCCTCCGCATTCCGCTCTACCTCTAGCGTTCCGCTCGGCTCCGAGTCCACTGTCTCCTTACTGGAGCTCTCATCTTGCTGCTGCTGCTGCTGCCTCTCTGCACTCCCCGTTCTCCACTCCGCCGGAGCCTCCATCAGCTGATCGGTTCTCCACTCCGGTCCCGCCACCTTCTCCGCTATTTTCTGCCCTGGAGTGGCCGTAAACTTAAATTTTTCGAGCCCCCTGTTCGCGGGCATGATTTGGTAGGTATCTGCTCACTTTTCCTCCCTCCGGACAGCACTTTCCACTCTTAATTTCGCTCTTTTAAACAGCGCCCTGATGGAGCTTTGATCTTAAGCTTCCATCGCGCCTCGTGATGTCACTTCCTCCGATTTTGATTTAATTTGTTTATGGTTTGTGGTCATTTATTCTGTATTTGGCATTTGTGTTCTGTGTGTGTGACCAAAGTATTCTGTTAGCATCAATTTTCTATGTAGTATTCTATAGTATTTTGGCTTGTTCAGTTTTCTTGATAGATGTATTGATATTTTAGGGCCCCACTGTAATATTTGGGGTAAGCATATGTGTGTTGGCAGCGTGGCTCAGTGGAGGATGAAGAGTGCATGCTTTTATATTTCCCCTAGCTCTCAATGTGGCCTGCAGCCACTGAGGCCAGCACTGCTACTCCCATTGAAGTTACTGGGAGTGGGGTAGGTGTGCGGTAGGAGTAGGGGCATGGGCAGGGCATATCAGGTGGCAGGTATTTCTCTAGTGCCCATTCATCCAACCTGTTGGCCCACCCAAAAATTGCCTTCTGGCTACGCCACTAGACTGCAAGCAGTAAAGAGCTTACAGCGGGCTGTCTCATGACCCTGATTGAGAAGGCAGGATAGGCTGTAGCTGTGAGCTTGTAGTAGAAACTGTCTAGCTGGCAGGCCATAGAGTTTGTGGGTTAGGTGCGCGTAGAGCTCACAGTATAGATGGCTGCCTAGCGGCTCACATCAGTATGGTGAAGGGTCGTAAAACGGAAAGAGTCTTTGTTGTTCTATAAAACTAAAAGGGAAAAACAGAAAGAAAAATAAGTTAAGCAGAATTTTAGGATTTTGCTGAACCAGTTTTGTCAACAAGTTGTTATATTCATATATTTAATTCATACAAAATATTTACTAATATAATAGAAAAATTGATATATGTTCTGAGAAAAACTTTGCATCCAAATTTTGGTTCTCAATAAAAATTTCATTGTTGAGAGGAAGTGACGTCAGCGCACGGAGAAGACCGCTTGAGAATGGAACTCTGCGAACACCGGGGCTGAAAAACGACTCCCCTCCCGTATTATTGTGAAAAACTCCTCCAAACGAAGAGAAACAGCTATAAGAAATAATGGCGGCTCTGAAAAAGCTAGCAAAATTTAAATACACACCTGAAACTCCGAGTATGGGCAAGAGTGCGGGGCTATGGGCGATCACACGAGGAACCAAGATGGCGCCTGGCGAATCTGAATCAGACCCGGTCCCCGAGGAGCCCATGGAAAGTGAATCGGAACTTAATAAACAAGATTTCGTCCGCTGGTTCAAGGAGCTAAAGACAGAACTCATTGCGACAAGACGTAGCATCCAAACGGCGGTAGCTGAGCTTCACGATGAAATCAAAGAGATTGGTAATCGATTAGCGGAGAACGAAGAGAAGACTGAGTCGTTAGTGGAGGAGGTATGGGACCTCCGTACGGCCATTAAAAAAGAAAGCCAACAGAGAATGGAACTAGAAAACTTGGCGGAAGATTTGGATAGAAGCAGACGCAATAACTTACGCTTCAAGGGAATCCCCGAGGAGGACCAATTTAAAGACGTGGTGAAAGTAGTGCAGGAAATTTGCACTTTCATTCAGCAGCAAGGTAGCAGTGATGAAGAACCACAAACGTCAGCGCAAATAGTGATTGAAAGAGCACACCGCAGCTTGGGTCCTCAGAAAGGGGGTATGCCCAGAGATATCATTGCCTGCTTCCATGACTTCAGAGTTAAGGAAAAGGTTTGGAAAAAAGCCAGAAGCATGGGCGAGATTGAGCGGAAAAATAGCAAAATAAAAGTGTTCCAGGACTTGGCCAGGAAAACGCTTCAAAGGCGTAGAGACTTTAAGGATGTTACAGCATACTTTCAAAATACTGGACTGAGATACAGATGGTTCATCCATTTGGATTACAAGTAACAGTGGGAAGTAAAACTCAAAGGCTTCAATCCCCGCAGGGGGCCTGGAGAGTGTTGCGAGAAATGGGATGCACAGATGTTCCCAACGACGAACCTGAAGCTCAACATCAGCAGCGGGGCTCGACTGAGAGGGAGAAGAACGGATGGACAAGAGTGGTGGGGGGAAAGGGTCGCCTTTTCCCTTGGGCGGAGAAATTGGGAACCGCACCTGGAAATGTAACCTGAAAAGAGACAGTTGCTGACTTTCCAATGATCAGGGACAGCTTAATGAATGGAGATAACAGGCTGGTATTGGGTGCATTTAAGCAGTGTGGGGGGGGGGGGGGGAAGATTGAAGGTGAAAGGGGGAACATGGGATGAAGGGTTGAAAATAGGGGCCTCTGGCGGGGGCAGGGTCTCGGGGAGAGGAGGGAGGGGGGAAGGGTTCGAGGGGAAGGGTAGTAGGGGGATTGAGGGTGAGATCTTGGAATGTCAATGGTTTAAACAGTCCGGGGAAGAGAAGCATTATCTTTCGTGAATTGCGAAAAATGAAGTGGGATGTAGGCATGTTGCAAGAGACTCATATCAGACAGCAGGATGTATCACTGATACTGCATAAGGGATTTGGAGAAGGGTTCCCACTGGCCAATCCTAAGGGGGATAAAACAGGAGGGCTGATCATTTATGTTAAAGAAAATTTACAATTTGTTAAAGAAGCAATATACAAAGATGGGGAAGGCAGATGTATTGCACTGAAAGGAAAGATATGTAATTCATCCATTACATTTGTTAATGTATATGCCCCCAATACAGGACAAGGTGGGTACTATGATTCCATTAGAACAGAACTAGCCTCATTTGTGGAAGGAAGGGTGGTTATGGGAGGAGACTTAAATTTTCCAATGGATGGGATTGACCACTCCAAGGGACAAATGGGAGGGGGGGGGACGTACATTAGGGGACAGTACCTAAGGATGAAGAGGGAGCTGGATTTGATAGATGTGTGGAGATTGCAGCATCCTGGGCAAAAAACCTTTTCTCACTATTCACATGCTCAATAGTCATATACGAGAATTGATGCGATTTGGTGTAGTCGATCATTGTGGGGGGAGGTACAAAGCTCTGAGATTGAAAGTATACATGCCTCGGACCATGCCCCGGTATGGTTATCTTTGGGGGGATTGGGAACTGGGGGGCAAAGGAACAATTTGGCGTCTTAATGAGTCACTTCTGGAAGATGAGCGAGATTGTCAGGGAATACAGGCAACCATAAAAGAATACTTAGAATTTAATGATAATGGGGAAGTAATAGAGGGGACTCTTTGAGATGCATTGAAGGCGGTAGTTAGGGGACATTTAATACAAAGGGGGGCCAGGAGGAAAAAAAAGAGGAATGAGCATGAGTTGGAGGTACGCCAGCAACTGGCTCACCATGAGGCTTTACATCAGCGCGAGGGGAAATCTCAAAGTTTCATAGAATTATCAAAATGAAGAGGTGAATTGCAAAAAATACAGATGGAATATCAAAGAAGCATGATGCAGCAAAAAGTTTTTGAATTTAGCAATAAGGCGGGGAAGATGCTAGCTAGGGGACTGCGTCACAGACGAGTAAAAAATACAATAACCAAAATAAAGGGTCCAGGGGATACAATGTTCCATCAGGATGGAGAAATTAGAGACCAATTTGTACAGTATATTTAAACATTTTTATTGGTGACGAGAAGAGCAAATACAACTCAAATAGCATTGAAACAATTATCCTCATCTTCATCATACATTTTCCAACGTTAACTCCCCCCTATGCCCCCCCTACGTCCACCCACCCCATCTGGCACTTTACACTGTCCAAATCTTTACGTGCCTGTTTATAGACTTTCTAATTGACAATACAAGCTAATGATGAATGGTTGGACACATACACAACAAAATGTCCTCTTCTCTCGATTGGGAAACCAACAGCATCAAAAGGCTAAAACCATGATCAAGGTCTAACAAACAAACCCCTCTGCAATAAACCCTTTACCGCCCCCAAATCCCCCCCTGAATCCACCCTTCCCCCCTCCTGTGCATCGCTAGGAGTTTAATATTCTGCTGTGCGCCACCGCCATCAGAGAGTCCCAAAACGGGGACCACATGTGGCAAAATTTGTCCCCTCTGGGTGAGGCCAAATCGCCCACTTCCCTACGCTCCATTGAACAGCGAAAAATCATCCTAGATCGCCACTGGAAGAGAGCCAGGCCGTCAGGGGTTATCCATGAATGTAGAATAGTTTCTTCCCCAGCATGACTGTCTTCCTTAAAAAGGGCTTCAACCCCTTTGGCGAAAACTGGGAAAGATGGAATTTGTCAAACAACAACATCGGCCGCCTGTGCCAAGTAATTCCCCAAAGAGTAGACACGAAGTGGCAAATCTGCCTCCAAAATTCTATTACTCTAGGGCAACTCCAGAACATATGTCCCAGATCTGCTGGAGCATGGCCACACTTCAAACATTTATCATCCCCTCATAGCTGCTCTCCATGCCCTGTGTGGGAAAATAAATGCCCGAGTAAAAAAACTTATAGGAAGTCTCCCTCAACGTCACACTTTCAAATATTTTGGAGATGTTCAGAATGCATGCCTTCAAGTGCTCAGGCTCCTTATTCCATTGCTGAGCCAACCTACCATAATCATATTCCCCAAGATGTTCTCTAAGAACCATATGAAAATATTTCAGGGGGACTGCCAACTGAGCATCTAATGCTAAAATCAACAAAAGCCGTTGCCAGACTTCCACACTCAAGGAGGTGGGGGGGGGGGGGGGAGGGAGCGCAAGTAATGGCGTAGCTGAAATAGGGCAAAAAAATCCCCTCTGGTCACCCCAATTCTGATGCTAAGTCTACAAAGGGCTTCAGCTTCCTTCTTCCGAATACAATTGGTGTAGATACTGTACCCCATGAGAGGCCCAATTTATGAAAGTTGCGGAAGTTGTACCGGGAGGGAAGTGAGTATTACCTCGTATTGGTAGTAGTGGAGAACTTACTGCAGAGAGGCCATAATGGTGGCATAACCAACGCCAAGTCTTTCTCAGCAGCGTTAAAATTGGTGCAAAATCCGGGGGCGTGCGCAGCTCCCGCATTGACGTGTGAAGCCAGAAACGAAAATGGCAAGGAGACACTAACTTCGTTTCCATCTCCGTACAGGTAAAATAATTTGTGGCTCTGAACCAATCCGAGAGGTGTCGCATATTACTTGCCACCGACAACAGTTTAAGATTCAGCAAACCTAGGCCACCTTGTGACCAATTTGTACAGTATTATACAAAGCTATATACTAAGGAGTCCGGGTCTACCACAGCAGAGATTAGGGAGTTCCTAAGGGAACTCGGCATAAAGATGGTTACAGAGATGCAAAGGGTGGAGCTGGAAGCATCGATTACATTGGAAGAGGTCAATGAGGTTATTAAGGGATTAAAAGGAGGAAAAGCTCCCGGATTAGATGGGTTTACTGCCAAGTATTATAAAATATTTAGTCAAGAATTGGGGCCATTACTGGTGAGGATTGGTTGGGAGGCGGGAAGTACTGCTGGGCAGACTTGTACGGTCTGTGCCCTGAATAAGGCAGGTACAAATCAAGGTAAGGTATACACGTATGTTTGTCTTGTTGGGCAGACTGGATGGACCGTGCAGGTCTTTTTCTGCCATCATCTACTATGTTACTATGTTGTAGAGAAGGGACTACCCAAAAGTATGTACGAAGCAGGGATAACAGTGTTGTTAAAGCCTGGGCGAGATCCCGCAGTGTGTGGATCTTACTGACCAATCTCTCTGCTGAATACAGATGTAAAAATCTTAGCTAAGATCATGGCAAATAGATTGAGTAGAATCCTGCCGCACCTTATACATGAAGACCAATCAGGGTTTGTAGCACAAAGGCAGGTGGCCGACAACATTAGGCATACTCTGAATATAGCTTGGAGGGGGCCCAAAGACGGGGGATTCTTTGACGCTACTTACGGTGGATGCGGAGAAGGCATTCGACAGGGTGGAGTGGGAATATCTGTGGGAAGTCATGATGGAAATGGGTTTTGGAAGAGCTTTTGTAGGCTGGGTGAAAGGGCTCTATGCGTCACCAGTGGCACGGATTAAAGTTAATGGGAGCTGGTCCGAAAAATTGTATATCCAAAGGGGAACAAGGCAAGGTTGCCCGCTGTCCCCACTACTATTCGCTATATCTGTAGAGCCATTAGCGCAGAGAGTAAGGCTACTAGCAGAAATTGGGGGGGGGGGGGGGGGGGGTCAGGATGGGAGGGAGGGAACAAAAAATTGCATTGTTCGCTGTTTCATGTAGCAAATCCACTTAGGACAGGATCAGTGTCAGGGTTTAAGGTAAATTTGGACAAATCGGAGTTGATGGGGATTAATGCAACTGAAGGGGAGCTTGAGCGAATGGGGGAGAGGTTTGGATTTAAGATGGCACGGGACAAATTTAAATATTTAGGAATATGGATTTCACAGGAGTTAAGTAATTTATATCCTCTGAACAATGTGCCACTATTTAAAGCTATAAGGAGAGATTTGAATAGATGGAGAAATAATTGGCTGTCGTGGTGGGGCCGCGTTGCCGCAGTCAAAATGAACGTTTGGCCCAGGCTGCTGTTCCTGTTTCAGACGTTGCCGATCCTGGTTCCTAGGGGGGAGTCTGAGCTGGGGGGATTTGTATGGGAAAGACGCCCAACTAGATTGTCATGGAGGATTATGTGGGGGGGGGGGGGGGGGCAGTGGAACAGGGAGGAAGAAATATGCCTAATGTGCTTTGGTATTATTGAGCAGCGCAACTAAAGCAGATTGGCAAACGGAGTAAAGTGGATTTATCACCAGTGACAAGGCTAGAGCAAATGTTTGTTCAGGAAGGAAGGTTGGATGGCCTTTTGTGGGCCTCTATTCCAGAGCATACATATAAGAGGTTGACTTTGAACCCCTTTATTTCACATCTATTGGCGTTATGTGGAGAGCTAAAAAAGAAATTAAGAAATTCACAGAGGCTTGGATTATCCAAGAACCTGGGCTCCCAGGGGGGAGAGAGAATAGGGTTTTCTTAGCTTGGTTCCACTTTAGGGATTTTCTGGAAAAAGGAGCCCTTAAGAGCTTCGAGAAGCATATGCACTGCCTGATACAGACCAGTTTGCCTATCTCCAGGTTAAACATTATATAATAAAGGAGAAATGGTTAAGGGAAGACCTAGAGGAATGCGAAAAATTTGAAAATTTATGGGGGGTGATAGATCAGGGGGGAAAAGGGATTTCTAGGCTTTATGGACACCTTAGAGGACAAGACCTTGTCAAATTACCATATATGTTGGCTTGGGAAAGGGATCTTCGAAGTGAACTAAGTATTCCTGAATGGAAAAGAGTTTGCATGGAGGTTAAGAAAACCTCAGTATGTAATAAAGGAAAATGCCTACAAAGTTTTAAGCAGATGGTACTATACGCCAGATCGGTTAAAACGAATGTATTCTAATGCTTCAGACAGGTGTTGGCGCTGTGATAATGATCTGGGTAGTTTTATACATGTGTGGTGGTCTTGCACTCTTGTACGCTCTTTTTGGGACGATATTATTGGATGCCTGACCTCTATTCTGGGTGCGCAGTTTCCTGCAGAACCAAAGTGGTGCTTACTGGGGTGGGGCAATAAAAGGGGCCAGAAATGGCAGAAGCGGCTAAAAAGACTATGCTTATCAGCTGCGAAGCTAGAAATAGCAGCCCACTGGAAACAGAGAGTGGGCCCTACGATGGAAGAGTGGAAAACGAGGCTCCGAACAATAATGGGACTTGAACAACTGACGGATAGACGGAGGGGTAGATTTGACCCTGATGCGGAGGAGTGGACGCATCTAGAGCGTTTATGGACTGCTGCAACTAATATATAGAGAATTCAGCCATAAAGTGAGGGAGGGGGGGAGGGAGGGGAGGGGGGGGGAAAAAAGAAAATTTCATCATCATGTTTTCAAATGCTTATATTGTAGTTCACTCTATTGGTACTGGTTGTATAGCTGTTAGGTGAATAATTGTATGTACTTCGGAACAATGTGACGGAATAAAAACATTTTCAAATCAAAAAAAAAAAGAAAACCTCAGTATGTGTATTAATTAAAGAAAATGCTTATAAGATATTAAGTAGGTGGTACTATACACCTGAAAAGGTAAAAGCAATGTACCCAGAGGCTACAGATAAATGTTGGAGATGTGAACAGGACACGGGCACATACTATCACATATGGTGGGAATGCCCGATATTGCAATTATTTGGGGGGGAGGTGACACAATTATTAACTAAGGCGATAGGTTCCCTGTTCCCATGTGATCCCAAGTGGTGCTTACTGGGGTGGGGAAATAAGAAGGGGAAGAGGTGACAATGTAGACTTAAAAGAATAGGACTTGCAGAGGTGAAAACTATCATAGCTTCGAATTGGAAGATGAAAACAGGTCCAACTATACATAATTGGATAGTAAAACTTAAGGTGGTGGCTGCAATGGAAAAGATGACAGATCGACGCAGGGGGAAATATAACTCTACAGCGGAGGAGTGGATACATCTGGATGATATTTTAAGAGACAACATAGGGGTAAGGGCTGAAGGAACCACTGAAGTAGAAGGGGGGAGGGAGGGTTAATAGGGGAGGGGGGAGAAATTGTTGATATGGAAAGTTGTGAACTGAATGTACATTTTATTTTTGTTACATTTGTATCCTGCGCTTTCCCACTCATGGCAGGCTCAATGCGGCTTACATGGGGCAATGGAGGGTTAAGTGACTTGCCCAGAGTCACAAGGAGCTGCCTGTGCCTGAAGTGGGAATCGAACTCAGTTCCTCAGGACCAAAGTCCACCACCCTAACCACTAGGCCACTCCTCCACTGTTGCTACTATTTGAGATTCTACATGGAATGTTGCTATTCCACTAGCAACATTCCATGTAGAAGTCGACCCTTGCAGATCACCAATGTGGCCGCGCAGGCTTCTGCTTCTGTGAGTCTGACGTCCTGCACGTACGTGCAGGACGTCAGACTCACAGAAACAGAAGCCTGCGCAGCCTTCTACATGGAATGTTGCTAGTGGAATAGCAACATTCCATGTAGAATCTCCAATAGTAGCAACATTCCATGTAGAATCTCCAATAGTATCTATTTTATTTTTGTTACATTTGTACCCTGTGCTTTCCCACTCATGGCAGGCTCAATGTGGCTTACTGTTGGAATAATGTATTGTATTTTACATGCATTGCCTGTCAGCAATTTTTTCTCTGTGATTACTCTGTGACCTCTGATGTGAATTTCCTAGAGAGGTCACACCCATGCAACTTCCTGTGGGGGTTAGGCACAGCACATGGAGCTCATGGTCTCTCCTAAGCTGAGGATCTATGGTGTGAGCATCCATTACCATCTAAGCACATGGAAAGAGCTGATAATCCAAATGTATAGTATTATGTTTATATAAGCCTGTCTGAATATAAATCTAACTACAAACTGTGAGTAAACAGATGTTTTGTTACTTCAACTTTAAAGTGACTCAGCAGTGAATTATTCTGGGGTGTATGTGAGAGAGATGAAGAAAAGAAATTAACATTTCTAAAGCTGAAGCTGTGTGTATAAAATCTGCTAATTATTTACTACAAATAATCCAACACTTACATGGGGCAATGGAGGGTTAAGTGACTTGCCCAGAGTCACAAGGAGCTGCCTGTGCCTGAAGTGGGAATCGAACTCAGTTCCTCAATTCCCCAGGACCAAAGTCCACCACCCTAACCACTAGGCCACTCCTCGGTTTGAAAGAAACAAAAGTTTGAGGAGCCTAAGGCTCTGGATTATTGTTAAACTGTTTATTCAATAAAATTTACAAATTGAAAAAAAAATGTCATTGTTTTAACATCTTACCTTGGGTATCAATTTTATCTAAAGGAATATCTAAATTCTTAGTTTCGTTCCTTCCTACAGCTTTGAGGTATAGGAACAAGGTTAGTTTATATTGTGTTGCACTTCCTTGAATCACAGTCTGAGGTATCCGCCACGACTACAACCATCAGGTACAGTAGGACTGTGCTCTTCAGGAACGGGGTAATAACACATACGCATCTAAGGACTGGATAAATGAATTAAAACAAAGCAAATGCCCTTAATATGTAATTATCAGTAGCAATAATGAAAGTGATAGAATATTCACATAGCAAGCAGCCTGAGCCAACAGATTTATTTTCCATTGAACATAATTAACTTTGTATGAACTTGGCTAATAGTGTGCTGAGCTGGACAATGTTGGCACATTTAGACACATTCAGACTGACTCTGAACAGAACATCTGCATGAGAGAAGCCCTTCCCTCATTATTCAGTACCTCTCTGTGAAATAGTAGTAGTAAAAAAAGGCAAGTGCATTCTTATAATATGTCGTTGTAATCCACAAAACAAAAGGAGCAAGTTCCCACATGCCATCTTTTTCTTTTGATGTAGGCACAGGGAAAAAAAAGATGTTAAATACTCCCAGGTTTCAACCTAATTAATGTATTTTTCTAAATTGTACTTATAAATAATAAGTCTGATTGTTAAGCACCTGATTCTCATAATGTTATGTCTATTTTGGTTGCCCTTTCATAAACATTTCTGCACGAATACAAGGAGTCCCTATAACCAGCTCCTTCCAATGACACAATAATTTAAAATTTAGAACAAATTAGTATTCTAACTGATGAAACCAATACTTCCTCTGTGTGCATCCCTATGCTGCACAAGACAGCATGTTTAAAAATGTGTAAGTGAAAAGAAATGTATACTCAGGCACTGGATGCAAGAGGAATCGCCCTCCTTTTGGTATTGGAGGAATAAATTTCATGAGCTGATGTTATGGGAGGCCAGGGAAGCTCAGGATTCTCCAAAGAAAAGAAAGTGGTTTGTTTCTATTTGGAATAAATATTTGCAAAGTATTTCCCATAAAGCGAGAAGTGCAGTGTTAAATACATTTTCTACACAATAAGAAGGAGAAGGAAGAGTCATGAGGGACAGGGAGTCTCAGGGTATCTTTGGGGGGGGGGGGGGGGGGGAGTCTGGACAAGGAATACAATAGACAGAGAGAGGATAATGGTATATAGAGCTTTAAGAAGCACCAGTAAGGCAGTGAACCTTTACCAACACATTAAATATAGGAAAATGAAGAGGTTGGCTATGACTAGACCATGAACGGATTACGAATGAGCATGGAGTATTTAAAAAGATGGGGGGGGGGAGGGGATGAGTGGGAGGGGAGGGGGGAATAATAGTAATAAGGGGTTCAATCACGGAATAATGTAAGGTGTTACTATTGGAATTACGATTTGAGTTTAATGTAACAAGATGACTATGGTTTCTTTCAGTGTACAGGGCAAAAGTGAAGGTAGTAAGGGGGGAGGGGGATAAGAGAGGGTACTGTTATAAAACAAAAACTGATGATAGCAACAAGATTAATGTACATAAGAACGATAGCTTTACAATTTGTTATGTATGTACTTTAATGGATGTGTTACCAGGTGGAATCATCAATAAAAATGTTGACACATAAAAAGGCATTCTTTGCAGGTGCACTGAAAAATGATTCTGCGTGCACCCAAAACGTGTGTCTACACTACCGCAGGCTATTTTTCAGAGCACCTTAGTAAAAGGACCCTTGGATTAAATAGTGTTTCCCTCCCCCCCAACTTAGGAAAATTAATTTAACCCTTAATTGCTTTAGGAACAAGATGGTGCCTATAAATATGTAAATAAGTGGCCTGCGGTAGTGTAGATGCGTATATTCGGCGCACACTGGGCGTTTTTTTTCTAATGAGATGGAAAAAGGGCCTGTGGTAAAAATGAAACCAGCGCACGCCCAAAACCGGCCTGAGCCCTTAACGCCACCCATTGATCTAGCGGTAAATGCTCACGTGCTACACACGTGGTGACCGGTTGGTGCACGCCAAGTGCCGATTACCGCCAGAACCGGAGCGTGTAGGAGGAAATAATTCATCCAGGCGTTATGGGCGTACGCCTAATCTGAAATTACCACCAGGAGGGTGCTCTGGCCTAGCGGTAGTCTCATTTTGGCTTAGTAAAAGGGCCCCTTGGATAATAACCACAGAATGGTGGGATATCAAATATCATCCCCCTTTCCCTTATGAGACCTGTATTGCATAAAATAGGGAATATATATATAGAGAGAATTTTTTTTTATTTTTTGTTACATTTGTACCCTGCGCTTTCCCACTCATGGCAGGCTCAATGTGGCTTACATGGGGCAATGGAGGGTTAAGTGACTTGCCCAGAGTCACAAGGAGCTGCCTGAAGTGGGAGTTGAACTCAGCTCTTCAGGACCAAAGTCCACCACCCTAACCGCTAGGCCACTCCTCCACTCCTAAAGAAAAGGGGATATTCTATCCAGTACCAGTTCTTTAAATATCAAATGATTGGGGGTACTGGGTGAAGACTGACAGTCATGAGGCTGTCCCTCCAGTAAGATCCCTGCAACCTGCACCTTAGGCTCTTTCAGTAATTCAAATTTCACATTCTGTGCCTGCATCATCAGGGTCCAATGGACTATTCTCTCCGTCCTAATTCTACTACAAGCCAACTTGCCCTCCACAATGAATTTAAGGGGGGTGTGGTGGCTACATATGTAAGTGGTTTGAGCCCCAATAATGTATGGAAACTTTTGCATAGCAGCACATGCAGCCAGAACATATTTTTCACAGGTTCCCATTTTAAGTTCTGGAGCAGTGAGAACTCTGGAAAAGAAAGCAATTGGCCTGTCTGTCCCTCCTAAGCGCTGTGTTAGGGCAGCTCCTATACTGTTCTCACCAACCACTGGGTATAGGAAAAAATTCTGCTTGTGATCTGGGGGAGCAAGGACAGGAGCAGAAGTCAAAGTCTGCTTGAGTTTAGTCACTGCCTCTGTGTGCTCTGCCTCCCAAACATATTCTTTACGTTTAAGCAGGGAGTATAGTGGAGCAGCCACTTCAGCATAATTGTGCATAAAATCACGGCAGAACCCTGTAAGCCCTAGAAATGATTGGAGGGATTTCTGGTCTGTAGGCAAAGGTAATTTCTGTATGAGATCTATTCTCTGAGAATCTATGGATTTCCCTTCCTGGCCAATAGTGACTCCTAGAAAGGAAACCTGTGGTTTACACAGCTGAGCTTTGGCCGGATTTACTTTAAGTCCTGCTTTCAAAATCTCTCTTACATGGGCCCAGTGGTCAGATTCAGTTTCAGATTGAATTAGAATGTCATCAACATATTGGATTATATTGTCTGTACAAGACACCTGAGCTAGGGCTTCCTGCATGTATTTGTGGAAAATGGATGGAGAATCCTTATAACCCTGGGGTAACACAGTCCATGCGTACTGTTTATTTAGCCACTGGAATGCTGTTTTGTACTGGCATTCTGGGGCCAGGGGCAGGCTCCAAAACCCATTTGAAATGTCTAGGACAGAAAAAAATTAACAGTTGGGGTTTAATTTAGAGATCATTTCCGGGTATGAGGCTACAACCGGTACCACAGATTTGGATACTTGATTTAGGGCGCGGAAATCTATGGTCAGTCTAAAGGAGCCTCCTGGTTTAACTATTGGCCATGCTGGAGAGTTGCATGTAGAAGAGATCGGTCTAATTATGCCCCTCTCTTCCAGTACCTGTATAATCTTAGCTACGGGTTCTATCGCCTGATGAGGTACTGGATATTGCTTTTGTGGCGGAGGATCCTCCCCTTCTAACAGGATTTCTGTGGACATTCTGCCACATTCTAGTTTGTCTTGTGCCCAGACAGGGATGTCTATAACCTCTGTGGGAATTACACTCAGATCATACTGCTGGTCAGCTTTTGTGCATTGTGTGGCCAAATGCATGGGAATTGCTTTGTGCACCAAAACTGTAGACATTTTTGGAGATCCAATACATTGCCACAAGGTAAGATTAGCCATATCCACTACCAGGTTTAACTGGTTGAGGACATCAATTCCAATTATTTCCTTTTCTGTGCTTACTATAGTGGCTGCATTGGTTTCCAAAATTTCATCATGTTCCCTCTGCATCTGCACCGGGATACCCCATTTAACTGGGATAGCCACACAGTTGGTAACTGTGTCATTGACCCCTTGGATTTTATATGTTTGCACATTTTCCTGGTCTGAAGTGGGAAAAACCCTGCTTGTAAAACTGATTCCAGCCCCTGTGTCAATCAAAGCTAATTTATCCTGACCCCCTATCCTGCTGTTCACATTGGGGCATCCACACGTGTCCAAAATCAATGGTGCCACAAACTTTAATTTATATTCTGAATCTGTCTCCTTTCCCCTCTTCTGAGGTGCTGGAAGTGCATGCTCAGGTAAGTGAAAGGAGTCAGGCTGGGCACAAAATACTTCGGATTGTTTGATATTTGGACACTGGAGATCAGGACATCCCTATTCCTTTTTTTCTTGCTTATCCTGGGCAGCTATCAATTCACTTTTTATTCTGTCTAAATCTAGCTGCATGGTATATTTATCTTGTTCCCATTTAATTTGTTGCTGTGCCAACTGGTCCCTCTGTGCTTTGAGTTCATGAAACGGGATGTAGCCTGAGGAATTTCTAAAATTACCTCTGCTCTGCCCTCTCCATGCCCTCTGCCTCCTCTGTCCTGTGTTTCCTGACCTATTGCTGTGGGAGGGCCCTTCTGCTTGCCATTTCTTTGCTTCTGACACAGTAATTACCTGGGATGGCTGAGTTTTCCACACAGATGCAATCCTAAGCATTAGCGTGTCAAAAGGAGTTTCTCTGGGGTCCTCAGCAAACAATCTGAGATGTTTAGTAATCTCGGGGGGGGGGGGGGGGGGGGGGGGATAGGATTTCCAACAAAAATTCTTTATGATGTGTCTGACCATAATCTTCTATTTTGGGCCAACCCTCCTGGTCTCGAAATGCTGCTTCCAGTACCCACAATCTGTGCGCAAATTGTTCTAGTGTGTCATTTGGCAGGGGTGCAAGTATTCTAAATGCTTGCATTTGAGTACAGCGAAATAATTGCTCAAGACCCCTTTTCACCAACTGGTATGGGTGGGTGAGAGATCCTATTTTAAAATAGTGGGGTCCTAAAGCCACGTGCATAAGTCTGTCAAAGTCAGACGTTTTCCTCTTATACTTTCCTAGGCCCCAGTGAATCAGAATATCAGTGGCCCATTTGCACCATTCGTTCATATTAAAAGGCATAGGGCCGACCTTCTGTGTTATCCTTTCAATGTCACTATCTTTTAATGAGTCATACAGTACCAGGTTTACTGGTGTTCTGGGGTCTGTACTGGACTCAGTTTCTGTGTCTGCAGAATCCTCCCTGTCCCTCAGGTTAGTGCTTGAGTCTGGGGTTTCCTCATCTATGCATGTCTGAGTGCTTAAGTCAGTGTTTTGCCCCCACTTCTCAAATCCACTACACACACTTCTGTGTGCTTTTGTGGTTCTATGAATTGAAAACCTGGCTTGTAGGGTGTTTCATAGGCTGACGGTGCTGAGGGAGAAATACTTGGGATCTGCCAGTGCACAGAGTTAATCTGGTCCTTTGAGGCACATTTACTTTTTAAATGTTTTAATTCTGTTTTAGCCTCGTCCAATTGTTCATTTACATGTAAGAAGGAATTTGTTGCTTGCACAACCTGTGCCCGTTGCATCGAGATGCATGCCTGTGCGTCCTCAAGGTCCCTGGTTAACTGAGTGCACTGAGTGGTCAGGTCTGCATTTTGCTGTTTCAAAGTAATTAGTACCCTACACAGGCCTTGTATAAAAAGGCCTTTCCGTTTATTAGTTTTCTTTTTGAACTCTTGGGAATGGTGTACCATTTGTTTTTGAATGTTATACCAGGAATCCTCTGGGAATCCTCCTTCAAATGGGCCTCCCTTTTTGTTACAATAAGTCTGTACCATAACTTTTAGTTCTTTAAGATCAAAAGCGTCCATGGTTGAGGCTGCTGAAAAATACTTAAATTGGTACCGGGGCCTGGCTAGTTTCTTAATAGATATACATATATGGAACTAGCTCTGTGTAGCTCTTGGATTTGTAAAGGCCCGCTTTATGGAGTAGAGGGGCTGGAGGGATAGTTTAGAATGAATATAGATTAAGCAAGGCAGGTGTTAAATTAGATATGCCAACTGTCGGTTCCCTGTCAGGCAAAGCTGACTTTTCACCAAGACAGAGACTGGCTGGATATAGAAAAATAGTTCAAAGTGACAGGAAATTAAGTGATTACCAAAGACAGATATGTAGTGTTTAAAAATGTGGGACTGTTTCACTTGGTTCACCTTCCAATAAAGTTGGAAGATCTATCAGTCTTTTCTGAGCAGCCCCAAACACAGCATTAAATTACTTCAACTTTCCACCCCCCTTTTCAAGCCTAGAATTACATATGCAAACATGCAGAAAGCAAAACAATGTCTTACTTACCCAGCTGGAGATCCTCTTTTTGAAACCGAGACGAGCTCCCCAAGATGTCAGCTATCATTGTCTAGGGTTGGTCCCGGGGTCCACTTCACAGAGGCAGTGGGTTCCCAAAGAATACGCAATCCACACGGATTTGGATATATAAAGTATATTATATTTGCATATATGTATTGGCTCACAGCACTTAGTACAGGAAAAAGGGTACAAGCTGTCTTGGGGGGGTGTGGTAGAGGGAGGGAGAAAGAAAGGATAGGGTGTTTGTTCAGAGGGAGAAAGAGACCTTGGAATAGGGCTGTCTGAGAATGGAGGGAGCAGAGCCAGGTGTTCTGGTGGCTAAAGATGGAGGTGTGCAGAGAAAGAAGAAGAAACAAAGACAGCCCAGCAGAGTCCCATGCCCTCTGCTGCAGGGAGAAAGAAAGAGGGAGGCTAGTGCCCTGGACACAGAGAAGTGCCCGGGACAGAGAGAGAGGAGGGGGTAGTAGACCCCAAGCTGAGCTCTGTGCTCTGCTGCACAGAGAAAGACAGAGAGCGGGAGAGCCCTAGTGAGCTCTGCTTTATACCTAATAAGAACTGAGAGGGAACAGGAACAGAGAGAGATCAAAAACTTCTCTCTTTCCCAGTTATTTCCTTTACAGAACTCCAGATACTTTCTGAAGTCAGGAAAGGTGACAACTTTCACAGGTTGTCCTGTTTGAAGTTACTAGTCATGGAGCCTCACTGTCTGGCTTTGGTTGCTTTGAAGCCCTGCTCCCAGATGGAACAAAAGGTATGTTAATCAGGAGTAATTGAGAAACCAAAGGGCTATCAGGCCTCTCTGAGCACCATTTGGTGCCATCCTCAATGGTTCCTGAAGGGGAGGGGGAAGAGTTTATCAGAGGTCAGAAGCTGGTTTAATATTATGTATAAGTATGTCCAGCAATAATTTTGACCTCCCGCAATCCTGACAATGCGCATAACCAATTCCATGACGTCCTAATATTACTTGTAATGCAGATATGTTTTTATGAATTTACATTTCTTGGATGTTAGGAGTTAGGGCAGTGTAGCTTCCGAACAGCAATACATTTAAGAAGTTACTGGAATATTTCTGAGATAAGATGACAGTTTTACAAAGACTTAAGTTACTTTTATTTTAGTTTCAATCATTTTTATTGATAACAACCAAAACAACAGAGTAACAAACGAAGCAGAACAGCTATACATGTATCAACAATTGTAAGTATTGAGCTGCACTAATCCCACTCCCCGAAGACCATTCCCCCCAACCCCCTCTCCCCAGAACATTCAACAATAAGGCCATAACAACTGAAGAGGGAAAGTTCTCATTCTTCCAGCTCTCCCCTTCCCACAGAAAGAAAAGGAACATTCTCAGCAGTACCCCACCCAACAGAGTCAATCCATAACCCTATCCCACCCCCAAAAGGAGCAAAACCTGAGAGAATAGCAACAGCCGTATCTCAAAAAATTTATAGTGGAATTAGAAAAGGTACAGAGAAGGGCAATGAAAATGGTAAAGGGGATGGGACGACATCCCTATGAGGAAAGGCTGGAACAGCTCGGGCTTTTCAGCTTGGAGAAAAGACAGCTGAGGGGAGAAATGAAGAGGTCTATAAAATAATGAGTGGCTTGGAATAGGTAGAGCTTGATTACGCTTTCCAAAAATACTAGGACTAGGGGGCATGCTATGAAGCTACAAACTAGTAAATTTAAAATGAATTGGAGAAAACTTTTCTTCACTCAACGTGTAATTAAACTCTGGAATTCGTTGCCAGAGAATGTGGTAAAGGCAGTTAGCTTAGCTGGGTTAAAAAAAGGTCTGGACGGCTTCCTAAAGGAAAAATCCATAGAGCATTATTAAATTGATTTGGAGAAAATCCACTGCTTATTTCTGGGATAAGCAGCATAAAATGTATTGAACTTTTTCAGGATTTTGCCAGGTACTTGTGTCCTGGATTGGCCACTGTTGGAAACAGAATGCTTGGCTTGATTTGGTCTGTCCCAGTGTGGCAATACTTATGTAAGAAAACAAATAGAATGTTAGGTATTATTAGGAAAGGAATGGAAAACAAAAATGAGGATGTTATAATGCCTTTGTATCGCCCCATGGTGCGCTCGCACCTTGAATATTGTGTTCTGTTCTGGTTGCCACATCTCAAAAAAGATATAGCGGAATTAGAAAAGGTAAAGAGAAGGGCAACAAAAATGATAAAGGGGATGGGATGACCTCCCTAGGAGGAAAGACTGAGACAGCTAGGGCTCTTCAGCTTGGAGAAAAGATGGCTGAGGGGAGATATGATAGAGGTCTATAAAATAATGAGTGGAGTGGAATGGGTAGACGTGAAGCGTCTGTTTACTCTTTCCAAAAATACTAGGACTAGGGGTATGCAATGAAGCTACAAAGTAGTAAATTTAAAACGAACTGGAGAAAACATTTCTTCACTCGTGTAATTAAACTCTGTAATTCATTTCCAGAGAATGAAATAAAAGCAGTTAGCTTAGTGGGGTTTAAAAAAGGTTTGGATGGCTTCCTAAAGGAAAAGTCCATAGACCATTATTAAAAATGGACTTGGGGAAAATCCACTGCTTATTTCTAGGATAAGCAGCATAAAATGTATTGTAGTTTTTTGGGATCTCGCCAGGTACTTGTAACCTGGATTGGCCATTGTTGGATGCTGGGCTCGATGGACTTTCAGTCTGTCCCAGTATGGCAATACGTTATGTACTTATGTAACAAATCCCCCCATCTCGCCTCCCTCCTCCCCCTTCACTAACATCTCCTCTCCTATACTCCCTCTCTGCTGGATTTACAGAGGTGCCTGAAAGGGCCTGTTCTAGCTAGAGACCTAGACTAGAGAATGACACCCAGGGTCAGGAGGAGCTACAGTGGGAATCAAAGTCCCAAATAAACCACAGTAGGATGAAGCTCACAGTTGGGAGCAGGTACCAAAGATAACGAAGAAGAAACTAGAACATGCTACAGTAGTAGAAGAAGAACGTAAATTCATAGGATCCAATAATTAATTCTAAATGACAGCTAAAGCACAAAAACTGCAGATATGAAGAAAACAGAAATATCAAAATAAACTGTTTAGAGAGAAACCAAAACAGTCTGGAAGGACATTAGTATGACGGAAACACCACCAACTACATGAAATAGAAACATTCTGGAGAAATTGATTTCAAGATCCTGTATAGCACAATTAAGAAATATGGAGAATCTGGATAAAGCAAATATCAGATCAGTAGGATGAACTGAAGTAACAACAATAAAGATGGGAAGCAGGTTAAAAAGAGTCCCAAACTGAAAGAGCATTAACTCAGGCCTCCGAGTGATCCATTTTTTGTATTAGTTACCATCACTCAACCAATCTGAACTGCAAAAATCAATTGGTCAAGAAGACAATATGCAAATTGCACACTTTAAACTGCCTCTCTGATTGGAGGAGTCAGAGCACAATGACATTGGTACAGCCAATCAAACTTGCTATGTGAAGGCAGATGAGGAATGCAGAGGTACCATGATTGACTGTACATAATAGCAACACTGTCACCTTCAAGGTCTTGATGCTGAGAAAGTCCCTGGTACCAAGATTTCAGCACATAAATAGTAGAAAACAAAGAACAATGTCCAGATTCATTCTTCATACTCTGGCAGAATGACCTTGGCAGTAGTGTTAGGTCTGGGATGCTTTGCAGCAGAATCCATGATGGTTTGGTTCTGGCCTCATATGCACACAAAATAGAGACTGACCAAATTTTGGTTTTGGCTTCGGTACCAAACCCAAGCCGAAACCCACATTCAGCCTTGTTCTGGTTTCAGCTAAACATCACATTTTCTGTTGAAACCAAAACTTTGTTTCTGGCCCATAGGTCTCCACCTCACTTCACCCTTCCTCAAATATAAGAAGCCCACCCTTAGGCTGCTAGTGCTGCTCCCCTCCACAAGCCCACCCCTAGGCTGCAGCTGCTCTTAGGCTTATCTTACTGCTCTGGTGATCTAGTGGCACATTAGGGCAGGATCAATTCCCAGCCGTTCCTGCCCAGCTTATGTCTCCAGTCAAAATGGTTGTTATGACTCTCAGTGGCAGCAATTGCCACTGGAGGGTCATGGCAGCCATTGTTTGATTTCAGCCAGCACAGCCAGGAGCCAGTCTACAATTCCAAAGGTATATGAGTGTAGGAAGTGCCAGATAATTAATAACCAACATCTTATTATGTGATGTGAATGTTTTGGTGAATTTTTAGACATGAAAGCAAAGTGAAGCTTTTATTACACTCGGTATATATAAATGTTTTGTTTCATGTGTGAATCTTTTGGTGAGTTTTTAGAGTTGAAAGCTGAGTGAAACTTTTATTGCACTCAGTGCATGTATATGGTTTCTCTCCTGTGTGAGTCTTTTGGTGATTTTTTAGAGTTGAAAGGTGAGTGAAACTTTTATTACACTCAGTGCATGTATATGGTTTCTCTCCCGTGTGGGTCCTCTGGTGTATTTTTAAACATGAAAGCCGAGTGAAGCTTTTATTACACTCAGTACATATAAATGGTTTGTGGCCCTTGTGGATCATTTGGTGAGTTTTTAGATTTGAAAGGTGAGTGAAACTTTTATTACACTCAGTGCATGTATATGGTTTCTCTCCTGTGTGGATCCTCTGGTGCATTTTTAGAAATGAAAGTTGAGTGAAGCTTTTATTGCACTCAGTACATGGAAATGGCTTGTGGCCCTTGTGGATCATTTGGTGAGTTTTCAGATTTGAAAGTTGAGTAAAGCTTTTATTACACTCAGTACATGTATACGGTTTGTCTCCCGTATGGATCCTCTGGTGCATTTTGAGATATGAAACATGAGTGAAACTTGAATTACACTCAGAGCACGTATATGGTTTCTCTCCCGTGTGGATCCCCTGGTGAATTTTTAGATGTGAAAGTTCAGTGAAGCTTTTATTACACTCAGTACATATATATGGTTTTTCTCCTGTGTGGGTCCTCTGGTGAATTTTAAGATGTGAAAGTTGAGTGAACTTTTTATTACATTCAGTACATGTAAATGGTTTGAGGCCCTTGTGGATCATTTGGTGAGTTTTTAGATTTGAAAGCCAAGTGAAACTTTTATTACACTCAGTACATATATATGGTTTTTCTCCTGTGTGGGTCCTCTGGTGAGTTTTTAGAGTTGAAAGTTCAGTGTAGCTTTTATTACACTCAGTACATATAAATGAAAATGGTTTGACTCCTGTGTGAGTCTTTTGGTGAGTTTTTAGAGTTGAAAGCTGAGTGAAACTTTTACTACACTCAGTGCATTTATATGGTTTCTCTCCCATGTGGGTCCTCTGGTGTATTTTTAAACATGAAAGCCGAGTGAAGCTTTTATTACACTCACTGCATGTAAATGGTTTGACTGCTGTGTGGGTCTGTTGATGATTTTTTAGAGCTGAAGGCTGAGTGATGCTTCTATTACACTCAGTAGATGTAAATGATTTCTCATTTTTCTGATTCCTTTTGTGCATTTGGAGTTCTGAAAACGGGGAACTTTTACTACTCTTAGAATAAATAAAGTTGATGCTCCTGTTATATGCAATAGATGTGAATTCTTTCTGGTGTCTTTTTCCTTTCCTCTTGCCATGGTGGAATTTAGAAGTCACCTTATCACTATTAATTTGGAAGGGTCTCTCTGATAGGTGTCTCTGGTCCTCAGGGATGTTACTGAGCTCCCTGTCATTTCTCTCACACTTACTGACTCCATCCATTGAGTCTGCAGCTCTCCGTTCCTTTGATTTCTGCTTACAATTCTTTGTGTTAATCCTCTCAGTTTTCTGGGAAATATTCTCACAGATTTTTTCTGTTTTTCTTTTGATCTCTTCTATTTCTACAAGGGGTTCTTTTTGCTTCTTTTGTCGCTTCCCTCCTTGTGTGATCTGAGGATCTGTTGGATATAAACAGAAGGTATTAATCATGAGTTAGAAGAGAGTGGAGGTCTTTAAGATATTACCTACCTATAATAAGAAAGACTGGTTATTTTACACTGGGATTTTCTCTGAGTGGCTTCAGGGCCAGCCTGAAGTGTAATGGTATTTTTGAAATGTGGAGAAAAATGACCTGCCCTTATTAAGAAGGGTTCAAGGAAACACAAGCACAGACTCCAGGCCCAGAATCTAGGGCCATCTGCTTCTTACCCAATAGCAGGACAGAACTGGTTTATATAACCTGATGATGATGATGATGATGAAGTCTTGTCTTTGAACAGATGCAGTAGGAGGCAGGCAAGAGCACTGAAAAGTTCAGAAAAGTCCCAGCAGTGGGTGGAGTCTTACAAGCTACAAAACATGAGAGAACACTAGTTCGGAGCTGGTGAGGTCACCGGACTTTTCAGGACTGCAGAGGTGCTTCCTATACACAATTCGTGGCTGTAGCACATGGTCCTGGGGTTAACATAAACATCAACCCTTCTTTTGGACTCTCTGACCTGGGAAAGTACTGGAGTGTTGGTGGGAATGAGTACGTTTTAAAGCCTTTGTGTTGCTCCGTGGTGTGGCCGCACCTTGAGTGTTGTGTTCAATTCTGGTCGCTGCATCTTGGGGAGGGTGTAGTGGAATTGGAGAAGGTGTAGAAAGGGGCTACAGAAATGATAAAAGGGATGGATGGCTTCCCTAGGGCTCCTCAGCTTGGAGAAAAGACGACTGAAGGGAGATATGATAAAGGTCTATATAAAAAATGAGTGGGTGGACTTGAGTTGCTCTTTTACTCTTTCCAAGAATGCAGGGACTAGGGGGTAAGCAATGAGGCTACAGCGTAGTACATTTAAAATGAATCTAAGAAAATATTTATTCACTCAATGTGTAATTAAACTCTGGAATTCATTTCCAGAGAATACAGTAAAAGCAGTTAGCTTAGCGGGGTTTTAAAAGGTTTGGAAGGCTTCCTAAAGGAAAAGTCCATAGACCATTATTAAACTGACTTGGGGAATATCCACTGGTTATTTCTGGGATAAGCAGCAGAAAATGTATTGTACTGTTTTGGGATCTTGCCAGGTACTTGTGACCTGGATTGGCCACTGTTGGAAACAGGATACTAGGCTTGATGGACCTTCAGTCTGTCCCAGTGTGGCAATACTAACATACTTATGTGTCAGCAAAATTGCAGTTTCTGGAACTCAGGCTCCCACCAGTCCAGTGACGTAGGACTGTGGCCTTCACTTCATGTCCAGGCGTCAAAATGGCTGGTTTAGCCTGACCTGGAGTACATGATGGTGCAAGAATATTTCTTAGGTGTTTGCATTGGGCAAGCAGTTCATAAACAATCCTGTTTTTGCTGAGGCAAAACCTTGAAAAGAATCAGAGAATAGTTCATGCTATATTGCTTCTTCACTTGAAGCAACTGATGTTAAGGTTGTTCCCAGCTCTGTTAGTGTTTATTTATACATGTGTCTTATCCCTACAGGCTTAAAAATGGTTCCATTTCTTATTTGCAAAACTATTTCTTCAAGTGTTTTTTCTACACACACTTAAATAGAGAGGTGTGGTAGCCGTGTTAGTCCACTCTTAAAGGTTATCAATAGAAATCAAACAAAATAAAACATGGAAAAGAAAATAAGATGATACCTTTTTTATTGGACATAACTTAATACATTTCTTGATTAGCTTTCGAAGGTTGCCCTTCTTCCTCAGATCGGAAATAAGCAAATGTGGTAGCAGATAGTATATATGAGAGAAACATCAAAGCATTACTTTGACAGTCTGACAGAGTGGGAGGGTGGGGGTATGCATGGGGACATCAAAGCATTTCATTGATATTCTAACAGAATGGGTGTTGGTAGGTTGATAACACCCTCATCCTCCCCGTCCCATCTGCCCGCAACCTCGGAGTCATCTTCGACTCCTCCCTCTCCTTCTCTGCGCATATCCAACAGACTGCCAAGACCTGTCGCTTCTTCCTCTTCAACATCAGCAAAATTCGCCCTTTCCTCTCTGAGCACACCACACGAACTCTCGTCCACGCTCTCATTACCTCTCGCCTTGACTACTCTGCTGAATGTTTATGGGCCTAACGCCGATCATAGGTATTTTTTTTCACGAGCTAGACCAAATATTACTAAAACATAAAGTAGGCCTCTTGCTGATTGGGGGAGATTTTAATCTCTCAATCCTTATTTGGATAATTCCACCAAAACGGTGCTGTATGCGAAGCGAGATCGCAAGCTATGTAAAGCTTTTTTGACGCGGTGGCAGGTGTCAGATTTTTGGCGACAAACTAATCCTGTCGCTCGGGAATACACCTACTTCTCGCAAGTTCATCAGTCATTTTCGCACATTGACCTCTGGTTGGGAGATGTAGAGCTTGTTCACGTGATCCTGGAACATCAAATCGTCTGATGCATGTGGTCAAATCATAGCCCTGTAGTACTAAAGCTGAATCTTCCGGTGATGCAGAGAGCCCGACCTGAATGGAGTTTGGATTATTCTATCCTATCAGAGATGTCATACGTCTTTCTATTAGAAAATCACATTAAGGAGTACATTCAATTTAATGATAATGAGAAGGTTTCGCTGGGTGTTTTGTGGGATGGATTGAAGGCAGTTCTACATGGCCACCTTATAGCCTTAAAGACCCATATGCAGCGAGAGCGTAGGGATGTGTAAGATGCTTTGCGGAAAAGACTGCTAGAATTAGAGAGGTCATTGCATCGGAAGGCCCCACAGCATTCATCATCACTGCTAGAACACTTACATAAACTGCATCATGAGTTGCAGTTGGCTGACATTGCTGAACAACTGCAACGAGTCCGGCAGTGCCAGTTCGAATTCGGCAATAAATCTAGTAAGCTTCTAGCTCAGAAACTTAAAAAGCAGGCCTCACAAAATCATGTCTCTAGCTTTAAAACTAAGGAAGGCACAATAACATCAGAGCAATCGCATATACAAAGACTATTTCAGCAGTTTTATGAAAATCTTTACACTCTTGATATTGACCCCTCGATGGAGGCTATCTTGGCGTTTTTGGACCGGGTCACGATGCCGGTGCTTTCTAAGGGGGCTCAACATCAATTATCTCGTCCTGTTGAGCTAGACGAAGTTCTTCAGGCGATCCATACTCTTTTTCCAGGCAAAGCCCCAGGACCAGATGGTTTCTCCAATAAGTTCTATAAGACCTTTGCTAAAATCTTGGGTCCGCTGTTGCTGCGTCTGTTTAATTCTTTTAGTGAAGGCCAGCCGATGCCAAAAACTTGGAATTTGGCGACTATCTCAGTAATACTAAAGCCAGGTAAGGACCCCCTTAGCTGTGGATCTTATCGTCCCATTTCATTGCTAGGGGTCGATTATAAAATCTTTACTAAGATATTAGCCACCCGTCTACAAAGCTATCTCCCATCTTTGGTCCATGAGGATCAGGCGGGCTTTATTAGTGGTCGACAAATCTTTGATAATGTAAGACGGGTATTTCACCTCATATACTATACTAGATTGGCTAAAGTCCCCATGGGTTTGCTATCCTTAGATGCAGAAAAAGCTTTTACTAGAGTACACTGGCCATTTATGTTTGCAGTCTTAGAAAAAGTGGGTATTGGTGATCAATTTCTCTCTTGGCTCCATCTCTTATATGTGGCGCCCTGTGCTTCAGTGAAGGTCAATGGCCAGAGATCCCCCTCATTTTTTCTGAGCAGGGGCACTAGGCAGGGGTGTGCTTTGTCGCCTCTGCTTTTTGCATTGGTGGTGAAGCCCCTGGCTTGTTGTATTCGGGAGCATCCAGAAATTATGGGGCTATGTGTAAGTGGTTTGGAATCACGAATCCTGTTGTTCACAGATGATATCTTATTAACATTGACCAATCCGGATGTCTCTTTTCCCGCATTGTTGCCTACTCTGCAGCATTATGAGCAGGTTTTGGGTTTTAGAATTAATAAGGAGAAGTCAGAAGCTTAGAATATTAGCTTACCTGATGATCAGGTGGTAAGGCTGAAGTCCAATTTCCCCTTTCGTTGGGCGAAAAAGTTTATTTGTTATCTGGGGATTAATTTGACACGTGAGTTAACTGATCTATATGATGCAAATTTTCCGGGAAAACTATGAGAGCTATTCTCTGAGTTGGACCGCTGGGAGGGATTGATGATCTCTTGGATGGGCCGCATTAATGCGGTTAAAATGATAGTACTCCCCAAATGATTTATCTGTTTATGGCTCTTCCTATTTTTCTGCCGGATCAGTTTTTTCAGGGCCTGAGGTGAAAGATCTTTTCCTATATTTGGAAAAAGAGACCACCCAGACAGCGAGCGGAGGTGATGTTCCGGAGGCGTGAGCATGGGGGAATGGGTGTTCCTTCTTTTGTAGATTATCATCAAGCCGCCCATCTCCGCATTTTGGCAGAATGGCTCCATGGGTCAGACAAAATCTGGCAATCCCTTGAACAAGCAGAACTTGCCCCCTATCCACTGAGGGCTATCCCCTAGTTGCCAGGTCGGCTCTTGAGAAAGATTGCCCGTGCAGCCCCTCCACTTCTCTGCTGGCCCTTGTTGATCTGGATTACAATCCGGAAAAAATTCTAACCAGGACGAAAGTATTTTTTACACATGTATATCCGATTTGCTTCGCAATTTGCCCCGGGGAATATAGATCCCTGCTTTCGTTCCTGGGAGAAGATGGGTCTGTGTCCACTGGGCCAAATATGGGAGGAAGGTGAACTCATATCATTTCAGGATAATCAAGCGGAATATGGGCTCCCGGTTCTTCATGCATTTCAATATCAGCAGGTGCAGGATTTTGTGGTCAGATGAGCCAAGGGTGAGCTAAGTCTAGTGGTCAGATGAGCCAAGGGTGAGCTAAGTCTAACTGAGACACCTTTGGAGTGGGCAATGGTGAGTGGGGCAAACAAGGGATGTATTTCCAGAATATATAGAGCCCTTTTAGCTTATCAAAAACCAATTACATACTACCTGTCAAAATGGGAACTTGCATTGGGTGCTCCCTTTGATTACTGGCAGTGGGAACGTATATTCAAATCTTTGCTTAAAGTTTCGGTATCTAGTAATTTGATGGAAAATGGACATAACCAACTATCACCCAGTAGCATCTATTCCGCTCATAACCAAACTCATGGAGGGCATAGTGATGAAACAACTCTCTGAATACTTAAACAAACACTCAATTCTGCATGAGTCTCAATCAGGATTTCGGTGAAATCACAGCACCGAAACGATACTAGTATCTGCAATGAACTCATTCAAACAAGCTATTGCAACTGGTAATAACATACTCCTCCTACAATTCAACATGTCTAGCGCCTTCGACATGGTTAATCATGGAATACTATTACATATATTAGAATACTTCGGAGTAGGAGGTACAGTTCTCAAATGGTTCAAAGGATTCCTGACCACAAGATCATACCAAGTAACAACGAATATGGACATATCACCCCCATGGATACCTGAATGTGGAGTTCCCCAAGGATCCCCCCTATCACCAACTCTCATCAACCTAATGATGATACCTTTAGCCAAACTTCTAGCCAATCAAAACCTTAATCCCTACATATACGCAGACGATGTTACGATTTACATTCCATTCAAACATGATCTAAACGAAATAACCAACGAGATCAACCAAAGCCTCCAAATCATGCACTCCTGGGCGGATGCATTCCAGCTGAAACAACGCAGAAAAAACACTATGTCTTGTACTCACCTCACAACACAACAAAAACAACTACTCCACCATAACCACACCATATTGTTCTCTCCCTGTCGCACAAAAACTAAAACTTCTTGGAGTCACCATTGACCGAAACCTCACACTCGATGCTCACATGAAGAACACAACAAAAAAGATGTTCCACTCCGTGTGGAAACTCAAAAGAGTAAAACCTTTCTTCCCGAGATATATCTTCCGTACCCTGGTACAGTCAATGGTAATAAGTCATCTGGACTACTGTAACACATTGTATGCTGGCTGCAAAGAACAGACCATCAAAAAACTCCAAACAGCCCAGAATACCGTCGCCAGACTCATATTTGGAAAAACTAAATATGAAAGTGCTAAACCCCTTAGAGAGAAACTTCACTGGCTCCCACTCAAGGAACGCATTGCATTCAAGGTCTGCACGATTGTACACAAAATCATTCATGCAGACGCCCCAATCTACATGCTAAACCTTGTGGACTTGCCTCCCAGAAATGCCAAAAGGTCATCCCGCAAATTTCTCAATTTGCACTTCCCTAGCTGTAAAGGACTGAAATACAAGCTGATACATGCCACCACCTTTTCCTACATGAGCACGCAGTTGTGGAATGTATTACCTACAGCCCTGAAAGCGATTGATGAAATAACTGACTTCCGCAAATCTTTGAAGACACATCTCTTCAACAAGGCCTACAAAGAGAACCCATAACCTTACACAACTACCTCACCAATCCACCCAATCATTAAAGTCCGCCTTCTATCCTGCCTAACACCTTCTCTCTCTCTTCCCTTACTCAATCTTTGTACATCACCAATTGTATCTGATATCATGGAATGATTATGTCATAACCAAACTCTGTAAGCCACATTGAGCCTGCAAATAGGTGGGAAAATGTGGGATACAAATGTAATAAATAAATAAATAAATAATAAGATTCTATATAACTGGCATTATACGCCCAAGCAATTATCCAAAATATTCTCCGCAAGTTCAGCCTTGTGCTGGTGTCAATGTGGTATGGAGGGTGATATGGTTAATATCTGGTGGGTTTGCCCACGTGCCCAAAAGTTCTGGACTGCAATATTGAACTTTGTGTTCACTCTAACAGGAGCCCAGTATCCTTTGAAGTTGGAGTATTGCCTTTTACATGTCAGACCTCAAGATGTGAAATCCTCTACGCACCAGTGGTTGCTTATGTGTTTGTTGCTAGTAAATTGACGCTTGCTGCTGCTTGGAAGCAACCAACTCTGCCAGGCCTCCAACAGATTTTGCATAAGATGGACTATATTAATTTAATGTCTAAACTAACAGCCTTACGCACTGGACACTTAATGCCCTATCATCGTGTTTGGGACCCTTATGTACAATGGTCTTCTGGTCCCGGCCCTTCTGTGTTGTTAAAGTAGCTGAGATAATAAAGGGTACTGCTCAACTGTGGGAGGGGGGGGGGGGGAAGGAAAGGGGGTGACAAAATAACTGTAACACCATTTCGCAATTTAATATTTGTATTGGAGAAAATATCCAGCTGGATATTTTGTTATTTATTTATTGCATTTGTATCCCACCTATTTGCAGGCTCAATGTGGCTTACAATTTTCCATCATGACTTATGTCATTTCAGAATACATATACAATTGGTAATATATATAGAACATGAATGCTAAATGAACAGTTGGATAAAAAAAGAGAAAATATACAAATGGTATCACATATTGAACATGGATTGCATATTAAAATTAAACAATACGGGTTTTGTTGTAAAAGTTCAACAATAAAAATATTTTTAAAACAATCACTGGACATGGAGGGGAGGAGAAGAGGAGAATCGCTGGACATGGAGGGGAGGGTATGGGAGAGAGAGATCACTGGACATGGATGGGAGGGGCAGAGAATCGTTGGAGAGGGAGGGGAGAGAGAATTGCTGGACATGGTGGATGCAGGGGCCAGGGGAGAGAGGAAATTTGCTGGATATGGATGGAAGGATGGAGGAGAGGGCAGGAGAGAATGGAGAATTGCTGGATATGGATGGATGGAGGGGAGGGAAAACAGGAAGGAGATGCACACGGATGGAAGGGAAGGGAGAGTGGAGATGCTGAACATGGATGAGTGGAGGGCAGGGAAGAGAGGAGAAATGTTGGATAAGGATGGAGGGAAGGAAAGACGAAGGAGATGCACACGGCTGGAGGGGAAGGGAGAGTGGAGAAATGCTGGACATGGATGGAGGGGAGGGAAGACAGAGGAAGTACATGCACTTGGGTGGAGGGGAGGGGAGTAAGGAGAAATGCTGGATATGGATGGAGGGGAAACTGCTGAATTTAAGGGCTGGATCGGAACACTTTCAGGGCAGATACTGAAACTCAAGGAAGGATAGGGACAGGGCTACAGATGATAGACAGGACGCACAAGGACACAGGAGGATGTTGGACATGGTGAGTGAAAAAATATCAAATGGAAAGAAGACACTGCATAAAACAGAAGACACTGGGACCAAAGCGAATAGAAAAACTAAATGTTCAGACAACAAAGGTAGAAAAAAGTATTTTATTCAGAATTTATTAACTGGAATATGTCAGCTTTTGGAAATGTGCATCTGTGATGTTTTCCATGTAAGTTTCAATTTCTCTAGTATTGCTGCATGCAGAGTCTGACTTCTTGAGGTAACTTTCCAGTTCAGTATTTCACCTTCATATGTTTTGATTTCTAGTTCCTTGTGTCATGTCTGTTGTGTCATGTGTTTTTCATGCATGATCAAAGTGCAGTATTCTGCTAGCGTGTAGTATTTGCAGCCCTTTTTGTTTGTTTGTTTTTTCACTAGGTAGTGTATTGGTGTTTTTGAGCTCAGTGTAATTACAGTGCTGCCTTTCCACGCATAAGGTTGTAGCTCGTCCTGACCTTGGAATTAGTGCTTGTTATGGTTTGGTAAGGTTAAAATGTGTTTTTGCACAAGTTTGTGTATAGTGTTTTGCAGTGGAGAGATTGTGTGTTGGTCTTACTGAGGTGGCACCAAAACATCAGAAAGGGTTTTAGAGCCTAAATCATGACACACTACCTCTTGAAGGATCTACATATAGAGCTTATGCATTTCTAAGGTCAACACTGGTATAGTATGGGAAAGGGGGTGGGGAAATACTATTGGAGAGGAAGAAGGAGTGCTGGGTAAGGAGGAAAGAAGGGAGAGAGAGCTGGCTTTTTTGGGAGTAACCATAATGAATATGTATGAGATATCTCATGCATGTTCATTGTGGTTGTTCCCGGGACACTAGCTCTTTCTTCCTTCCTTCCTCCATATTAGCATATTCATTTGCATATATATATATATATATATATATATATATATATATATACACACACAAATGAATATGCTAATATGCCCCGCCCCATCCTTTGCGCCCCCCCCCCCCCCCAATGAAACAAACCACATCCATGGCTGGGAGGACATACTAGAAGTGGAAGGGCAGTGGTCCAGGCTGAAAGAAGCTATAAATATGGCCACAAACCTTTATGTAGAGAGTAAATTAAAGCAAGTGGCTGAGAAAATAAAGGCTAAAGAGTTGGTGTTCAATATATTTGTGAGTGACATTGCCGAAGGGTTAGAAGGTAAAGTTTGCCTTTTTGCAGATGATACCAAGATTTGTAACGGAGCGGGAGGGAGTGAAAAACATGAAAAAGGATCTGCAGAGGTTAGAAGAATGGTCTAATGTTTGGCAATTAAAATTCAATGAAAGTGATGCACTTACGGAGTAGAAATCCACGGGAGATGTATGTGTTAGGCAGTGAGAGTCTGATATGTACAGACGGGGAAAGGGATCTTGGGGTGATAGTATCTGAGGATCTGAAGGCAACGAAACAGTGTGACAAAGCGGTGGCCGTAGCCAGAAGGATGCTAGGCTGTATAGAGAAAGCTGGTGTTGATGCCCCTGTACAAGTCATTGGTGAGGCCCCACCTGGAGTATTGTGTTTAGTTTTGGAGGCCGTATCTAGCTAAGGATCTAAAATGAATTGAAGCGGTGCAAAGAAAAGCTACAAAAGTAGTTGGGATTTGCGTTGCAAGACGTATGAGGAGAGACTTGTTGACCTAAACATGTATACCTTGGAGGAAAGGAGAAACAGGCATGACATGATACAGACGTTCAAATATTTGAAAGGTATTAATCCGCAAACAAACCTTTTCCGGAGACGGGAAGGCAGTAAAACTAGAGGACATAAAATGAAGTTGAAGGGGGGCAGAGTCAAGAAAAATGTCAGGAAGTATTTTTTCATGGAGAGAGTGGTGGATACTTGGAATGCCCTCCTGAGGGAGAAGGTGGAGATGAAAACGGTAACAGAATTCAAAAAAGCGTGGGATAAACATAAAGGAATCCTGTTCGGAAGGAATGGATCTTCAGAAGCTTAGTGGAGATTGGGTGGCAGCACCGGTGGTGGGAGGCAGGGCCATTGGTTGGGAGGAGGAGCTATTGCTGGGCAGACTTCTACGGTCTGTGCCCTGAAAATGGCAAGTACAAATCATGGTCAGGTATACATATAAAGTAGCACATATGAGTTTATCTTGTTGGGCACAATGGATGGACCGTTTTCTGGTGTGTGGTCAGTGTTTGATTCCTACTAAAGCTTTTGCAACTCACAAAATAGAAATCACTTCACTCCTATGTGGATTCTCTGGTGTTGGGTCAGTGCTCCCTTCGCAATAAAGCTTTTACCACACTCAGGACATGAAAATGGCCTCTATCCTATGTGGATTCTCTGGTGTTGGGTCAGTGTTCCCTTCTCATTAAAACTTTTACCACACTTAATACTTGGAAATGGCTTTTTGCCTGTGTGGATTCTCTGGTGTACGGACAGTACTCCCTTCTCATTAAAACGTTTACCATACTCAGTGCATGAAAATGGTTTCACTCCTAAATGGCTGTTTTGGTGTCTTCTAAGTTTTCCTGTAAGAATGCAGCTTTTACCACACTTACTGTATATAAATGGCTTTTCTCCTTTGTGAATTCTCTGATGTATGGTCAGTATTTTCCTTGCAGTAAAGCTTTTACCACATTCAGTACATGTAAATGGCTTCTCACCTGTGTGGATTATCTGTATGGTCAGTGTTCCCTTTAAGCTAAAGCTTTTACCACACTCAGTACATGTGAATGGCTTCTCTCCTGTGTTTCTTCTCTGGTGTATCATCAGTGTTCTCTTCTCACTAAAGCTTTTACCACACTCATTACATGTAAACAGATTCTCCCCTGTGTGGATTCTCTGGCGTATGATCAGACTTCCCATTACGCTAAAGCTTTTACCACACTGATTACATATAAATGGCTTCTCTCCTGTATGGACTTGCTGGTGTGTGATCAGTGTTCTCTTTACACTAAAGCTTTTACCACACTCAGTACATATAAATGGCTTCTCTCCTGTGTGGATTCTCTGATGTTTGGTCAGTGTTTTCTTCTGAGTAAAGCTATACCACACTCACTACATGTAAATGGCTTCTCACCTGTGTGGATTCTCTGATGTTTGGTCAGTGTTTTCTTCTGAGTAAAGCTATACCACACTCACTACATGTAAATGGCTTCTCACCTGTGTGGATTCTCTGGTGTATGGTCAGTGTTTCCTTTTTACTAAAGCTTTTACCACACTCAGTACATGTAAATGGCTTCTCACCTGTGTGAATTCTCAGGTGTATGATCAGAGTTCCCATTATGCTAAAGCTTTTACCACACTAATTACATATAAATAGCTTGTCTCCTGTATGGATTTTCTGATGCCTGGTCAGTTTTTTCTTCTCAGTAAAGCTTCTACCACATTCAGTACATGTAAACGGCTTCTCACCTGTGTGGATTCTCTGGTGTATGGTCAGTGTTTCCTTTTTACTAAAGCTTCTACCACACTCAGTACATGTAAACGGCTTCTCACCTGTGTGGATTCTCTGGTGTATGGTCAGTGTTTCCTTTTTACTAAAGCTTTTACCACACTCAGTACATGTAAATGGCTTCTCACCTGTGTGAATTCTCAGGTGTAGGGTCAGTGTTTCCTTTTTACTAAAGCTTTTACCACACTCAGTACATGTAAATGGCTTCTCACCTGTGTGGATTCTCTGGTGTACGGTCAGTGTTTCCTTTTTACTAAAGCTTTTACCACACTCAGTACATGTAAATGGCTTCTCACCTGTGTGGATTCTCTGATGTATGGTCAGTGTTTTCTTCTCAGTAAAGCTTTTACAACACTCACTACATGTGAACGGCTTCTCTCCTGTATGTCTTCTCTGGTGTATGGTCAATGTTTCCTTTTTACTAAAGCTTTTACCACACTCAGTACATGTAAATGGCTTCTCACCTGTGTGTCTTCTCTGGTGTATGATCAGAATTCCCATTACGCTAAAGCTTTTACCACACTGATTACATATAAATGGCTTCCCTCTATGGATTTTCTGGTGTTTGATCAGTGTTCCCTTTTTACTAAACCTTTTACCACACTCAGTACATGTAAATGGCTTCTCCCCTGTGTGCCTTCTCTGGTGTATGATCAGACTTCCCATTATGCTAAAGCGTTTACCACACTGATTACATATAAATGGCTTCTCTCCTGTATGGACTTTCTGGTGTGTGATCACTGTTCTCTTTACACTAAAGCTTTTACCACAATGACTACATGTAAATGGCTTCTCACCTGTGTGGATTCTCTGGTGTATGGTCAGTGTTTCCTTTTTACTAAAGCTTTTACCACACTCAGTACATATAAATGGCTTCTCTCCTGTGTGGATTCTCTGATGTATGGTCAGTGTATTCTTCTGAGTAAAGCTTTTACCACACTCACTACATGTAAATGGCTTCTCCCCTGTGTGGATTCTGTGGTGTATGATCAGACTTCCCATTATGCTAAAGCTTTTACCACACTGATTACATTTAAATGGCTTTTCTCCTGTGTGAATTCTATGATGTATGGTCAGTTTTTTCTTCTCAGTAAAGCTTTTACCACACTCAGTACATGTAAACGGCTTCTCACCTGTGTGGATTCTCTGGTGTATGGTCAGTGTTTCCTTTTTATTAAAGCTTTTACCACACTCAGTACATGTAAACGGCTTCTCACCTGTGTGGATTCTCTGGTGTATGGTCAGTGTTTCCTTTTTACTAAAGCTTTTACCACACTCAGTACATGTAAATGGCTTCTCACCTGTGTGGATTCTCTGGTGTCTGGTCAGTGTATTCTTCCCAGTAAAGCTTTTACCACACTCACTACATGTAAATGGCTTCTCTCCTGTATGGATTTTCTGGTGTTTCATCAGTTTTCCCTTCGTAGTTAAGCTTTTACCACACTCACTACATGGAAATCCCTCAATGGTGTGGATTCTCTTGTGTTTTGTGAGGTGTTCTTTCTGACTGAAGCTTTTATTACAGTCAGTACAGGTAAATGGTTTCATTCCAGTTTTCGGGTGGTCTCTGAGACTGTCTGTAGTGAAGCTTTTACCAAGCTCAGTAGATGTAAATGGTTTCAATACTGAATGAAGTCTCTTGCGCTTTGTGAGGTTTCCTTTCCAACAAGCACTTATACCACTGTCAGCAGAAGTATATAATCTCTCATTTTTCTTAATTTCCTCGTATTTTAAGAGTGTTGCCTTCTTGCAAAATATTTTTTCAGATTTAGTAGAAGTGTCTGATTCCCCACCAGTTTGAGCTTTTTGATGATCTATGACTGCTTCCTCTTGACTAAAGCTTTTCTGACATTCAGCACTTGAAACTGATCTCTGTCCTTTGTGGAATTTTGCATTTTTTGTAAAATTTTCTTCCTTGTTGGAGCTTTTCTCACATCCAGGAGATGAAGATATTCTCTCATCAGTGATGTTTTTCTTATGTTTTAAAATGTCTGCTTTGTTCATAAAGCTTTTCCCATGTTCTGTACTTGTACACATTCTAGTTTCTTTATTAGTTTTCTTGGGTTGCATTAGCTCTTTCTTCCTACTGAAACCTTTCCCACATTCAGAACTTGTAAAATGTTTCTCTTTTATGTCTGTTTTCTGTTGTCCCTGTAGTTCTCTCTTTTGACTGACATTTTTCCCACTGTCCGTACACGTAGATGGTCTCTCTTCAGTATCCGATCTGTCATGTGATTTTAGAACTACTTGATCACCGAGGAACATCTCACAAATATCACAGGAACAGCTTTGATCTCTCGTCTGGTTTCTCTCCACTTCCCCTGTCTGTATATTACTGGTCCTGTTTTCACACTGAGCTGAGTCTCCTGGTGAAGATTTTTGTTTATTTTGATTCTTTTCCTTTTCTCCCCGGTCAGAACAGGAATAAATCTGCTCTTTCTCTCTTTCTGATAACGTCTTTTCTTCCTCAGGCTTCTCACTGAGCTTCCAGTGATGTGTCTCTGTATTACTGTTTTTAGGATCCTCTTGTTCTAAATAAAAGAAAGAGAATTGAGTATAAACACGAGGTCAAAAATGCTGCCATCAAAATGTATCACAAGCAAAAAGCAGCAATGATAAGCCAGTAATTATTAAATGGTAAAATGGACAAACAATCCACCTAAAGCCGCCTAGATAAACCTGTTTGTCCATTTTACCATTTAATAATTACTGGCTTATCATTGCTGCTTTTTGCTTGTGATACATCAAACATATAAACGAGAAGTGACCGTACTCACTCGCAAATGCGCAGTAGAGACCCTCTCTGCCCCGCCCCGTCAATACGTGATGACGGGGGGGGGGGGGGGGCGGAACACAGAGGGTCTGTACTGCGCATTGCTGAGGGAGGGACACTGCCGTCTAACGCTTCCCCCACCCGAGTCACCACCGCCACCCACCTTCTACCCGGTCAGGCCCTCGCTCCACTATTGAAACAGCGAGGGTCCGGGAACGCTGCACTGAGCTCTGCCGACGTCGGCCTTCGTTCTTCTTCTCTGCCTCTGTCCCGCCCTCGACGACGTTACGTCACACGAGGGCGGGACAGGCAGAGAAGAAGAACGAAGGCTGACGTCGGCAGCTCAGCAGAGCTCAGTGCTGCGTTCCCGGACCCTCGCTGTTTCAATAGCGGAGTGAGGGCCCGGCCGGGTGGAAGGTGGGTGGTGACGGCTCAGTGGGGGGACGCGAACTCGGAGGGGGAGGGGCAGCGGCGAACTCAGCGGTGGGGGCGGGCCTTTCAACCCCCCTTCCTATAATAGCCCGTTTTTACGGGCTCAAAGTCTAGTTTTATATATATTTTAAGGGAGGGTCTGTGGGGTGCTATGTGTTTTTTGGTTTTGTAAGAAGATTCTTATATCTCTTTATTTATGGTTATCTTTAGGGGGATTCCTTGTTCATTTCACAATTCTACCCCTGAAAGCCGAAACACGTTGGGCTGACGAACTAATATAAAAAGTACTTTGGACTTAGAGAGTTTCCACTACTTATAAGGCTGTTTTGATTCCTTAAAGGATTTTAAGAAACAATTACTGGCTCATCATACTTGAAAGGTATTATAAGTACATAAGTATTGCCATACTGGGACAGACCAAAGGTCCATCAAGTCCAGCATCCTGTTCCCAACAGTGGCTAATCCAGGTCACCTGGCAAGATCCAAAAAAACTATAATACATTTTATGCTGCTTATCATAGAAATAAGCAGTGGATTTTCCCCAAGTCCATTTTAATAATGGTCTATGGATTTTTCCTTTAGCAAGCTGTCCAAACCTTTTTTAAATCCCCGCTAAGCTAACCGCCATTACCACATTCTCTGGCAACGAATACATAAGTACTGCCATACTGGAAAAGGCCAAAGGTCCATCGAGCCCAGCATCCAGTTTCCAACAGTGGCCAATCCAGGTCAAAAATACCTGGTAAGATCCCAAAAATGTACCAAACATTTTATACTGCTTATCCCAGAAATAGGGGATTTTCCCCAAGTCCATTTAATAACGGTCTATGGACTTTTCCTTTAGGAAGCTGTCCAAACCTTTTAACTCCGCTAAGCTAACTGCCTTTACCACATTTTCTGGCAACGAATTCCAGAGTTTAATTACACGTTGAGTGAAGAAAACTTTTCTCCGATTCGTTTAAATTTACTACATTGTAGCTTCATCACATGCCCCCTAGTCCTAGTATTTTTGGAAAGCGTGAACAGAAGCTTCACATCTACCAGTTCAACTCCACTCATTATTTTATAGACCTCTATAATATCTCCCCTCAGCCGCCTTTTCTCCAGGCTGAAGAACCCTAGCCACTTTAGCCTTTCCTCATAGGGAAGTCGTCCCATCCCCTTTATCATTTTCGTCGCCCTTCTCTGCACCTTTTCTAATTCCACTATATCTTTTTTCAGATGCTGCGACCAGAATTGAACATAATATTCGAGGTGCGGTCGCACCATGGAGCGATACAAAGGCATTATAACATCCTCATTTTTGTTTTCCATTCCTTTCCTAATAATACCTAACATTCTATTTGCTTTCTTAGCTGCAGCAGCACACTGAGCAAAAGGTTTCATCGTACCATAAACGACTACACCTAGATCCTTTTCTTGGTCCGCGACTCCTAACGTGGAACCTTGCATGACGTAGCTGTAATTCGGGTTCCTCTCTCCCACATACATCACTTTGCACTTGCTCACATTAAACGTCATCTGCCATTTAGACGCCCAGTCTCCCAATCTTGAAAGGTCCTCTTGAAATGTTTCACAATCCTCCCGCGATTTAATGACTTTAAATAACTTTTTTTTTAAATTACATTTGTACCCTGCACTTTCCCACTCATGGCAGGCTCAATGCGGCTTACATATGATATACAGGTACTTATTTGTACCTGGGGCAATGGAGGGTTAAGTGACTTGCCCAGAGTCACAAGGACTTGCCTGTGCCTGCAGTGGGAATTGAACCCAGTTCCCCAGGACCAAAGTCCACCACTCTAACCACTAAGCCACTCCTCCACTCCACTTGTCATCAGCAAATTTAATTACCTCACTAGTTACTCCCATCTCTAGGTCATTTATAAATATGTTAAAAAGCAGCAGTCCCAGCACAGAGCCCTGGGGAACCCCACTAACTACCCTTCTCCATTGAGAATACTGACCGTTTAACCTTACTCTCTGTTTTCTATCTTTTAACCAGTTTTTAATCCACAATAGAACACTACCTCCTATCCCATGACTCTCCAATTTCCTCTGGAGTCTTTCATGAGGTACTTTGTCAAACACCTTCTGAAAATCCAGATACACAATATCAACCGGCTCACCTTTATCCACATGTTTGTTCACCCCTTCAAAGAAATGTAGTAGATTGGTGAGGCAAGACTTCCCTTCACTAAATCCATGTTGACTTTGTCTCATTAATCCATGCTTTTGAATATGCTCTGTAATTTTCTTCTTAATAATAGTCTCTACCATTTTGTCTGGCACAGACGCCAGACTCACCGGTCTATAATTTCCCAGATCTCCTCTGGAACCTTTTTTAAAAATCGGCGCTACATTGGCCACCCTCCAATCTTCCGGTACCACGCTCGATTTTAAAGATAAATTATATATTTCTAACAATAGCTCCACAAGCTCATCTTTCAGTTCTATCAGTACTCTGGGATGAATACCATCCGGTCCAGGAGATTTGCTACCATCCGGTCCAGGAGATTTGGTACTCTTCAGTTTGTAGAACTGCCCCATTACATCCTCCAGGTTTACAGAGAATTTATTAAGCTTCTCCGACTCGTCAACTTCAAATACCATTTCCGGCACTGGTATCCCACCCAAATCTTCCTCGGTGAAGACCGAAGCAAAGAATTCATTTAATCTCTCCGCTACGGCTTTGTCTTCCCTGATCGCCCCTTTTACTCCTCGGTCATCTAGTGGTCCAACTGATTCTTTTGCCGGCTTCCTGCTTTTAATATACCTAAAAAAAGTTTTTACTATATGTTTTTGCCTCCAACGCAATCTTTATTTCGAAGTCCCTCTTAGCTTTCCTTACAAGCGCTTTGCATTTGACTTGACATTCCTTATGCTGTTTCTTATTATTTTCAGTCGGGTCCTTCTTCCATTTTCTGAAGGATTTTCTTTTAGCTCTAATAGCTTCCTTCACCTCACTTTTTAACCACGCCGGCTGTAGTTTGGTCTTCCGTCCTCCTTTTTTAATACGCGGAATATATTTGGCCTGGGCTTCCAGGATGGTGTTTTTGAACAGCATCCACGCCTGATGTAAATTTTTGACCCTCACAGTCGCTCCTCTAAGTTTTCTTTTCACCGTTCTTCTCATTTTATCATAGTCTCCTTTTATAAAGTTAAACGCTAACGTATTTGATTTTCTATTTATACTTACTTCAAAGCTAATATCAAATCCGATCATATTATGATCACTGTTATCAAGCGGCCCCAGCACCATTACCTCCCGCACCAGATCATGCGCTCCACTAAGGACTAGATCTAGAATTGTTCCTTCTCTCGTCGGTTCCTGTACCAGCTGCTCCATAAAGCTGTCCTTGATTTCATCAAAGAATTTTACCTCCCTAGCGTGTCCCGATGTTACATTTACCCAGTCAATATCGGGGTAATTGAAATCACCCATTATTATTGTATTGCCCAGTTTGTTTGCGTCCCTAATTTCCTTTAACATTTCTGCATCTGTCTGTTCATCCTGGCCAGGCGGACTCCTATCATTATCTGATTTGTTTTAAATTTACTATTTTGCACCTTCATTGCATGCCCCCTAGTCCTAGTATTTTTGGAAAGAGTAAACAGACGTTTCAAGTCCACACTTTCCACTCCACTTTGCTATTGTAGGATAAGAACAATTTAACAAGTATAAGGGCAGTAGGGTTGCCATGTGGGAAATCAGAACTACCACCTGGCATACCCAGGAGTAGTTCTGAGTTTGCCGTGTGCCATTTTCCACGTCAGAAACATTTTTCTATTTTGTAACGTGGGCCCGTGGTGTAGGCGCATCCGGCGGGTCCTCTTAAAGACTTGTTTAATAAATCCTTGGAGACGGGAGAGGTTCCGAGGGATTGGAGAACGGCGGAGGTGGTCCCTCTTCACAAAAGTGGGGATAGGGAAGAAGCTGGAAACTACAGGCCGGTAAGCCTCACTTCGGTTATTGGAAAAGTAATGGAAGCCATGCTGAAGGAAAGGATAGTGAATTTCCTGGAAGCCAATAAGTTGCAAGATCCGAGACAACATGGTTTCACCAAAGGGAAATCGTGCCAAACGAATATCATTGAATTCTTTGACTGGGTGACAGGAGAATTAAATCAAGGACGTGCTATGGACGTCATCTACTTAGATTTCAGCAAGGCTTTTGACACGGTTCCCCACAGGAGGCTCTTAAATAAACTACACGGCCTGAAGATAGGACCCGAAGTGGTGAACTGGATTAGGAACTGGTTGACGGACAGACGCCAGAGGGTGGTGGTGAATGGAGTTCGCTCGGAGGAGGGAAAGGTGAGTAGTGGAGTGCCTCAGGGATCGGTGCTGGGGCCGATTCTGTTCAATATATTTGTGAGTGACATTGCCGAAGGGTTACAAAGTAAAGTTTGCCTTTTTGCGGATGACACCAAGATTTCCAACAGAGTGGACACCCCGGAGGGAGTGGAAAACATGAAAAAAGATCTGAAGAAGCTAGAAGAATGGTCTAACGTTTGGCAATTAAAATTCAATGCAAAGAAATGCAAAGTGATGCACTTAGGGAGTAGAAATCCAAGGGAGACGTATGTGTTAGGCGGGGAGAGTCTGATAGGCACGGACGGGGAGAGGGATCTTGGGGTGATAGTATCTGAGGACCTGAAGGCGACGAAACAGTGCGACAAGGCGGTGGCCATAGCTAGAAGATTGCTAGGCTGTATACAGAGAGGAGTGACCAGCAGAAGAAAGGAGGTTTTAATGCCCCTGTATAAGACGTTGGTGAGGCCCCACCTGGAGTATTGTGTTCAGTTTTGGAGGCCGTATCTTGCGAAGGATGTTAAAAAAATGGAAGCGGTGCAAAGAAAAGCTACGAGGATGGTATGGGATTTACATTCCAAGACGTATGAAGAGAGGCTTGCTGACCTGAACATGTACACCCTGGAGGAAAGGAGGAACAGGGGTGATATGATACAGACGTTCAAATATTTGAAAGGTATTAATCCGCAAACGAATCTTTTCCGGAGATGGGAAGGCGGTAGAACGAGAGGACATGAAATGAGATTGAAGGGGGTAGACTCAGGAAAGATGTCAGGAAGTATTTTTTCACGGAGAGGGTGGTAGACGCTTGGAATGCCCTCCCGCGGGAGGTGGTGGAGATGAAAACGGTAACGGAGTTCAAACATGCGTGGGATATGCATAGAGGAATCCTGTGCAGAAGGAATGGATCCTCAGAAGCTTAGCTGAAATTGGGTGGCGGAGCAGGTGGGGGGATGAGGGGGTGGTGGTTGGGAGGCGAGGATAGGGGAGGGCAGACTTATACGGTCTGTACCAGAGCCGGTGATGGGAGGCGGGACTGGTGGTTGGGAGGCGGGAAATACTGCTGGGCAGACTTATATGGTCTGTGCCCTGAAAAGGACAGGTACAAATTCAAGGTAAGGTATACACATATGAGTTTGTCTTGGGCAGACTGGATGGACCATGCAGGTCTTTTTCTGCCGTCATCTACTATGTTACTATGTTACTATGTAATTACCACTGTGTTAAATGTGAACCTGCTCAGGCATTAAATGGCTGCACGCAGATTTCTGTTTTAGCAGATGGCTATTTACGCCTCCATTTAAAAAATAGGCAATTCCTTATGCTAGGTTGTATGCCAAGAATGACGCAGATGATTTAGATCCAGATATGTATCTTGAGAATGTAGCACTGCCTAAGATATCAGAGCAACAGCGGCAGGAGCTCAACAAACCGATAGAAATAGAAGAGGTCCATAGAGGAATCAGAGATAGTGCACTGCATAAAGCAGCGGGTCCGGATGGATTCCGGGCTGAGCTATATAAAATCTTAGTACAGGACATTGGGGACACATTAGTCAATGCATTTAATGATTCTGTGGCATTGGGGGAACTCCCGTCACCCTTGAGATTGGCAGATATAATGGTCTTTCTGAAACCTGAGAAGGATCCGACTTTACCAGATTCTTACAGACCGATATCACTCATCAGTTACGAGGCAAAGCTGATGGCTAAGATCTTAGCTGTGAGATTGGCTGGGGTGCTGCCTGGGATTGTGGCCTCTCCTCAAGTGGGATTTATTCAAGGGAGACAGAGTGTGAAGAATATTAGGATGATATTAGCTACAATGGAGCGAGTGCGTAGGGAAGGAGGAGACTCGCTATTGATCAGTTTCGACGCCCAGAAGGCGTTCGATAGGGTTGAGTGGGAATTTCTTTTTGCAACGCTGCGGGCTTATGGGTTTGAGGGGTACTTTACACAAGCAATATCTATATTATACAAAAACCCAGCGGCCAGAGTGCTGGTTAATGGCTCGTACTCTGAAAGCTTCCCGGTAAATAGGGGTACTAGGCAGGGGTGCCCTTTGTCTCCACTGCTTTTCGCCATGACATTGGACCCTTTAGTGCGTGACATATTGGGGAATCCTGAGATTGAAGGGATAAAACTGGGAACCCGAGAATTTAAAATCTCAGGCTTTGCGGATGATATCCTGGTTCATCTGGATAGACCAGAGAGGTCGTTACCAGTACTGATGGAGGTATTTGCAGAATACGGTACATTCTCGGGATTTAAATTGAATATGCAAAAATCTGAGGGATTGCCTATGACTGATAAAGTAAGAGAGCAGTGGAAGGGTGAATTTCCATTGCGATGGTCGGCAAGGGAGTTTAGATATCTAGGCATTGTGTTAACTGGGGACTTGAGTAGATTATATAGACGAAATGTAGATGAGCTCCTTCACCATACGAGATATCAGTTGGCCAGATGGGAGGGATTGCCCTTGACGGTGAGCGGGAGAGTAGGTCTCTTCGCAATGGTACTTTTCCCAAGATGGCTTTATGTGCTAAGACAGTTGCCGATTCTTGTACAGTCGAAAGATCTTAAGAAACTTAATGGAATGTTGTCCAGGTTTTGCTGGGGTGGGAAGAAGGCAAAACTCAAACTGGAATTTATGTATGGAAGAGGGGAGGAGGGAGGCTTAGGGATGCCTGATATAAGACAATATAATTGGGCATGTTTGACGAGACACCTAGCAGACTGGATATTGGAAACAGAAGAGTATACGGATTGGAAGACTGAGTATGAAATATTCAGGCCCTACCATCCATATTATTTGTTACATCTTAAGGGTAAAAATCTGCCTAAGAGTTGGAGGCAACATATTTTATTACACCCGATGCGTAGTATATGGCAATATATATTAAAGCAACTGAATAAGAATCCACATTGTACCGACCAGCTCCCAATAGTGGGGAATGCAGATTTTGGCCCGGGGAACATGCAAAAGAGGGTAGCTAACTGGGCACAGGAGGGGGTGATCTTGGTGGCGGATGTTGTGCAGGACCCGGGGAAGGTTATATCAAGAGAGACTCTGGAGGGTATGGTGGGTGCAAAGAATGTGACATGGTATGAATATCATCAGCTACATAGCTACATTATGCAATTAATTAGAAGCAAGTGTGATAGAGGAATTTATGACTTATTGGTGAACTTATTTTTACCACAAGGTAGGGAACAGACTTCGGTTTCCATACTTTATAAACAGTTAAGAATGATTGCTCCACCCCGAAGTTATGAGGTAGTGGCTCAGAAATGGTCTACTGACATGCGAGTGGAGATAAGAAGTGGGGACATAGTTAAATACCTGAAGGAGATAACACATAAAGTAACCAGTGCTCGGCATTGGGAGATACAATTTAGAATCATATTGAGAGCATATTTTTCCCCAGTGCAGGCCTATTATGCTGGAAGAATTCAGGAGCCAAACTGTAGTAAATGCAACTTTCAGAGAGCTTCTGTATTTCACATGCTATGGGAATGCCCAGTAATTAGGTAGTTCTGGGGTAAAATCATGGAATATTGTGAAATATTGCTAAAAAAGAAGATACGTCTGCCACCCAAGAATATGGTGTTGGGACTGGATGAGAGTGGGCTAGTTATTCGGCAGGGGGAGCGACTCTTAATATATAAGGCTTTAATCATTGGGAAACAATGTATATTGCAATATTGGACTCAGGAAACAGGGCCATCTTATTGGCTGTGGAGGAATATGCTTCGCTCGTTGGTGATGATGGAGGCATATAGAGCGAGTCGTGGTCCTAGAAGTAGGCAACGATTCTGGGAGGTATGGGAATCATATGTGCAGGCCCTGTCTAGCAGAGCTCGTAGCTTACTGATGAATACTCTCACGTTGTAGTCTGGGGATTTGGGAAGGGGGGGAAGGGGGTATAAGATCATTATTTGGGGGGAGTATAAAGAATGGGAGGGGGGGAGGGGGGAAGAGAGCTCCAAGTTGGCACGATTTGTGTAAGGTGGCTAATTGTATGGGTGAGACCAGCCTTATATTGAAGTGTTGATGTATACGTGTTAACTATATATGAGTGTTATTTTCAGTGGGCCAAAGAAAAGGAATTGTTAATACTCGGAGAGGGGGGGGGAGGAAATTAAAAGGTTTTGACGTTATGGAATGAGTTAAAGATTGTTATGGTATTATGATGACAATGTATATGTGCCTTTGTATTGGCTGTATTATTATGATCGTCAATAAAATAGATTTCAAACAATAAAAAATAGGCAATTCCACACGCCCACACTACTGAACGCCACTCACATTTGTAAAATGCCCCCTTAGTAATACACAGACCCCTTTACATTCCCCTTGCTGCAGAAAATACAACATATCCACGCTGATGATTACCAGAGATGCAAATAAAATACATGATCTCCCTCAAGCTGATATTTAAAAGCTCGTTGTATGAAGTATGAAAAAAAGATAGCATTAGAGGCAAAAAAACATAGTAAAAAATTTTTTCGGTATATTAAATGCAGGAAGCCGGCAAAAGAATCGGTTGGGCCGCTGGATGACCGAGGGGTAAAAGGGGTGATCAAGGAAGACAAAGACGTAGCGGAGAGACTGAATGAATTCTTTGCTTTGGTCTTCACCGAGGAAGATTTGGGTGGGATACCGGTGTCGGAAATGGTATTTCAAGCGGACGAGTCGGAGAAACTTACTGACTTCACGGTAAACCTGGAGGACGTAATGGGGCAGTTCGGCAAACTGAAGAGTAGCAAATCTCCTGGACCGGATGGTATTCATCCTAGAGTACTGATAGAACTGAAAAACGAGCTTGCGGAGCTACTGCTAGTGATATGCAACTTATCCTTAAAATCGAGCGTGGTACCGGAAGATTGGAGGGTGGCCAATGTAACGCCCATTTTTAAAAAAGGCTCCAGGGGAGATCCGAGAAATTATAGACCGGTGAGTCTGACGTCGGTGCCTGGGAAAATGGTAGAGGCTATTATTAAAAACAAAATTACAGAGCACATCCGAGGACATGGATTACTGAGACCAAGTCAGCATGGCTTTTGTGTGGGGAAATCTTGCCTGACCAATTTACTTCAATTCTTTGACGGAGTGAACAAACATGTGGACAAAGGGGAGTCGGTTGATATTGTGTATCTGGATTTTCAAAAGGCGTTTGACAAGGTACCTCATGAAAGGCTACAGAGGAAATTGGAGGGTCATGGGATAGGAGGAAATGTCCTATTGTGGATTAAAAACTGGTTGAAGGATAGGAAACAGAGAGTGGGGTTAAATGGGCAGTATTCACAATGGAGAAGGGTAGTTAGTGGGGTTCCTCAGGGGTCCGTGCTAGGACCGCTGCTTTTTAATATATTTATAAATGATTTAGAGATGGGAGTAACTAGCGAGGTAATTAAATTTGCTGATGACACAAAGTTATTCAAAGTCGTTAAATCGCGACAGGATTGTGAAAAATTACGAGACTGGGAGACTGGGCGGCTAAATGGCAGATGATGTTTAATGTGAGCAAGTGCAAGGTGATGCATGTGGGAAAAAAGAACCCGAATTATAGCTACGTCATGCAAGGTTCCACGTTAGGAGTTACGGACCAAGAAAGGGATCTAGGTGTCGTCGTCGATAACACACTGAAACCTTCTGCTCAGTGTGCTGCTGCGGCTAAGAAAGCGAATAGAATGTTGGGTATTATTAGGAAAGGTATGGAAAACAGGTGTGAGGATGTTATAATGCCGTTGTATCGCTCCATGGTGCGACCGCACCTTGAGTATTGTGTTCAATTCTGGTCGCCGCATCTCAAGAAAGATATAGTAGAATTGGAAAAGGTGCAGCGAAGGGCGACTAAAATGATAGCGGGGATGGGACGACTTCCCTATGAAGAAAGACTAAGGAGGCTAGGGCTATATAGCTTGGAGAAGAGACGGCTGAGGGGAGACATGATAGAGGTATATAAAATAATGAGTGGAGTGGAACAGGTGGATGTGAAGCGTCTGTTCACGCTTTCCAAAAATACTAGGACGAGGGGGCATGCGATGAAACTACAGTGTAGTAAATTTAAAACAAATCGGAGAAAATTTTTCTTCACCCAACGTGTAATTAAACTCTGGAATTCGTTGCCGGAGAAAGTGGTGAAGGCGGTTAGCTTAGCAGAGTTTAAAAAGGGGTTGGACGGTTTCCTAAACGACAAGTCCATAAACCGCTACTAAACGGACTTGGAAAAATCCAAAATTCCAGGAATAACATGTATAGAATGTTTGTACGTTTGGGAAGCTTGCCAGGTGCCCTTGGCCTGGATTGGCCGCTGTCGTGGACAGGATGCTGGGCTCGATGGACCCTTGGTCTTTTCCCAGTATGGCATTACTTATGTACTTATGTTGTTGGTCTTTCCACATTGGTATAATAGCCATCGGAGTCTTGATGTCATGGATTCAGGTAAGGTGAGCCCTTGGACCAAAACTGGAGCTTTGAAAGTCAAGCCACCTGGGCTGGCACAGGCAGGATTCAAAACAGACTGGGCTGAAGACAAAATCAAGAACAGGCAAGACTGGACTAGACAAGACAGGACTAGAATAAACCAGGAGACTCAACAAGGCAGGACAGAGGTAACAAGGCACAATGGACAACGACTGGATCCACGCGAGACAAGGAGAAAAAGGCAAAGGGGCAGAACTGGAACCCAGACAGGACAGGCAGACTTGGAACTGGATTAAAACTGGGACTGGGAGCCAGGCAATACAAGGCAAGACACAGAACTAGATTAAGACTATAAACAAGGCAGGAACAGGATTCAGGAACGGATTTGGCTTGGCAGCTGTAACACAATTCAGGAGAGGACTTAGATTGGCAGCTGGAACAGGATTCAGGAACGGACTTGGCTTGGCAACTGGAACAGGATTCAGGAACAGAGCTTGGCTTTAGCAGAAGGCAGGAACAGAGCTTGGCTTTAGCAGAAGGCAGGAACAGAGCTTGATTTTAACAGAAAGAAGAAACAGAGGCTGGCTTTAGCAGAAAGCAGGAACACAGCTTAACTTAGCAGAAAGCAGAAACAGGGTTTAACTGTAGCAAGAGTCACGAGCAGGGCTAGACTGAAAGCAGGAAGCAAGGAGTCAAACTGTTACAGACACCAAGAGCAGGGTGTGGCTGTAGAGCCAGGCTTTCAGGAATAAGATTCAAAAGCAAGACACACAGAAATAAAGCATTCAAGTACAAGACTCATAGAAACACAGAACAGACCTTCAAGGACAAGACTCACAGGAACAAAGCCAGGCTGGAATCAAAGCATGCAGGAACAAAGCCAAGCAGGGCTTGGATCCAGGGCCGCCATGATCTGACCGCAGTCTCCTCCCAGACTCAGCAGCACAGCACAACCCTGCTGGACCTTGGCACCAGTCCCTACCTCCGAAATCACCGACAGGACAGCGGCGCCCCCGAACCCGCTGCACATCGAGCGGAGCGCCGGCCAGCCGAGCACCCACCAAGAGCGACAGGGCAAGGAATAGAACAGTGAGTGCCACGCAAGAAACCACGGAGTCAGCAAGTATGGGAGCCTCGGCGGTGACCCCTGGGCGGGCTGCGTGGGACTATCCGGGTTCAGCAGGGTGAGGAAGGGAATGATAAGTGCCGGGAGCAAGACAGACGCCGGCTAGAGGAAGGAAGCGGAGCACCGCACACCTGGTACCACGGAAACGGAGGAGAGCGGCTAAGAGGAGCAGGAGAGAGAACAGATATCGGCGGCGATTGTCGGAGCGCAAGGGGAGCGGCGCAGGGCCTGGAGCAACGTGTGGTTGGTCTGCATCGCCCGCATCAGCTGCCGGGCGAGAACAGCCTACGACCGCTGGTAAAAGAATCTGAAACCGACCTTGGACAACAACATTCAAACCGTGAATAATATTGATGATGAATTGCCTCCCGTACCGACTTTAACTGAGGTACTACTACTACTACTTAACATTTCTAGAGCGCTACTAGGGTTACGCAGCGCTGTACAGTTTAACAAAGAAGGACAGTCCCTGCTCAAAGGAGCTTACAATCTAAAGGACAAAATGTCAAATTTGGCAGTCTAGATTTCCTGAATAGAGGTGTACTTATTCTACTGATTGAATAATTACTGTAAGAACTGAAACTAATAACTAATTAACTGAGAAAAGACTGAAGCAAAAAATTAAGAACACTTGATTAATTATTTGTATTATCAAATGAACAACCACTTGTAAGAACTGAAACTAAGAGTTAAGGAAACTGAGCTGACACTGAATCTAAAAGCAAAGAAAACTGAGAAAATACAGGAATAAATTGAGAACTTGAGCACATAGGGATTGTAGAAGATTACACATCACCCCACACACAGCTCGGCCCGAGTTACTAGCCTATGGATGTAACCAGGTATAAATGATAGATCCAACTATAACAAATCACTCCCACACACCCAGGCATTAGAAACAGCCCCATTACTATCCACAATGAACAGAATTACATTGAAGGGACACCTGAAGCAAGACTCAGAAAACGCTAAACTTTCTAACGCTCTACTCCAAACGAATCGAAATCACAATGAACACCGTCAAAGCACTCCTAGTTATATACTCCTTATCGCTAATCTACCTAATACCACCCCACTCGCAGACATTAACACAATACCCATACTGCACAACTACCAAAGACTAAGCAGATATACCAAACCTCACAACGACGACAACAACCCAAATGAAGGAAGAACACAAACAAACGGACACCCCCAACAGAAGGGGAAAAAAAGATCATAAAAAACCCTTACAAACTATGAATCGACAATTGACAAAAGTCCACATAACACCGAACACAGAAGACCCATACCAAACTATTCAAGTAGTCTACGCTAACGCCAGATCCGTAGTAAACAAAACAACAATAATAACAGACTGGATCATGTCAGCACAACTTGATCTACTCTTCATCACTGAAACCTGGATCCATAATCAAGAGGACCCAATCATCCTAAATCTATGCCCTCCAGGATATAAAATTGCTCACTGGACCAGAAAGGAAAAGAGAGGTGGAGGCATAGCGCTTATATACAGATCCCATTTCACCATCGAAACCACAGGCGAATCCATAACAACCCAACTCGAAATAGTCTCGATCAGAATCCAACACAAAACCCTGCTTGACCACTTGTCCTAAACTGTGTCCTGTTTTACAGACCACCTTGCAATTGGAAGGAAAGCCAGTCAAACTTCATGGACTTCATCTCAAACACCTGCATACCCAACTCCAATGTATTAGTACTAGGGGACATTAACCTTCACCTAGAAGACCCAAACACTACCAACGCACGAGAATGCAAGGACTTCCTTCATCTACGTGATCTCAAATGGCCACACATGCAATCAACCCATACGAAAGGGCACACACTTGACCTTATCTCATATAAACTGTCCATGGACCAGAACCTAACAATAACAGAAACTGAATGGACAGAAACAGAATGGACAGATCATTACAAACTAAACCTATCCCTACAATGGCGGAAAAAAGGTTCTCTCCACATACGAGCACACACATCCTACACCACGAGAGGCCAAATAGACCCAGAAACATTCTGGAAGCAGATATACAATAATGATTGGACAACACAAATGGACTCCATATACTACCTCTCAAAATGGGACAAAAGATGTAAACACATATTAGATGAAATAGCACCCCTATGAACAAGAACCTCACACAGACACAACTCGATACCGTGGTTCAACCAAGAATTGAAAAAATTAAAAACACAATCCATGAAATTGGAACGCACATGGAAAAAAATAAAAGATGAATATACACTCAAAGCATGGAAACAATTACAAAGGAAATACAAACACGCAATAAGACAGACCAAAAGGATCCAAGATGGCGACAGTCTGAACAGCTCAAACGGACGTGCTCTGACTTGCTCCTGGGTGAATCTAGCGTGAACCTTACCCGAGTGCAGATGGGTAAGAGGAGAGGCAGAGTCCGAGAGGCTCCCCTTGTCTCGGGCGGAACACCCAATCACGCCAGACAACGCTGGAACATTTCCGAGTTTCTTCCAGTCCCGAATTGGCGTCGACTCTTTCTGTCGGAGCTGGCGCTGCGGCACTAGACGGCAGTACAGACGGGGCTTCCCTGAGCCCCGTTGAGCGTGCAGCACCCCCACAACCCGGAAGAGAAGCTTTCGATGCGAGCCCTGATGCCATGGCCTCTGGACGAGAACCAGGTCGACAGGGAGGGAGCCTGCATGAGCTGACAATGGGAGCCCAAGCTGGTCCGGAGGTAACTGCTGCTCAGGTTTTGGAAAAAACTGTGAGTATCCTGGATCGAGCTTCTAAGGCCCCCCTTCCGGATTGTTTAGTGGGACAGATAGAAAAACCTGCTGTAGTGACACTGGAGTCACTGTGGGACTTAACTTCGTCCACCCATTCTGCTTTGCAAAACTTTATTCAGAAAAACATGGAGACCATTAAAGTTCTTTCAGAGACTGCACTTAATCAGATTCAAACTAGTACACTCCAGGCTTCTGAGGTTAAGAGGTTGTCGGAAAAAACTGAAAAACTTGAACTTGTGGGACAAACTTTAATTAAAGACAAAAACTATACTTTACAATGCCTGGAGTATCTGGAAAACCAATCCAAAAGACTGACTTTGCAGTTTATAAATTTTCCCAGGTCTCCTTTGGTTGTCCCAATCCAAATGGTTAGGAAATATTTAATGGAAATTCTGGGAATGCCGGAGAATTCGCTGCCGCCTATAACTCAGGCTTATTATATTCAAACTGATGGGAAACCATCGGAAAATGTACAACAAGGCGCAATGAATCTTACGGCATTCCTAGAGTCTTCTCCTGAGGTTATTACTCAAAGAACCACATTATTGGTATCTTTTGCGATGGAGATGGATATGGACGCTATCCTTAAACTTTCTTTGAGACACTTAGATTCCTTGTTTTTGGGTTCAAAGATTAGAGTTTTTCCTGATGTGGCTAAAGAAACTCAACAAAGATGTAAGATGTTTTTATCCTTACGTCCAAGAGTAACAGCTATAGGTGCAGATTTTCTTTTGAGATTTCCTTGTGTGTGTAGAATAAAATTTCAGTCTAAGCAATATCAATTTTTTGACCCAAAACAGTTGGAGGATTTTGTATTAAGCAGAGAAGGGGTTAATGTACAAGTTTAGTCACATATGCAGTACTGTAAGGCAGAGCAGAGTCGGCCGCTCGGGAACTAAGCTGTTCTTTTGATATAATTATTTTGTGAACTTAATGTTTAAGATTTGATTCTTTATATTTCTTGGATCGATTACCTAAATTAGTGGGCGTTAGTTTGAAATATCTTTGTGATTGTACAACTTCTTTTTTTTTTTTGTATCTGTATATTAAGTTTCTGATTTGTGTATTATCACTCGTAAGTTAATATTATGAATGTTAAAATCACAAATAAAGAATTTGACCAAAAGATCATACTACAAAACTAAAATAGGGCCGGATTACAAAGACACGAAGAAACCATATCATATCGTAAACAAATTACTAGACATAACGCCGATCACCACAACAAATCCTGACATCCCATCTGCAGACAACCTTGCTAAACACTTCCAATGAAAAAATTGCAAGCCTCAGGACAAAACGGACATCGATAACTTCATCAATGTCCTGGATCCACCCCCAGGGGAATACACCAGCGGACCGAATCTGGGCAAATTTCGCTCTCCTCACCACCGATAGTCACCCAGGCAATTAAGAGGTACTCCAATAGTCACTGCCAATTGGACACCTGCCCCAGCTACCTAATAAAATCCGCCCCCCACTGCTTCATAACAGACCTCACATCCCATTTAAACTTCATGCTTCAACAAGGTACCTTCTCAAAAGAAAAAGGCAACATCCTACTCACCCCAATGCCAAAAGACACTAAGAAAAAAACAAAGGACATTATCATCCTGTAGCATCTATCCCATTGACAGTCAAATTAATGGAAGGCCTCGTAACCAAGCAACTTAATGATTACATAGACAAATTCACAATACTACACGAATCACAATCAGGATTCCACCTCCTACACAGCACCAAAACAGTATTACTTACTCTCCTAACAAAATTCAAGCAGGAAATAGCAATAGGTAAAAGTATACTTCTCCTACAATTTGACATATCCAGCGCATTCGACATGGTCAACCATAATATATTACTAAGACTCCTAGACTACTTCAGAATCAGCGGAAATACACTCGAATGGATCAAGTGTTTCTTAACCACAAGAACATATAAAGTGAAAGCCAATACAAACATATCTATCATCAGCCTGGAAACCAGATTGCGGACTACCGCAAGGATCACCACTATCACCGATCCTTTTCAACTTCATGATTACCCCACTGGCCAAGTCCCTATCCAACCAAGGCCTTAACCCATTCATATATGCTGATGACGTCACAATATATATCCCTTACAAACATGATCTGACAGAAATCACCAATAAAATCAAGCTCAGTTTGAACATCATGGGCTCATGGGCAACGCATTCCAATTAAAACTCAACACAGAAAAAACAAACTACCTCATTATCTCATCTCAATACAACACATATAAACCCATAAATATAAACACCTCAGGTTATACCCTTCCTATCGAAGACAGCCTGAAAATTCTCGGAGTAGCAAATCGACCAGAATCTCTCACTAGAGACCCAAGCAAAATCTACCATAAACAAAATGTTTCACTCAATGTGGAAACTTTTTTTTTTTTTTTTATTTATACTTTTCAAACTTTACAATACAAGACAAACTTGCTAAGTAAATCAGACATAATATTATAAAATTATCACATTCATCTTACGAAGATACATTAATGCCCTTTTTATATCACAAAATAAGAGCAAGGCGTTACTAAGAATAAATGGGGAAAAATTATAAGTAAATATAACAAAGAACAGACTTTGCACGTGACACTCTTCCTATTTCTTGCAGCTTTAAACATTAGTTAGAATGTGGAAAAATCATAACTTCCTAGAGTCAATGAATACTCTTAACTGCTCTGGCTGGAAGAATATATATTTTAAACCTTGATGTTTCACCACACATTTACTTGGGTAGTTCAAGAAGAAAGAGGCTCCCAATTCCTGGGTCTCTTTCCTCATGCTCAAAAAAGATTTCCTAATATCCTGCGTTTGTTTCGTTACATCCTGAAATATACGAACTGTTTTACCATAAAACAAGTCATTTATTCGACGAAAGTATAGTCTTTTTATAGCTTCAACATCTTGCAAGAAAACAAATTGAACCATTAAAGTCATTCTTTCTGATTGATCCGATATAGTAGCTTCCAACAGTTCAGATACATTTAAATTTGTTTGTTCCATTAAGTTTACAGGTTTATCAGTTAAGGATCCTGCTTCCAAGGAGATCTTATTCATTATATAGTAAATTTTGTTGACTGGAGGTAAAGTTTCTGGGGTATATTCAATGTGGAAACTTAAACGTGTGAAACCATTCTTCCCGAGGGAAACATTCCGCAACTTGATCCAATCAATGGTACTAAGCCATGCAGACTACTGCAACGGAATCTATGCGGGTTGTAAAGAACAAATTATAAAGAAACTTCAGACCGCTCAGAACACAGCAGCCAGGCTTATATTTGGAAAAATGCGGTTTGAAAGCACCAAACCCCTCCGAGAAAAACTGCACTGGCTCCCTATCAAAGAACGTATTGCTTTCAAAATCTGCACCCTGGTTCACAAAATCATCTACAGTGAAGCCCCGGGATACATGACAGACCTAATAGACCTGCCAACCAGAAACACAATAAGATCAGCATGAACATACTTAAATCTTCACTACCCAAGCAGCAAAGGACTCAAATACAAATCAAAGTGCAAAGAAAAGCTACGAGGATGGTATGGGATTTGCGTTACAAGACGTATGAGAAGAGACTTGCGGACCTGAACATGTATACCCTGGAGGAAAGGAGGAACAGGGGTGATATGATACAGACGTTCAAATATTTGAAAGGTATTAATCCGCAAACGAACCTTTTCCGGAGATGGGAAGGCGGTAGAACGAGAGGGCATGAAATGAGATTGAAGGGGGGCAGACTCAAGAAGAATGTCAGGAAGTATTTTTTCACGGAGAGGGTGGTGGATGCTTGGAATGCCCTCCCGCGGGAGGTGGTGGAGATGAAAACGGTAACAGAATTCAAACATGCGTGGGATAAACATAAAGGAATCCTGTGCAGAAGGAAGGGATCCTCAGGAGCTTAGCCTAGAATGGGTGGCAGAGCTGGTGGTTGGGAGGCGGGGCTAGTGCTGGGCAGACTTATACGGTCTGTGCCAGAGCCGGTGGTGGGAGGCAGGGATAGTGCTGGGCAGACTTATACGGTCTGTGCCAGAGCTGGTGGTGGGAGGCGGGGTTGGTGGTGGGAGGCGGGGATAGGGCTGGCCAGACTTATACGTCTGTGCCCTGAAGAGGACAGTACAAATAAAAAAAGTAGCACATATGAATTTATCTTCTTGGGCAGACTGGATGGACCGTGCAGGTCTTTTTCTGCCGTCATCTACTATGTTACTATGTTACTATGTATGTAACGTACACAACCAGCTTCTCCTATATAAGTACACAACTATGGAACGTACTGCCAAAAACAGTAAAAACAATGTACAACCACCTAAACTTCTGAAAAGAACTAAAAACAAACCTGTTCAGGAAGGCATATCCCACTGACCCAACATAAAAGCCTAAATACCTGCAACACAATCAAACCAAAGATCGCAAAGGACACACCCCAACTTCCCGCTTCCTCCCTAATTTCCCCCATATACCTACCATTCATGAACCTTATTCTACCACGATAACACCTTGTATTTGTTCTTACCGGAACTGGTGAACGCCATTACGGTAATAGGTAAGCCACATTCAGCCTGCAAAAAGGTGGGAAAATGTGGGATACGAACGTAACAAATAAATAAAATAATCCTATTACTTCAGACTGTACGAATTTTACCACTCCAGTTATAATTAAGTGTACTTCTAGCCTTATCCTACTCTGTATTGCTCACTAGAAGCTGTAGTCCCATCCCCGGAGACTTATCAGCCTCATTGGGATTACTTCTCTCTATATGCTACGAGTTGTATTCTCTTTTCCGGAACCTTATCAGCTTCCTTGCACCTACTGTAACTCTATTTTCCACTCTGTATATATTCCCGGAGTTGGTACTCTCCTCTCCGGAACCTGTAAGCCACATTGAGCCCTACTGCTATGCGGGAAAATGTGGGATACAAAAGTAATAAATAAATAAAATGGATCTGTGTGCGCCCAAAACACGCGCCTACACTAGCGCAGCCCATTTTTCGGTAAAGGACCCCTCGTTTTGAACTGAACAATATTTGATCCTTCCATATTACATTCTATGTCTCTTAATTACTTCCTGTCTCTTGGATAATCGAATGCTTACTGGATTACTCTGGGCCCCTTTTACCAAGCTGGCGTTGCTGCGTGTTCTACATGCGCCAAGGCCCCCTTTTACCGCAAGTGATAAAAGGGAAGTCTCGCTTTCCTACAAGAAATGGCCGAGGGGCAAGTAAAGCATTTGCCGTGTGGCCATTTCGGGGGGGGGGGGGCCCTTATCGCCATCCATTGAGGTGGCGGTAAGGGCTCCTGCGTTAACCCCGCGGTAACCGTTACCGCTGGGTACACTCCAGTGCTACAAAAATAAATACATTTTTGTAGCGCCGGAAAGCATGGCACGCTAGGTGTGGGAAGTAACCCAGTTGTACTTCCTGTATAGCGAACGGTAAGCCTACATTGGGTTTAAAATGAGCCCTCTATAATTAAAGACTAGCCGTTGAGCCCATTTAAACGGGCTACTATTGGAATTGGGGTTTTCCAAGCCCCCCTCCCCACCCCGGAGTCGCCGCCGCCACCCGTCCACCGGGCCCTCTGTTCGCTATTAATTCAACTTACATCGCCGCAGCACGCAGATCAGCTGAGCTCCCATCGGCCTGGCCTTCCTTCTCTGCCTGTGTCCCGCCCTCATGTGACGTACCGTCGGCGAGGGCAGGACACAGGCAGGCAAGGAAGGCCGACCGGAGCTCAGCTGATCTGCGTGCTGCGGTGATGTAAGTTGAATTCATTGTGATCAGAGGGCCCGGGCCGGGTGGAGGGGTGGCGGCGGCGACTCGGGGGGGGGGGGGGGTTATCGGTGGCGGCGACCTCAGCGGGGAGCACAGTTTCCCTCTCTGTCCCGCCCCCATCATCACGTATTGACGCGGGGGCGGGACAGAGAGGGAAGTCTCTACTGCGCATTTGCGAGTGAGTTCGGTCACTCGCCGTTTATATGTTTGATTCCCTATCTAATAGTATAGTTTTATTCAGTATCATTCTAATTGAGTCTCCTTATTTACCAATTCTGTATTGAAGTTCTCAACTTAGTTGCTTATTATATTATCAATTCTCAATACACAATTGTGTATTTCAGGATTATTGTTACTCACGTTGAAATAGCTTTCAACCTACTATTATATAATGTATTATAAGAACTGATACTTTTCAAAATGTGTTACCGTTCTACTGATGTTTGTAATGTAAGCCACACTGAACCTGAGTTTTTCTTGGGCTAATCCTATATAATAATTTGCACCATGAACGTTCCATGAAGCTGCCTGGGTCCGTGCCTCGCTTCTGATTGGCTGTGCCTGGGACTGAAGCCTCGGATGACGTAATCCAGAGAGCCCAAGCAACAGCAGTGTGGGCCCAGGCAGCGTCATGGAACGTTCACGGAAAAGAAAAAGAAATTGCCAACCTCCCCCCCCCCCCTCAGACTGCCGCCCTCCCAAAATCGCCAATCCCCCCCCCCCCCCGACTGCTGCCCTCCCAAAATCGTAAACCTCCCTACCCCCACTCCTCCTCCTCTTACCGGGGTCCTGGCAGCACCAGTTAAGGGCCAGCAGGCTCGCCGAGTGTGCTGCCTTCCCTTCTCTTCGCTGTCAGCTCTGACTCTGGTCCCGCCCTTGCGGAAACAGGAAATGAGGGCGGGACCAGAGTCAGAGCTGACAGCGAAGAGAAAGGAAGGCAACACACTCGGCAAGCCTTCGCTCTTCACTGCTGCTGCCGCCAGGACCCCGGTAAGAGGGGGGGGAGGGTAGGGTAGCAGAGGGGGGTTGGTGATTTTGGAGGGGGGGAAACGTGCAACATAGGGGGATGGGCGGGGCCGGGGAGGGGCGTGGGTGGAGGCATCGCAAGGACGTGTGTGAGACTGAAAGAGGGGTCTGGAGCTCGGAGGGGGAATGGAGGGAGAGAGGGAGGGGGTCTGGAACTCGGACGGACAGAAAGAAGGAGAGTGAGAGAGGGAAGGGAGGGGGCCGTGGGACTTGGAGGGGACAGAAGGAGAGAGCGGGGGGGGGGGGGGGGGGATAACCTTGCTAGCGCCCGTTTCATTTCATACAGAAATGGGCCTTTTTTACTAGTGTGGGATAAAAATGTCATAAATAAATAAATAATGCATTTGACCTAGTGGATCATGGGATTTTATTGAGTTTATTGGATGAAACAGGTATTTCAGGCAAAGTTTTGAACTGGTTCCATGGTTTTCTATCTAGAAGATATAAAGTTAAAATGCGCAATGCGACATCTGAGGGTTGGAATATTCCATCAGGTGACACCACCTTCCCCTATCCTTTTTCATGTGCTTATTGTCTCCCTGGGATTTATTTTAGAGAAAGTGGGGGTTTTAACTTTTATATATGCTGATGACATCGCGGTATTGGTCCCTGATCAGAGATCATTTGATGAAACTAAAGAGATTATAAAAAATGGAATGCAATTAATCCATGACTGGGTGATACAACACCGACTGAAATTACGTAGTAACATAGTAAATGACGGCAGATAAAGACCTAAACGATCCATCCAGTCTGCCCAACAAGAAGATATAGGGCCCTGTTTACTAAAATGTTAGAGACACCCATAGATTCCTATTGTAATTCCGGACTGTGCCAGTTTTTCTTTAACATGCTATCCGTGGTGGACTAATTGTTTTTGGTATATGCAGAATATAAGAATGTTATTATTATTATTATTACCTGACACCTCACCTTATTTATCATTTTACTTAATTACATTCACATTTATCACATAAATGTAAGGAAATACAGAAATTAATATAAAAAGGAAAACATTTTCTGTCAACAATATATATTTACATATTTGTTGTCCACAATTGGAAGATCCAAGATCAGGAAAACAATCTTAAAGAAAATAAGAAAAACTCAGAATGGTTAATCTTACACTTCACATTTCTGAGGGAGGAAGGTTAATCGGTTATTGCAGCCGGTACAGTGGTAACTGAAGGAAGTTGCTGCAGAGGATTCTTCATCTGTTTCCACAAACTCTTATAATTTCTTAGGTTCAAACAAATAAGTAATAAGGAAATAAAACACTTACAAGGCAATCGCGCTAGGAAGGTCCCACCTAGGGCAATGATTCCTGGCTTAAAAGCCAAGACTTCACACCTCTCAGTCTGCGATTCCCTTGATGTGTCAGGAAATATATGCATCTTTGAACCCAAAAAACTATCAACCATGTATCGGAAATACAATTTCAAAACATTGTTCCTATCTAAATCAAAGACGAAAGTCACTAATAATAACTCTATCTATAACTTCTGAATTTTCCAAAATGTCAGTTAAACTTACATCTCTTTTCTCTGATAAAGAAGATTTTAAAGGAAATATAATTTTAGTCACCAAAAGGTGGCTATCAGAAAGTATTAGCAAAGTATCAGAGAAATATTTCTTCAAGAATTCAGTAGCTGATATATAGGATATTATAGGTAAATTTATCATTCTCAAGTTATTTTCCCTTAATTGGTTCTCCAGAAATTCCAATTTTTACAAGAAAGGTAACTATTCTTCATTACCAAATTATCTGATTTTCATAGAGAAGCCATTTCCGTAATCAAAGTCTCTATTTTTATATCTTGGACTTCCACTTTGTTAGATAAGTATTAATATAAATTCTTTAACTCACATAGTGAAACATTTTAAACATCTGAAGAAGAGTTATTCACATTCTGCTGCAGTTCCTATAGTACGTCCATTATGACGTTATTGGCTTTACCAAGTCCAATTTCTCCACAGAAACCGCTCCAGATATCTTCGGGGGGAAGAGCTCACTCTCCAATCAGCCAGTTGGTTTATTATCCGAGTCGATGCTGCGCCAGGACCTCCCCGGGTCACATGAAAATCCTAATTGTGGAGGAGTGGCCTAGTGGTTAGGGTGGTGGACTTTGGTCCTGGGGAACTGAGTTTGATTCCTGGCACAGGCAGCTCCTTGAGACTCTGGGCAAGTCACTTAACCCTCCATTGCCCGCCGCATTGAGCCTGCCATGAGTGGGAAAGCGCGGGGTACAAATGTAACAAAAATAAAATAAAAAAATAACCCGATATTAACCTCCATAGCGATGCAATACTATTTCCGGATCTTGGAGGGGTCGTGCCAACAGGGGGACTCAAAGTCACTCCCTCCACTGAGATTCGGCAATAAAGCCTTGCTATTCCCTGAAGCAAGACCCGATATCCCCGACGTTATGACCCCGAATCTCTCCAAAATAGACTGAGAAGTGGTGGGAACCCCAGCTGTGTTCAAGGAGGACAGCACAATGGCTTTGCCTTTTCTCTTCCCCATTCTCTGGGGAGCGCACCCTCTTCTTCAGGCATTCTGGTGTAAAACGGGAACTCAACTAGCGTACGTCCTCCCTCAACGCCATCTTGGATCCTCCAGGTTGGGACACTCTTTGTCTGGTTTCTCCTCAGAGGCCTGTCTGATATGGGTAACCCTACAGCATAGCCCTCTGAGTCATTGAAATACGGAAGCCCCTCCACCACTTACAAGGTGGTGTCCCTTCGGAGGGGATTTTCACTCACCTTAATCCACTGTATGACTCTGTTCTATCTGGGCTCCGGGCCTGCCTCATTCACATTACCACAGTGAGTTTTATTTTTACATATTGGAAGGTTTTATTTTCTATAGATTTTTCTTCAGTTTATTGAAGATACAAAGGCATTAAACATCCTCATTTTTGTTTTCCTTTCCTAATAATACCTAACATTCTATTTGCTTTCTTAGCCGCAGCAGCACACTGAGCAGAAGGTTTCAACGTATCAACAACGACACCTAGATCCCTTTCTTGGTCCGTGACTCCTAACGTGGAACCTTGCATGACGTAGCTATAATCTGGGTTCCTCTTTCCCACATGCATCACTTTGCACTTGCTCACATTAAACGTCATCTGCCATTTAGACACCCAGTCTCGTAAGGTCCTCCTGTAATTTTTCACAATCCTCCCGCAACTTAACTACTTTGAATAACTTTGTGTCGTCAACAAATTTAATTACCTCACTAGTTACTCCCATCTCTAGGTCATTTGGGGGTAACGTGAGTTAATTTCATTGTTGGCACGCATCTGCTACACGCGTCTGAAAAATAATTTTATTTTCGGGCGCGCGTAGGTCCTTACCCCTAGGTCTATGGCTGGCAGTAAGGTCAAAGTTCTGTTGAATAAAAGCATGAAAGATGGGAGGAAGTGACGTCACCGATGTAGTCGGTAGCCAGATTGTAGAGCTCCGCGGGTTATCGCTATAAAAGAGTGTCTACCCTAGGATAAAAGCTAGATAATTAATCCCGTGATCGCTGGAAACGGATTATAATAGCGTATGGCGGCTAGAAAAAAGTTGGCGAAATACAAGTATTCGGCGGATTCGCCGCGGGCTGTTAAAAAAGTAAGCGTGGCCCTACTTCAGAGCGGAGCTAAAATGGCGCCGACTGAGGAAGAAGAACCCGATAACGATATGGAGGAACAAAGCATGGGAGATACCGAGGTGGAAAGGAGCGAAATCATCCGATGGTTTCAAGAGCTCAAATCTGAGATGATCAACACCAGGAAAAGTATACAGTCGGCGGTTGCAGAGCTTCGGGAAGAGGTAAAAGAGATGGGTCAGCGCGTAGTTGAGACTGAGGAGCGAACAGAGGCAATGGCGGGAGAATTAAAAACGCTAAAAAAGAAAGTAAATATGGAACAACAAGTGAGATTGAACATAGAGCAGCAAATAGAGGACTTAGAAAACCGCTCCAGACGGAGTAATTTGCGTTTTAAAGGCTTGCCGGAAGAATCTCAATATAAGGATGTTGAGAAGACTGTAAAAGAGATCTGTGCCTATATTTTGAATCAGGGAAAAGATCCCCAGGAAATGCTGGAAGGGCCCACAATAAAAATTGATAGAGCCCACAGAAGTTTGGGACCGCAGAGGAGTGACATCCCCAGAGACATAATTGTGTGCTTCCATGATTTTCAAGTTAAGGAGGCAATATGGCGGAAAGCACGCGCTATGGGGGAAGTGGAATGGAATAATGTAAAGGTACAGATTTTTCAAGATCTGGCAAAAGCAACTCTACAAAAAAGGCGGGACTTTAAAGATATAACTAAATATCTGCAAAAGGCTGGCCTGCAATATAGATGGCTGTATCCCAGCGGCATATTGGTATCAGTGGGTGGTCAAACAAAGAGAATACTGCAAACAGAGGAAGCATGGAAAATATTGGCAGCACTAGGTTGTACGGACTTGCCAGAAGTAACAGTGACACCTCAAAGCTCCCAAAAAGGCAAATCCGCCAAGGGAGCGGGGGGATGGAACCAGCAAAGCAGAGGCAACACTAGAAGGAGCCCAACATATGAGGATCAAGGGCATGAGAGAGACGCAGAGACTTGAAAAAGCTACTGGTTCCAGGGCAATAGCCCGGATCTAAATCTGGTACTATGTATATTGTATTATATGAGAAGTTATGTTAAGAAACATTGAATGTTTTCCTATTTCTGTTGGCTATGATTAAAAAGGGGATTAGACGAGATGGATGAGGGTGGGTAAGGGGGGGACATGAAAGATAAATTGAGGATGGAAAACCCATCGGAACGACACTTCCTTAGGGATCTAACTGGCATCTAAGCTTGGAGGCCAGTTGAGGGGAATTAATGGGGGAGGGGAGGGGCAGGGGGGGGGGTAGGGAGGGGGGTGGGATAACAGTGGGATCATGGAATGTGAATGGCTTGAATACCCCTGAGAAAAGAAGTATTATATATAGGGAAATTTATAAAATGCATTGGGACATTGTAATGTTGCAAGAAACTCATATTCAAAAGAAAGATGAAAGACTAATACAATATAAAAATATGGGCAATGGATTTTTCCAGGCTGATTCCAGAGGGGGGAAAAAGGGAGGGCTGGCAATTTATATAAAAGATACAGTCGCCTTTGTTCATGAACAAACATATGTGGAAAGCCAGGGTAGATGTATAGCGATTAAAGGTAAAGTAAATAACCAACCAATTACATTAATTAATGTTTATGCTCCTAATGAGGGGCAAGGTGCATTTTTTGAGGCTTTAAGGCTGGAACTGCTTCAATTTGTATCAGGGGATATAATACTAGGGGGTGATTTCAACTGGGCCTTGTCAGACTTGGACCGCTCTAAAGGTGCGAGGGGAAGTGGTCAGGCAAATACGACCAAGCTTCTGAGAATGGTCAAGGATTTGGACCTGATTGATGTTTGGAGGATGCAACATCCGGGGCAACGGACTTATTCTTTCTATTCCCATGCACAGCGTACTTATAATAGGTTAGATATCCTCTGGAGTTCCCGCAATTTATGGGGTAAGGTAATGGATTCGGGTATAGGAACCATCCATGCATCAGACCATGCACCTATTTGGATCTCTTGGAAGGGATTAGGGAGAGAACGGGGACATACGTTTTGGAGATTAAATGAATCCTTGCTAGACACTGTAGATGCTTGTGAAGAAATTAGAATAGTGATACAAGAATACTTAAAACATAATGATAATGGGGAAATCTCTGATGGGATCCTTTGGGATGCTCTAAAGGTGGTAGTGAGAGGGCATTTGATTAGGAAAGGGAGTCAGCATAAGAGAGAGAGACAGCAACAAGAGTTGAGGGTGCGACAAAGGCTAGTCACTCTAGAAGCTCAGCATCAAGGGGGACGAAATCAGGGAATTTGGGGGGAACTGCAAGAATGCAGGGCAGAGTTACAACGGATTCAATTGCGTCAAATGGAATATCATCGCAAACTTACAAAACAGAAGTATTTTGAGCATAGCAATAAAGCGGGTAAAATGCTGGCACGAAGTTTAAGACAACAGCAGATATGCAACACAATCACCAAGATAAAGGGGGCAGGAGACCAGTTAGCTCACCAGGATAAGGAGATTCGGGAAAGATTTGCTCAGTATTATTCAGCCCTGTATGCCAAAGAAACGAGAGCCAGCAAGGTAGGAATTCAACAATATCTGGAAGGGTTAGGTCTACAAAGGCTAACGGAATATCAGAGAGAATATTTAGATAAACCTATTACGGTAGAGGAGATAGAAGGAGTAATTAAGGGCTTGAAGGGGGGGAAAGCACCGGGTTTAGATGGATACACAGCCAAATTTTATAAGTTGTTGGGTAAGGAAATAGGACCATTGTTAGTGAGGGTGGGAAATGCATGTTTCAAAACAGGGAAGTTACCGAAAAGTATGTATGAAGCGGGGATTACGGTCCTCCCTAAGCCAGGTCGAGATCCAACACAATGTGGCTCGTATAGACCGATTTCTTTAATAAATATTGATATCAAGATATTGGCTAAGGTAATGGCCGAAAGAATTAATACATTTCTGCCTCAGTTAATTCATCCGGATCAATCTGGCTTTATCCCCAAAAGGCAAGTAGCTGACAATATTCGGAGAACATTAAACATAATATGGGAGGCACAACAACGGGAGGAGGATATGGTGTTGTTAACAACTGATGCAGAAAAGGCCTTTGACCGTGTGGAGTGGAACTATCTTTGGGAGGTATTAAAGGTCATGGGATTTGGTAAGGGGATTGTAACTTGGCTCCAGGGATTATATGCAGCACCAATGGCAAGGATAAAAGTCAATGGGGGATATTCAGATCCGGTACAGATACAGAGAGGAACTAGACAGGGGTGCCCACTTTCACCTTTGCTTTTCGCTATAGCAATTGAGCCGTTTGCACAGAAGATTAGGGAGACAACATTGATACGAGGATTTCAAGCGGGAGCAGGGGAACATAAGATAGCTTTGTTTGCTGATGATATTCTCTTTTATGTAAGTCATCCGGAAGAGTCTTTAACTCGCATTTGTAATGAGATTCGAAGTTTCGGAGAGTTGTCTGGATTTAAAGTAAACTATGATAAATCTGAAATTTTGAGTATCAATACATCCCAAATTGTGTTGGAAGCTCTGTTGCAAAAACTTCCCTTCAGGCATGCACGAGATAATTTTAAATATTTAGGAATTTGGATATCAAGGGATATCACAAAGCTATACGGATTGAATTACGCTCCGTTATTCCGGGAACTGCGTACAGATATGAGCAGGTGGAAAAACGGACTGTTATCATGGTGGGGCAGGATAGCGGTGATAAAGATGAACTTGGTTCCCCGGATGTTGTTTCTATTCCAAACATTGCCGCTGGAGGTCCCCACAGCAGCTCTAGATAAATTACAAGCTGATTTGTCTCGGTTTGCGTGGGGGGCAAGCGGGCTAGAATATCGAAAAGAATTATGTGGGGGAAGGTGGAGGAGGGAGGAAGGGGGCTACCCAATGTATTGTGGTACTATCAAGCAGCGCAGTTGAAACAGGTGGCGGAATGGAGCAAAGGGCATAGATCACCTGTGGCGACTCTGGAACAGGACTTAATACCCTGGTGTAACCTGGAAAGAGGAGTGTGGGGATCTGTAAAGATGTTTAACTCTCACCAGGGATATTATAATCCATTTATATCTCACTTGCAACATATCTGGGATGTACTAAAGAACAAATTTAAGAAGGGGGTAAAAACCTCTACCTTAGCATATATTAGGCAAGAAGCTGAGTTTCCCGCAGGGCGAGAGGGAGGGGTATTTCGGGAGTGGAATCGAAAGGGACTGAAAAGATTTAGGGACCTTATGACTGAAGGGGTGTTAAGAGAGTTTGTAACCCTTCAAAGGAAATTCGTACTGCCAGATTCCGATCATTATGCTTATTTACAAGTTAGGCATTTTATGAAGGGACAAGGGTGGTTGCAGTCCGATCCACGTGAACGAGAGATATTGGAAAACATATGGGAAACCTTGGAGGGAGGAAAGAAGGGTATATCCAGACTATATAGATATATAAGGGGAGACAAAATGAAGAAATTACCCTATATGTTAGTGTGGGAGCGAGATCTAAATATTGAACTGAGTGTGAAGGAATGGGAAAGGGTGTGTATGGAGGTGAAAAAAGCATCTATCTGTGTATTAATAAAAGAAAATGCGTACAAAGTTCTAAGTAGATGGTATTACACGCCGGACAGGTTAAAACGAATATATCCCAAGGTATCTGATCAATGTTGGCGATGTAAGGACGGGGTAGGTAGCTTTATACATGTATGGTGGGAATGTCTGTATATACAATCATTTTGGGTGGATGTTACCACACATTTGACACACATTCTGGACACACAATTTCCAACAGAGCCAAAATGGTGTTTACTAGGTTGGGGAAATAAAAGGGGTCAGAAATGGCAAAGGAGGCTTAAAAGATTAGGGTTGGCAGCCGCAAAGTTGGAAGTGGCGGCCCACTGGAAACAGAGACTTGGCCCCACTATTGCATCATGGAAGATGAGAGTCAAGAATATTGTAGGCCTGGAACAGTTGACTGATAAGAGAATGGGTAAATACAAACCTGATGCTACAGAGTGGATTCATTTGGAGAAATTATGGATTAATACATTGTAAAAAACAGGGGATACAACCAAGAAGTGGACAGTAATGAATAGGGGAGGGTGGGAGAGGGAGGGGGGAGAAAAATATTAAAACTGATGATATACCGAGATGTAACTCAACTGTTTGATGTATTTCAGAATTTTGAAGGCAGCATAGCCTTACACTGTGTTCCTTAAGTTGTGTCTAATAAAAATTTTCAAATTTAAAAAAAAAAAGCATGAAAGATGGAAGTGGAAGGCTTCAAAGAACATGATCAGAAAAAGCTATGTCAACACTATCCTGAGGCATGGAAAAGAATGTGGCAGTAACACATCAGCCAAAGGCACGGCTACCAGAAAGTCTGTGGGGAAAAGAAGGGGGAGCAATAAGGGAAAACAGATGTAGCATGTTCTGCACATGATTAACAGCGTTGTGGTATTCAGAGACTTGCACAGGAATGTTGTATGAGAGAATTAGTCAGATGCCAAAGAAGAACGGTATAAAAACAGAGTGGAACAAAGAAGTAGTAAGCATTCTGACTCCTTTGCCTTAAGCATTCTGATTTCTTTGCTGTACATTGCTTTTTTAATCATTCATTCTGATCTCTTTGCTGTATATTGCTTGTTTGTGCAAATATGCTTCCAGTACAGATATGCTTCCTGAATACCCAATTGATGGTATTCAGTAAAATTGTAAACTAAAAAAGTGAATAAACTTTTTATATTAAATAGGAAATTCGTCTGGCCTTTTCTACAGTTTTCATAGAGCACTTAGAAATGGTGTTCCGGTCGGGCAGTTGTTACGGTTACGTCGATTGTGTTCATCAACAATAGAATTTAAGAGACAGGCCAGCATCATGATTGAGAGGTTTCTGAACCGAGGGTACCCCATGGGCATCCTCAAAAAAGCGTATAAAAGGGCCCTGTATGCTCATCGTCCATGGTTGTTATCCACGGGACCTAAGTCCCCCTGTAGTCCCCTGACTTGCGTCATCCCTTATTCTTCAAAGGCATCTAGGATCAACACCATAATTCACAAATATTGGCAGGTGCTTGCGGTACATCCTGAGTTTAGCGAGACCCCTAGAGTAGCGTATAGACGTCAGGCTAATTTGGGTGAATTGCTTAAGAGACCTAATAGGAATATTGCGATCGGTAGACATTCTCCATGTGGTAGGTGTGTATATTGTTGTTATCAGTTGGACACTTCCAGTATTCCTATTCCCCATTCTAACAGGGAACATACTTTAAGATACAATACCATGCGTAATACTGATTGCGTGGTCTACTGTATTATTTGTCCATGTAATTTATATTATATAGGACACACTAAGAGACAGTTGAAGAGTAGACTAGCAGAGCATATCAGTAATATTAAACATGGTAAGCAAGAAAATCCTTTGGTAGCACATTGGTCTTTATTGAGTCATTCAATGAATCAACTTCGATGTGTGGCAATAGCGCATCTTCCCTGCTCTAATAGAAGCGGGGATGTTAGTGCTAGGTTGTTAGTTATGGAGCAGCGATTCATTTTTTCATGGGGCACGGTCACTCCCAATGGCCTCAATTTGGAAGTTGAATGGGTATGAGGTCTGTTTCTTTAACTAATAGGGAGGTGCCTTATATCTAGCCCTTTAAATTACGAAATGACGTTCGACGCAGTAACTCCTGATGCGGCGTTACGAGGTCCAAGCCTGAGGGAGCCTTTAACCGGCATGTAGCCGAGTAGAGGTATGTGAAAGAGTATTTGTTCAAAGTACATTGTAACATTAAGTTTAAAACATGGAGGATAGTGATGGTTATAATGAGGTTATTGTTAAATTATTGTAGATATAATGGTGGTTCCTCCTGAGGAAGATCTAGTGAAATGCGGATCAGCATTGGGGAACCGGTATATACTGAAAACATCAGAAGTTGAATAAGGAGTTTTTCACTGGCTTCTTCAATTCCTGTATAATGCTGCACAAGTGGGATGTGTGAGCATGAACGGCTAATGGAGTGTTCCTGCTTGAACTGAACAGTGGCACATTTGAGACAAACACAACTGACTGACTGCAATACAGTGGTCACGCGGAAAGCATGGCGTTAATCACTGTTTTATAGAGACTAAGTATCATATCATCAACTAAGATTGTCGTGTGACTGTAATGTGCATATAATTCCATATGAATGCCGTTTTCATTATCGTTGTAGATATTGTTTAGTGCAGCGCAGGGTAAGAAGTTAGAGATAAAGATTAGAGAGGTATTTTTTAATATAATTAAAACAATTAAAAGTTTTTTGAATTAATACTGGAGCTTTTTTGAAATAGATTGTGAGTTTGGCTCTGGGAATTGTGGTGTATCCCCTATTTGGGTTTATTGTTAGTAAGGTCAGACACCCAAAATGGACATGTGGCAATTTTGATTTTGCTGCACATCCATTTTCGGCAAAAATTTTAAAAAAGGAATTTTTGGTACGTGCGCCCAAAACCTGCGCCTACACTACTACCATAAGTCACTTTTTACCGTGGCTTAGTAAAAGGACCCCTAAGATTTAAGCTACAAATAATACAGGTGTTAAGAGATTGCTATGTAATTTTTACTCTGCTGTCAGCTGTCATCAATTGAAGGAATTACCCTTTTATTATTGTATGATTTTTTGTCTAATTGTAACCCACACTGAACTCAATCGGCTAATGTGGGGCCTAAATGTCAAAAATGCAAAAGTGTAAAAAATGTATTTCAATTATCAGCAATATTTCAAGTCATTTTCATTGTTTATGTAGTTTAACTATTGTCATGAAAAGATACTTTCTTTATCTGCTTGACTAGTTTAACAGGAGATATATACTGGAGAGTTTTAACCTGTGATTAATAGGTGCCAGTTTGTGATAAGACACCGTCAATTGCTGGCTATATTTCCACTGATGTGATCAGTTTGAGTGCAGCAGTGTTTCTACATAATTTTATTTTTCAGCATTAACCTATTTGATTTTCTGTGCGACTTTTTGTTCTTTGGCTTTATAATGATACTCAGATACTGCTAATAAAAACAGAAAATTATCCCATACCCAGTGAGATCAGGGTCTGATAATTCTCCTTCATCACCTCCCTGTAAAGCTCCTTCTGCCCTTCATCTAAATACTCCCACTCCTCCTGGGAGAAAGAGACAGCGATTTCCTCAAATGTCACCCGCATCTGAAATACAAACCAGACGCACATTCAGCATCTTCTGCATTGCATCCATGAGGACATTTCTGAAAGCTGATGCTCACTGGGGCAGGGAAAGTTTTGCTGGATTCATATAATTTAGAACTACATAACACACACAGAAAGGCAGTATATCAAGTCCCATCCCCCATCCCACAACAGGGTTATATTTCAGTCCACCCAGGGTTGGGGCTCAGCAAAGCAGAGGGACAGATTTTTGGATGTATATGATTTGCAGAGACCATCACAGAGCAGGATTATAGCAACTAGAAAGCTGGGACACAAAATCTTCCTTTGTAGGACCTCTGATCTCTCTCCCCACAGGAGGATCCCAGAGTCCCTACCCCCCCCCCCCCCCCCCACTTGCTCTCTCCTCAATCACTGGCTGACTACTTCCGCGACAAGGTGCAAAAGATCAACCTTGAGTTCACTACCAAGCCACCTCCTCCTCTTCACCCTTCAACCCTCTCCCTCAACCAACCAACCCAGACCTCCTTCTCCTCCTGTACTGATATCTCCGAGGAGGAAACCGCCCGCCTTCTTTCCTCCTCAAAATGCACCACTTGTTCCTCTGATCCCTTCCCCACCAACTTACTTAACACCATCTCTCCTACTATCACCCCCTCCATCTGTCATATCCTCAACCTCTCTCTCACCACTGTAACTGTCCCCGACACCTTCAAGCATGCCGTAGTCACTCCTCAAAAAACCGTCACTAGACCCTACCTGTCCCTCCAACTACCGCCCCATCTCCCTCCTACCCTTCCTCTCCAAGATACTTGAGCGCGCAGTCCACAGCCGCTGCCTTGATTTTATCTCCTCTCATGCCATCCTCGATCCGCTTCAATCTGGTTTTCGCCCTCTTCACTCGACAGAAACAGCACTCTCTAAAGTCTGTAATGACCTGTTCCTTGCCAAATCCAGAGGCCACTACTCCATCCTCATCCTCCTCGATCTATCCGCCGCTTTTGACACTGTCAATCATGACTTACTTCTTGCCACACTGTCCTCATTTGGGTTCTGATCAGATACCGCATTCAATTCAAGCTTCTCCTTCTTACCTACAAATGCACTCAGTCTGCTGCCCCTCACTACCTCTCTACCCTCATCTCCCCTTACGTTCCCGCCCGTAACCTCCGTTCACAGGATAAATCCCTCCTCTCAGTACCCTTCTCCACCACCGCCAACTCCAGGCTCCGCTCATTCTGCCTCGCCTCACCCTATGCTTGGAACAACCTTCCTGAACCCTTACGCCAAGCCCCCTCCCTGCCCATCTTCAAGTCTTTGCTTAAAGCCCACCTCTTCAATGCTGCGTTCGGCACCTAACCCTTACCGTTCAGTGAATCCAGACTGCCCCAATTTGACTGCCCCGATCGGACCGACCGTTCACTTGTCTATTAGATTGTAAGCTCTTTGAGCAGGGACTGTCTCTCTTTGTTAAATTGTACAGCGCTGCGTAACCCTAGTAGCGCTCTAGAAATGTTAAGTAGTAGTAGTAGTAGTAGTAGTCCTCTCCTGGTTCTCCTCCTATCTCTCCCACCGCACCTTCAAAGTTCACTCTCATGGATCTTCCTCCACCCCCATCCCCTTATCTGTTGGTGTTCCCCAGGGATCTGTCCTTGGACCCCTTCTCTTCTCAATCTACACCTCTTCCCTGGGCTCCCTGATCTCATCTCATGGTTTCCAGTATCATCTCTATGCTGATGACACCCAACTGTATCTCTCCACACCAGACATCACCGCGGAGACCCAGGCAAAGGTATCGGCCTGCTTATCCGACATTGCTGCCTGGATGTCCAACCGCCACCTGAAACTGAACATGTCCAAGACCGAGCTTATCGTCTTTCCACCAAAACTCACTTCTCCTCTTCCTCCACTTTCTATCTCAGTTGATAACACCCTCATCCTCCCTGTCTCATCTGCCCGCAACCTCGGAGTCATCTTTGACTCCTCTCTCTCCTTCTCTGCGCATATCCAGCAGATAGCCAAGACCTGTCGCTTCTTCCTCTTTAACATCAGCAAAATTCGCCCTTTCCTCTCTGAACACACCACCCGAACTCTCGTCCACGCTCATTGCCTCTCGCCTGGACTACTGCAACTTACTCCTCACCGGCCTCCCACTTAGCCATCTATCCCCCCTTCAATCTGTTCAGAACTCTGCTACATGTCTCATATTCCGCCAGAACCGATATACTCATATCACCCCTCTCCTCAGGTCACTACACTGGCTTCCGATCAGATACCGCATTCAATTCAAGCTTCTCCTTCTTACCTACAAATGCACTCAGTCTGCTGCCCCTCACTATCTTTCTACCCTCATCTCCCCTTACGTTCCCGCCCGTAACCTCTGTTCACAGGATAAATCCCTCCTCTCAGTACCCTTCTCCACCACCGCCAACTCCAGACTCCGCTCATTCTGCCTCGCCTCACCCTATGCTTGGAACAACCTTCCTGAGCTCTTATGCCAAGCCCCCTCCCTGCCCGTCTTCAAGTCTTTGCTTAAAGCCCACCTCTTCAATGCTGCGTTCGGCACTTAACCCTTACCGTTCAGTGAATCCAGACTGCCCCTATCGGACCGACCGTTCACTTGTCTATTAGATTGTAAGTTCTTTGAGCAGGGACTGTCTCTCTTTGTTAAATTGTACAGCGCTGCGTAACCCTAGTAGTGCTCTAGAAATGTTAAGTAGTAGTAGTACATAAGTACATAAGTAGTGCCATACTGGGAAAGACCAAAGGTCCATCTAGCCCAGCATCCTGTCACCGACAGTGGCCAATCCAGGTCAAGGGCACCTGGCACGCTCCCCCAACGTAAAAACATTCCAGACAAGTTATACCTAAAAATGCGGAATTTTTCCAAGTCCATTTAATAGCGGTCTATGGACTTGTCCTTTAGGAATCTATCTAACCCCTTTTTAAACTCCGTCAGGTCTGCTTGGGGTCCAGACTGTGCAGTGTGTCCCAGGTTAGAAAGGTGCAGCAGTATTTGTAACAAATTAACAGGAAGATATGGATAATCTCTACCTGAACAGAAGCTCCTGCAGGCATTTTCCTCTAGGGATCTTTCTCTGGCTGAGGAATAGGGGCAGAAGATTTGAATGTTGCAGTGCTGGGAGAAGGGACACAAGGGCAGAACCTGAGTCTTACAGCTGCAAATACCTTGAAAAAGCCTCAGCCTCCTGCTCTGCTGCACAGACTGATGACATCACAAAGGACAAGGAGAGGGAGGGGCTTTAGACTGAGCCTCCTGATCCGGTTCAGAGCAAAGGAGGTTACATTGAGAACAGTCTTTTCTTTTCTCCGCCCCTTTTACTTCTGATTGGTCAGAATGTTAATTGAGCTTCTCTTCCCTCCCTTATCAGTGGAAGAGGGCGGACTCTTCTACTGCCAGTCCCACCCCAGGCACGATTCTGACCAATCAGCATTAAAAGGCTGCGTCGTTTCGTTTCTCTTAAGGCTTATTAGCTCTCCGATCCGATCGCTCCCTGCATTGTGCAGTGGAGGCTGAAATTAATCTTTTCTGTGTTCCACCTAGTTAATGTTAAAAAATAAACGAACAAAAATACTTTTTTTTTTTTATTATAAATAGAAACTGAATGTTGAGCACGTGATCTTCTTGTCATAACATAATGTCTGTTTTGTTGGCCCTTTTCTAGGTGAAAACATCTCAGCACGCTGCACGAATAACCGGTCCCGCCAAATGAAATTACGATTTAGAACTAATTAGTACTGTAACCGATACTTCCTTCGTGTACAACCGTATGCTGCGGAAGCCGAAACGTTTGAAATAGAAGCGAGATGAAATAAAAATGCCACTAACAATAAAAGAAGGACTACTTAGATGCAATAGATCATAGGTTTGCTTTGTTTTGGGTGTACGGGGATGACGACTGCGTAGGACATATTATCTTCCTTGGCTTCAACTTTTTGACGTCACGCCCTCTCCTGTTCTCAGTCAAACCTCCTGCGCAGCTGAAGTGCAAATGTAAATGTTGCTGTGTTGACGTCGTACAGGAGAATGTCAGGGCTTAGTTCCCATTCGGAGGATAAGAGATTGGCGTCATCGGGTGGGCGGAGCCTTCTGCTCCTCTTCCAGCCCCAGAGAGACCGTTGTGACCAATCAACACTAAAAAGCAGAACCAGGAAGAAAAAGACAGCGCTGTGCGGCTCTCTTGCTCTGAAGCCCCGCCCCTTATGATGTCATCATTTTGTGCCTATCGGGAGGCGGGGTTTTTCTTTTTTTTTTTTCCCATCCATCTTAACCAGAGACAAGTACAACTCGAAATCTATTTCTTCCTTTTCCCAACACTTTTAAGAGACAAATCACCGGCTTCTTCTCCATAACTAGAGAAATAGTCTGAAATAGAAGCGAGATCAAATAAAAATGCTACTAACAATAAAAGAAGGACAACTTAGATGCAATAGATCATAGGTTTGCTTTCTTTTGGGTGTACGGGGATGACGACTGCGTAGGACATATTAGCTTCAACTTTTTGACGTCACGCCCTCCTTTTCTCAGTCAAACCTCCTGCGCAGCTGAGGAGTCCTGCCCCCTTTATGATGTCATCATTTTGTGCCTATGGGAGGTGGAGTTTTTCTCTCTTTTTTTTTCCCATCCATCTTAACCAGAGACAAGTACAACTCGAAATCTATTTCTTCCTTTTCCCAACACTTTTAAGAGACAAATCACCGGCTTCTTCTCCATAACCAGAGAAATAGTCTGAAATAGAAGCGAGATCAAATAAAAATGCTACTAGCAATAAAAGAAGGACAACTTAGATGCATCATAGGTTTGCTTTGTTTTGGGTGTACGGGGATGACGACTGCGTAGGACATATTATCTTCCTTGGCTTCAACTTTTTGACGTCACGCCCTCTCCTTTTCTCAGTCAAACCTTCTGCGCAGCTGAGGTGCAAATGTAAATGTGCTGTGTTGACTATTGACGTACAGAATGTCAGGGCTTAGTTCCCATTCGGAGGATAAGAGATTGGCGTCATCGGGTGGGCGGAGCCTTCTGCTCCTCTTCCAGCCCCAGAGAGACCGTTGTGACCAATCAACACTAAAAAGCAGAACCAGGAAGAAAAAGACAGCGCTGGGCGGCTCTCTTGCTCTGAAGCCCCGCCCCCTTATGATATCATCATTTTGTGCCTATCGGGAGGCGGAGTTTTTCGCTCTATTTTTTCCCTTCCATCTTAACTGGAGACAAGTACAACTCGAAATCTATTTCTTCCTTCTCCCAACACTTTTAAGAGACAAATCATCGGCTTCTTCTCCATAACCAGAGAAACAGCCTCTAATTCATTTCTAATCCAGCAAAAAGGAGAAGCAGAGAGGAAAATGCCTGTAGGAGCTGCTGCTCAGGTAGGAGATTCCCCCAACTTCCTGTCCTTTCTCTGCAAACAGTGGTACAGCTTTCTAAGGGGGGGGGGGGGGGGCACTCAAAGTCAGGAACCTGAGCAGACCTGACCCGAGGAAAGGCACCTTGGGGGACTCTGCTGGGGGGGAGGGAGAGAGATCTGGACTCCTAGTCCCACAAAGGGTGATTTTGGTGTCCCAGATTCTGTGTGTAACTGGTTTCTTCTTGCTAAAATCCTGCTCTGTGACTTTGAATTATACACACACAGATCTCTTTCTCTCTCTCTCTACCATGTTGAACCCCAGCACTAGGAAGTCTTCTGAAATATGACCCTACTTTGGGACTATGTGATATGGTAACGGAATTCAAACATGTGTGGGATAAACATAAAGGAATCCTGTTCAGAAGGAATGGATCCTCAGAAGCTTAGCTGAGATTGGGTGGCAGAGGCGGGGATAGTGCTGGGCAGACTTATACGGTCTGTGCCCTGAAAATGACAGTTACAAATCAAGGTAAGATATACACAAAAAGTAGCACATATGAGTTTATCTTGTTGGGCAGACTGGATGGACCGTGCAGGACTTTTTCTGCCGTCATCTACTATGTTACTATGTAAGAGTATAGGCAGAAGTCAGTTTTTGGGGGGGGGATGCATTTCATCTCATATCGTCTCCCTCCATCCCACCACCCCAGGCATTGTTAAATCCTACCTTTGTTGACTGGGATGGCCAAGTCCTGCCAGCTGAAGCGGTCTGCTGCCCGATCCTTCTCCTGTGCTGTCTGAACAGTGAAGAAGTTGGTGGCATACTTCAGCTTCTGATTCTGGCCTTCTTGTGCATGGTCAGTTCATGCTGCTGAACTGAGTATGCACGGGTGTGCTGGTGTTGACAGCTGAAGTACACCACTGACTTCTTTGTGTTCAGGTATCCCTGCCAGCCATTCCACAGATGCCACAGCTTTGGATCTCCTGAGAGATGTGATGCAAAGATGCTGAGTGTGATTCTGGTTTGTATTTCAGATGCAGGTGAAATTTGAGGACATCGCTGTCTCTTTCTCTCAGGAGGAGTGGGAGTATTTAGATGAAGAGCAGAAGGAGCTTTACAGGGAGGTGATGAAGGAGAATTATCAGATTCTGATCTCACTGGGTAAGGGATAATTTTACTTATTTATTAGCAGTATTGGGGCATCATTATAAAGACAATTCTGGGTATGACTTTCTCATTGTATGATTTGGTGAGGAAATGAATAAGTGCTGCAGTGATCACTTTCCATCCTTTCAGCAGTGCACATGTTGGTGTCGATGAGCAGAGGTGAAAATGGGATTCATTACCTCTGAATCAGCAGAACACCAGGTGATATGGGACTGGCACCAGCCAGTTTAGCGAGCACGGTATTCAGTGAGAAATGTCCAAAGGGGCTTTGCGTGCTTTTTATCGTTCGTGGTGGCAGACAGCGAGAAATGTGTGCAAATAAATTAAAATGAGCTGATAACTATTTAAATGTGCATTGCAAAGCGAGGCACAGAATGCAGCCCCTATCATTTACCAGGCAATTTTAACTGCAGGTCAGGAGCTCTCTGTGGCTTATTCCATATCATCATGCTGATCAATCCATAGACTGGTGGGTTGTGTCCATCTACCAGCAGGTGGAGATAGAGAGAAATCCTTTTGCCTCCCTATATGTGGTCATGTGCTGCCGGAAACTCCCCAGTATGTTCTCTATCTCAGCAGGTGGTGGTCACACACAGCAGCAGCTCTGGCTAGGCCTCCAAGCCTAATTTTTAGGTTTTGTTGAGTGCCTGGGGTTGAGGGCTCTTCTTGAGCAAGTGCAAACCTGGTGGCGCCAGGTCCCTCCTTTTCTCCCCCCTCCCGCTGGCTCCGTTAAAAAAAAATAATAATAATAATTTTGGACGTCCTTAAAGGCGTTTATTTCGACGTTTATTTAAACGTTTATTGCAGCTACAGCTCGGAGCGAGAAGCAGGTAATTTTTACATTTTTTATAGCGGGCAGGGGGTTCCCCGATTGATCTCCACGTGGCCTATGGCGTCGGAGGGCGCGAAGAATCGCTCCCCGGACCGCATGTGCGCTCCTAGCTGGGATGCGGGGGTATTAAAGTCTGATTCGCCCTTGTTGGGTGTCAGTTTGGAGGCTGGTCAGTGTCCCGGGTCTTCCTCCGGTGCGGCGGTTTTTCCCGCCATAAACGCCCATCCCCCGCTGCTCGCCTCCGCCATCTTGGCCGGCCACTCTGCTCGGACGGCTTCTTCTTGGGCCGCCCTTGAGCTGGGAGACGTTCATGCCATGGCCGCCCTTGATTTGGGCGACGGCAAAAAAGCGGCTAAAGTTAAGCGCCGTTCTTCCCGCGCGGCTCCTTCGCGGAGTGTCGCGCCGGACGCCATCTTGGATGCGCAGCATGTTTCTCCCCCGCTCTTACGAGCGCCGGTTGAGGGTGCGTCTAGGGCTGTGGCCCAGGCTGCTGAAGTGCACAGTCTGGGGGGTTTCTCCTCCGAGTTTATTTTGCTGCTGCATCAGGCCTTCCTTATGCAGAACGCTGCCCCTTCTCCCTTGTCCGATAAAGGGGTTGAGGCCCCCGGAAGTAAACGCCCTCGGGTGGATTCCCAGGCCTTAGAGGACGCTGTTTCCTCTGATGTAGATGAGGGCAGCGTATCTGAGTTCTCCCAACGGTCCTTTGGGGATTCCTTGGAGGAGACGGATTCCCGCTCGGATGGAGCGGATGACCCCTCTGCAGCGTGGATCTTTCGCTCAGAGGATTTGCCCAACCTGTTAATGCAGGCCATGAGCATTTTAAAGATTTCCTCTCCGGAGGACGTCTCTCCCTCAGCCCCTGTTGGCTCCGCCATTATGCTGGGGACGAAGCGCCCGTCTAGAACCTTCCACGTGCATGATGCCATGCACACCTTAATTTCGGCTCAATGGGATGTCCCGGAAGCGAGCCTCAAAGTGGCTAGGGCTATGTCCCGCCTCTATCCTTTGCCTGAAAGTGAACGTGAGGCCTTTCTTTGGCCTACAGTGGATTCTTTAATCACTGCGGATTCTTTCATCACTGCGGTGACTAAGAAAACGGCGTTGCCGGTGGAAGGTGGCACGGCCCTAAAGGACGCCCAAGACAGAAGATTGGAGGCGGCCTTAAGGTCGTCCTTCGAGGCGGCTGCCTTAAGTTTGCAGGCCTCAGTTTGTGGCTCCTACGTGGCCAGGGCGTGCCTGACGATTGTGCAGCGGGCTTCCCCCTCGGATCCTTCCTTGAGGGCTGATTGGCCGGCCCTGGAATCGGGCTTGGCTTATTTGGCAGACTTGCTGTATGATGTCTTGAGAGCCTCGGCTAAAGGTATGGCTCAGACAGTCTCTGCGCGGCGGTGGCTTTGGCTGAAACATTGGTCTGCGGACCACGCCTCTAAGTCCCGCCTGGCTAAGTTGCCTTTTAAAGGCAAGCTGCTCTTTGGGGTCGAGCTGGACAAAATTGTGACCGATCTCGGCACGTCTAAGGGCAAGAGGTTACCAGAGGTCAGGGCTCGGGCCAGTGCTCGCCCCGGTATCTCCAGAGGATGGTTTTAGGAAGCCCGTCGGTACCGCCCGGGCAAGTCGGGCTCCTCTGCCCCCTCTTCCTTCAAGAGGAACTTCTCCCCCAAGCAGCATTCCTTTCGCAGAGACCGCCGTCCCGGAGGTGCGCCCTCCCCCAGGGTCTCATACCCAATGACGGGGTCCTGGTCCATGGCCCAGTGCAAATTGGAGGACGCCTGTCCTCGTTTCTGGGCGAGTGGACCAGGGTAACTTCAGACGCTTGGGTGCTGGAAGTCATCAGAGACGGCTACAAGCTAGAGTTCTGCCGACCCTTAAGAGACGGGTTTGTACTCTCTCCCTGCAAGTCTCCGGTCAAAGCTGTGGCAGTGCAGCAGACCTTGGACAATCTGATCCGCCTGGGTGCGGTCGTTCCGGTGCCAGAAAATCAGCTTGGCAAGGGACGTTACCCCATTTACTTTGTGGTACCAAAGAAAGGAGGTTCTGTACGGCCTATCCTCGACCTCAAAGGGGTCAATCGGGCCTTCAAAGTTCGGCACTTTCGCATGGAGACCCTCCGCTCTGTTATAGCGGCAGTGAAGGCAGGGGAGTTCCTGGCATCCTTGGACATCAAGGAAGCATACTTGCATATTCCCATCTGGCCTCCTCATCAACGCTTTCTGCGTTTTGCAGTCCTGGGCCGACACTTCCAGTTCAGAGCCCTCCCATTCGGGTTGGCTACTGCTCCGCGGACCTTCTCCAAAGTAATGGTGGTCATCGCGGCCTTCCTGAGAAAGGAAGGAGTACAAGTCCATCCTTATCTGGACGACTGGTTGATCCGAGCCCCCTCTTATGCAGAGTGCGGCAAAGCTGTGGACCGGGTGATTGCTCTTTTGAGCTCCCTGGGGTGGATCATCAACTGGGAGAAAAGCCAGCTGCGCCCGACTCAGTCCCTGGAGTATCTGGGAGTTCGATTCGACACCCAATTAGGCAGAGTGTTCCTGCCGGACAATCGGATTGACAAAACTTCAGGCTCAGGTGGACCAGTTCCTAGTAGCCTCTCCGCTCCGGGCTTGGGACTATGTGCAGCTGTTGGGCTCTATGACGGCCACGATGGAAGTAGTGCCCTGGGCCAGGGCTCATATGAGACCACTACAACACTCTCTGCTGCAGCGCTGGACTCCGGTGTCGGAGGATTATGCTGTACGCCTTCCCTTGGACCCAGCAGTGCGCAAGGCGCTGAGCTGGTGGCTGCAGACAGACAAGTTGTCTGCAGGGATGCCTCTTGTGACCCCGGAGTGGATTATCGTCACGACGGACGCCTCTTTGACGGGTTGGGGAGCCCACTGCTTGGGAAGGACAGCGCAGGGGCTCTGGTCTCCTGCAGAGGCAAAGTGGTCTATCAACCTCCTGGAACTCAGAGCCATTCGGTTGGCGCTTTTGGAGTTCCTCCCGGTACTGGCGTTCAAACCAGTACGGGTCCTGTCGGACAATGCCACTGCTGTGGCCTATGTCAACCGCCAGGGAGGTACCAAGAGCGCCCCTCTAGCCAAGGAGGCCATGAATCTATGCCAGTGGGCGGAAGCGAACCTGGAACAGCTGTCAGCGGCCCACATTGCCGGAGTCATGAATGTCAAGGCGGACTTTCTCAGTCGCCATACCTTGGATCCCGGAGAGTGGCAGCTATCTGCTCAGGCGTTCTTGGACATCACGAAGCGCTGGGGCCAGCCGAGCCTAGATCTGATGGCGTCATCGGCCAATTGCCAAGTGCCGCGCTTTTTCAGCAGAGGACGGGACCCTAGATCCCTGGGAGTAGATGCTCTTCTCCAACAGTGGCCGACACAGGAGCTTCTCTATGTGTTCCCGCCCTGGCCCATGTTGGGCAGGGTGCTAGACCGGGTGGCAAAGCATCTGGGCCGGATAATCCTGGTGGGTCCGGACTGGCCCAGACGTCCCTGGTATGCGGACTTGATCAGGCTCTCAGTGGACGATCCTCTGCGGCTGTCAGTGGAGCAGGGCCTGTTGCATCAGGGTCCCATGGTGATGGAGGATCCCTCCCCCTTTGGTCTTACGGCCTGGCTATTGAGCGGCAGCGTCTGAGAAAGAAGGGCTTCTCGGACAAGGTCATCGCCACTATGCTAAGAGCGAGGAAGCGCTCTACTTCTACTGCTTACGCCAGGGTTTGGCGTACCTTTGCAGTATGGTGTGAAGCAGGCTCACTTTCTCCCTTCACTGCTCCAATTTCTTCAGTGTTGGCGTTCCTGCAAGAAGGTCTGGAGAAAGGCCTGTCGCTCAGTTCCCTTAAAGTCCAGGTAGCGGCTCTGGCTTGCTTCAGGGGCCGCCTGAAGGGTGCTTCCCTGGCTTCGCAGCCAGATGTGGTGCGCTTTCTCAAGGGAGTTAATCACCTGCGCCCTCCTCTGCACTCAGTGGTGCCTGCGTGGAATCTCAACCTGGTGCTAAGAGCCTTGCAGAAGCCGCCTTTTGAACCCTTGTCAAGGGCATCTCTGAAAGACCTGACGTTGAAAGCAGTCTTTTTGGTGGCTATCACTTCAGCCAGAAGAGTTTCCGAGCTCCAGGCACTCTCATGTCGAGAGCCCTTTCTGCAGTTCACTGAGGCAGGAGTGTCTATTCGCACAGTGCCTTCCTTCCTGCCCAAGGTTGTTTCTCGCTTCCATGTGAATCAGCAGCTCTGTCTCCCTTCCTTTTGTAGGGAGGACTACCCAGAGGAATACTCTGCTCTCAAATATCTGGATGTGAGACGAGTCATCATCAGATACTTGGAAGTGACCAATGATTTCCGGAAGTCGGATCATCTGTTTGTCCTGTTTGCAGGTCCTCGTAAGGGTCTGCAGGCTGCTAAGCCTACAGTGGCAAGATGGGTCAAGGAAGCCATTGCAGCGGCTTATGTGGCCGCGGGGAAGGTGCCGCCTATCCAGCTGAAGGCTCACTCCACTAGAGCTCAGGCGGCCTCGATGGCAGAGGCCGGGTCCGTCTCCTTGGAGGAGATTTGCAAGGCGGCAACTTGGGCATCGGCCCATACCTTCTCCAGGCATTACCGCTTGACTGTGGCTGCTCGGGCGGAGGCCCGGTTTGGAGCTTCAGTGTTGCGGTCAGGGATTTCTATGTCCCGCCCTGGGTGAGTACTGCTTCGGTACATCCCACCAGTCTATGGATTGATCAGCATGATGATATGGAAGGTAAAATTATGTATCATACCTGATAATTTTCTTTCCATTAATCATAGCTGATCAATCCATAGCCCCTCCCAGATATCTGTATTGTTTATATTCTGGTTGCATTTCAGGTTCAAGTTTAGTCTTCAGTTCCTGTTCAGGAGGACTTCGTGTTCAAGTTTTTCAATGGATTCTTCAAGAGTTGAGACGAATTTGTGTTACAGTGAGCTGCTGCATTCCTCTCCCCTCCGTTTTACGGGGCTGGATTGAGACTTAAATTCTGCTGGCGCTCCCTCCCGCTTCGTGCGGCAGTAGGGCAGCTTTGTACCCCTCCCGCTTCGGCGGTGTTAGGGTCAGTCAGCTCCTCCCGCGGTTGCGGTTGCAGGATAAGCCAGATCCCCCCGCATCGGCGGGTGTGGTGTCCCTCCCCCGCTCCGCGGGGATGAGCTGGACGGATTGCCCTCCCCCACTTGTGTGGGGATGAGCTGGGTTAATTCCCCTCCCCCGTTTCGGCGGTGGTGAGCTGGGCAGAGTGTCCCTTTGTGGGTGTAATTCTCTAAGTGCTGAGTCCTGCGGATGGAGCTTGGATATCGACATACTGAGGAGTTTCCGGCAGCACATGACCACATATAGGGAGGCAAAAGGATTGCTCTCTATCTCCACCTGCTGGTAGATGGATACAACCCACCAGTCTATGGATTGATCAGCTATGATTAATGGAAAGAAAATTATCAGGTATGATACATAATTTTACCTTGGCGGAGCAGTCTGCTGTGTAACTTGTGTACTAGCTAGAGCAAAACCCAAAGGTAAACCAGCTATGATCAATATTCTCTCCCTTGTCTTGGAACAAAAAAAGCACTGAAGTCAGCAGCAGAGGAACATGATGTGTTAAGGGAGAGCGCTGCACCGCTGCAGTAGAACTCGAGCCATGATCAATATTCAAAAAGCGTTTTTGCAAAAAAAGCTACATATGACTTTCATACACGCAGCTTGTATGTGTAGCACACGCTGTTCTGAGCATGTGCAGAGCAGCCATGCTTAGCTATTGACTGTCCTGCGAATGCGCAGCTTGGGTGGCTGCCCCGTGCATGTGCTGGCACTTCCCCCTACCGAGTTGCTTTCTGAAATTGTGAGCAGCTCATTTGCATGTAGTTTTCTCTGATCATCGTTTGCTAATTCCAACTTGGTAACTTTTTTACTGAGGGGTCTTACGGCAACAGTTTTTTTTCCGAGGACTTTAGTGCATTTGCCTATGAGCGCATACCGGATGGAGTGGATATTCAGGATTACACCTTCCTCTCATGACTTTCATGAAACCACCCATAACTCATCTCTTTGGCAGCTCCTCTGGCAGCTTATTCCACATCTCTGGGACCCCTACTGAAAAGGCCATAAATCTTCACCTTACCAGTTGCATTTGCTTCACTGAAGCTACCTCCAAAACAGTGATTTTCATCTGTTCCAGATGATGTTTCATATTGGATATAATTGACGTTGTAATGCCTTTGTATCGCTCCATGGTGCAGCCGCACCTCAAATATTGTATTCAAATCTGGTCGCCACATCTCAAAAAAGATATAGTGGAATTAGAAAAGGTACAGAGAAGGGCGATAAAAATGATAAAGGGGATGGGAAAGGCTAAAGTGGCCAGGGCTCTTCAGCTTGGAGAAAAGACGGCTGAGGGGAGATATGATAGAGGTCTATAAAATAATGCACGGAGTGGAACGGGTAGAGGTGAATTGCTTGTTTACTCTTTCCAAAAATACTAGGACTAGGGGGCACACAATGAAGCTAAAAAGTAATAAATTTAAAATGAGTTGGAGAAAATATTTCTTCACTCAGTGAGTAATTAAACTCTGGAATTCGTTGCCAGAGAATGTTGGTTAGCTTAGCGGGGTTTAAAAAAAGGTTTGGATGGCTTCCTAAAGGAAAAGTCCATAGTCCATTATGCCAGGTATTTGTGACCTGGATTAGCCATTGTTGGAAACAGGATACTGAGCTTGATGGACCTTCGGTCTGTCCCAGTATGGCAATACTTATGTAAGTATTAAATCATAACTGTTCAAGGCTTGTGCGGATGGGATCCGACAGAGCTCGCAGAGATGGGACGGGACCAAACCTTGCGGGGATGGGGACAAATTTTGTCCCTGCATCATTCTTTAGTTTGAATATTGTTGTTCAATGAAGTTGGTGAAATTGCTTATGCTGGAACTTTGTCTAAGTCCTGAATTTGAGGGAATTGGACACAAAAAATTTTGAGAAACCTAATGGAATTTTCTTACCCCAGGAACAGGTTCTTCAACCTTCAACCCTAAGATTATATCTCTCATTGAACGAGGTGAAGAGCCGTATATCAGGGATGAGCCAGGATCAGAGGAAAGAGAACCTGGGAAAAGCAGCTGCTCAGGTGAGTTCAGTAATAGGAGGGACTGGGGTAAAATACATTGTATTGACATCTACTGTAGGGTAAGTGCTGGGGGTGCTGCCTCTTTATAGATAATGATCAGTCACTTGGGGGCCCTTTTAATAAGGCGTGGCCAAAAGTGGCCTATGCTGGTGTAGGCGCATGTTTTGGACATGCGCTGGTTCATTTCCTGAGTGCGCCTGGGAAAAAGGAGATTTTTTTAATGTGCTGAAACATAGAGGTGCGGCAAAACGAAAACCAGCGCGCGCATCCATCTTGGGCCTGAGACCTTAACACCACCCGGGCGGTAAGTATGTAGCGCTTAACCAGCTGCCGATTGCCACTGGGTAAGGGCCCCTTGGAAGAAAATAGAAAGTTATTTTTTTACCGTGTATTTTGGGCGTGTGCCGAACATGGAACTGCCATCCGGGGCACGAGGTAGCCGGGCGGGAGTGCCAATTTGACGCATGTAGGCGTCTACGCGCCTTTGGAAAAGGGCCCCTTGGTTTGTAAGTGAAGGCTAAACCTATGGGCCATACAATTTTAGCTGTGGAGAGGTGGAGGGAAGGAAAAATCCAGGTTGCTTTTCTGTTCATCTGGAACTTCTCATGTCGGAAATCTTGAAGCTAAAAAAACGTGTTGCGAGGGAGTTAGAAGGAAGCAGGTTTTGTGCTTTTAGGTCCTAGTTTGTGACTGTTACATAGTAAATGACGGCAGATAAAGACCTGTACTATCCATCCAGTCTGCCCAACAAGATAAACTCATTTTACATAGTATGTGATACCTTATATGTATACCCAAGTTTGATTTTTTTCCTTGCCTTTCTCAGGGCACAGACCGTAGAAGTCTGCCCATTACTGTTCTTGTACTAAGTTCTGAAGCTAACATTAAAGCCCCTTAAAATTTACACTCCAGCCCATCCCTATCTATTCAGTCACGATCAGGGCATAGACTGTAGAACTCTGCCCAGCTCCCGTTTTGTTTCCAGTTACCAGCGTCGCCACCCAATCTCCGCTACGATTCAGCGGAACCATTCCTTCTAAACAGGATTCCTTTGTGTTTATCCCACGCATGTTTGAATTCCGTTACCGTTTTCATCTCCACCACCTCCCGCGGGAGGGCATTCCACATATCCACCACCCTCTCCGTGAAAAAATACTTCCTGACATTAGTCCTGAGTCTGCCCCCCTTCAACCTCAATTCATGTCCTCTAGTTCTGCCGCCTTCCCGTCTCCGGAAAAGGTTCGTTTGCGGATTAATACCTTTCAAATATTTGAACGTCTGTATCACATCACCCCTGTTTCTCCTTTCCTCCAAGTTATACATGTTGTGTCCTGGGTCTGTGTGTAGAATGTATGTTGTCCAGCTGATGTGCACAAACCTGTTCCAAATATATTTCCAGACCCAGGGGGCAATTCTCTAACTGGGCACCAATGCAGAGCACTGAGTGCCATTTCTATAAGAGCATCTGTGCACCAAGATACAGCACCTTAGCACATAACTTAAGAGTATTGTGTAAGTTAAGATAATAAGAGTGAGCCCCTCCCATGCCGCTCCCCAGTGAATTCCTCCCTTGCATTTATGTGTTACTGTGTGTGCACTTCATGGAATACCCCTGAGCACTGCCAAACCTATGCACGTGATTGCCAGTGTTCCGTAAATCTAAGGTCGCATACGGTGCTTAAATTTAAGCGTCCTGCTAATGCTGCTGCCATGTTTTTCTTTCAGCCGACCGCTTGAGCTTCCACTGAGTTTTTGTGTCTTAGATGGGGAGGGGGCTGTTGAGAAGGGGGCTTAGGGCTGGACTGAATATTCATTTTTGATTCAGCCCTGAATACGTTATTCACATTATGCCGAATAATGATTTACATTTGAATACGAGTAATCCAGGCTCAACTGCTAAATCCTACAGAAATAAACACTTGATCTCTGATTTTTTTTTTTTTTTTTTTTTTTACTTCTTTTATTTGTTATGTTTGAAGCTCAATGTCCGTTATTCGTATTCGGCCGAATAGTAAAATATACTATTTGGTGCAGCTCAAGTTTATATATTATTGTAACATGGGGTTAGGGAAAGGAAAAAAAAAACAAAGTTGTAAAATGGGGATTTACTTGTGCTGGCGAACATTCCGCCGGTCAGCAATGTAGCTTGGAAATTTGAGAAGGGTTTGGAACCCCAAGCTAAAGCCAGTTTCCTAGGTGGCTGAGTGAGTGGGCAGTTAGCAGAGTTGGTTAGGTTCGGAGTGACTGAATGTGTTGTGGAGGGTGTGTGCAAGAAAAGAGGGCTAAAATGAAAGAAGTAGGTATAAAGAGGGGGTTTTGAGTGACAGTGTCTGACTGAAGTGAAGGTGAAAGTGAATGTATGGGTGAGAGGAGGTTTATTTAAAATTTAATTGAGTTTGGGGTTCCATTATATGTGTAGTGGGGTGGAAAGGGGAAGCAGGTTTAGAAGTGTGTATGAATGAATAGTGGTGAGCTTGGGAACAGTAAAGGGGTGATTTGGGGAAATAAGATATTAGTTTAGGGGAAAAGGAGCTGAGTGTTTTGAGTGCAGGGTGAGTTGGAATGTTATCATATAGTGCTGAAAGTGGAATGTTGTGAATAGATGCAGTAAGGGAGTGCTGGCTAGCCACTCTGAGTAGGATAGGGAAAGAAAATAAAATAGCATAGGCGAGGAAGATAAGGGAACTTTTTTATTACTTTATTTTTATAGTTTACTTGGGCCACAGTCTTTATTTAAAACTTCCCCCAGCAAAAAGAAAACTGTTCTATCGATTCAGGAAGCTAGGGTTTTGCCTACCTTTAATTTCATTAAGAGTAGGTTTAGGAGGAAGATCTACGGAGAAGAGAGATTTGCAGCTTGCCGTGAACGTCAAGGGCCCCACCACAAGAAAGACTGCACTACATTTTGGAGAAAAGAAGAACTTCTATAGATAATTGACTGATAATTGACACCAGGGGTACTTTAAATAAGGAAAGGACGAGAGGGATAAAGAAAGAGGGAAAGAAACTATATACTTACCTTAAGGATCCTGAGAGGTGAATGGTGTTGAAAAGAAACCTGTAAAAGAGAATTAGATACAAAGAATCAAATTCTTGTGATAGATAAGAAAAGGAAGACATGAGCATTACATGATAGTTGTATGAAAAAAAAAGGAAATAGAAAGGATAATACTTATCTCTGGTTGAGGAAAGGGTACCTGAAGAAAAAAGAACAAATTACAGAGTTATCTATTGAGTTAGTTGTTAAATGAATTTGAGATCTGTTATATGAAAGGTTCAATTTTTTTTATTTGCATATAATAATTGGAAAGGTATTACAAGTAAATCTATTACAATAAATTTGTTATCGTATTTAAAGAAATTCTGAAGTGTTGCATTTCTCTACTAGATACATTCGGGAAAGAATTCCAAAATTAGTTTATTTTTCCTCTCCCATTCTTTGAGAGTGGGAGACGTGGTTAGTGTCTCTACATCACTCCTGGTGCTCTACAGTGTAATTCTGGAACCTGGCCCGACTGCAACCATCTGGCTCTGGGAGATACACAGATTTCATCGGGAACACCGGGGGTGCATGTTAGATTATTCACAAGCATCTTGTCTATAGGGTTCTGATGTGTCGCATATGATAGACAGCAGAAAAAGACCATCTAGTCTGACAAGTTGTATCTGTCACTCGGGCAAAGCATGCAGGTTACCTCCTCTATGTTTAGGAGGTTACACCCCTCTGTCATTTGTTTTCCTTTGATTCCATCTTCTTGCTAGACAGGTATCCCCTGTATTAATCCCCTGCCCTTTTGAACTCTGTTCCTCTTGTTGTCCCAACCGTCTGTCTCCAAGAGGGTGTTCAAGGCATCCACCATTCCATGAAAGACTGTTTTCTGCTGTTGCTTTTAAGGTTACCTATTTTCATTTTCATTTCAGGTCATTACAGATCAAAATTCAGCTCACAGCAGTCAAATTTTATTTTTTTTATTGCCTTCCGCTACAGGCGTTTTGTAATTGGATATTCAGCCACTGAGCTGTATCCATACGAACATAAGTGTTGCCACAAGTACCTGGCAAGATCCTAGAACAGTAAAACAGATTTTATGCTGCTTATCCTAGGAATAAGCCACGGATTTTCCCAGTTCCATCCTAATAATGGCTTGTGGACTTTTCTTTTAGAAAATTATTCAGACCTTTTTAAAAAATCCTGCTACGCTAATTGCTTTTACCACATTCTCGGGCAACGAATTCCAGAGTTTAATTACACCTTGAGTGAAGACGTATTTTCTCCAATTACTTTGTAGCTTCATTGTGTGCCCCCTAGTCTACTCATTCCAGTCCACTCAGTATTTTATAGACCTCTATCATATCTCCCCTCAGCCGTCTTTTCTCCAAGCTGACGAGCCCTAGCCACGTTAGCCTTTCCTCATAGGGAAGTCGTCCCATCCCCTTTATCATTTTCGTTGCCCTTCTCTGTACTTTTTCTAATTCCACTGTATCTTTTTTTGAGATGCTGTGACCAGAATTGCACACAGTATTTGAGGTACAGTCACACTATGGAGCAATACAAAGGCATTATAACATTCTCATTTTTGTTTTCCATTCCTTTCTAATAATACCTACCATTCTATTTGCTTTCTTAGCCGCCACCGCCACACACTGAGCAGAGGGTTTCAACGTATCATCAACGATGACACCTAGTTCTTATTCTTGGGCAGTGATTCCTAATGTGGAACCTTGCATTCTATAGCTATAATTCGGGTTCCTCTTTCCCACATGCATCACTTTGCACTTGCTCACATTAAACGTCACTTGCTGTTTGGATGCCCAGTCTCCTAAGATTCTCTTGCAATTTTTCACAATCCTCTTACGATTTAACAACTTTGAATAACTTTGTGTCGTCAGAAAATGTAATCACCTCACTAGTGGCGAGAGTCTGATAGGTTCAGACGGGGAGAGGGACCTTGGGGTGATAGTATCTGAGGATTTGAAGGTGACGAAACAGTGTGACAAGGCGGTGGCTGTATCTAGAAGGTTGTTGGGCTGTATAGAGAGAGGTGTGACCAGCAGAAGAAAGGGGGTGTTGATGCCTCTGTATAAGTCGTTGGTGAGGCCCCATCTAGAGTATTGTGTTCAGTTTTGGAGGCCGTATCTTGCTAAGGATGTAAAAAGAATCGAAGCAGTGCAAAGAAAAGCTACGAGAATGGTATGGGATTTGCGTAACAAGACGTATGAGGAGAGACTTGCTGACCTGAACATGTATACCCAGGAGGAAAGGAGAAACAGGGGTGATATGATACAGACGTTCAAATATTTGAAAGGTATTAATCCGCAAACGAACCTTTTCCGGAGATACGAAGGCGGTAGAACGAGAGGACATGAAATGAGATTGAAGGGGGGCAGACTCAAGAAAAATGTCAGGAAGTATTTCTTCACGGAGAGAGTGGTGGATGCTTGGAATGCCCTCCCGCGGGAGGTGGTGGAGAGGAAAACGGTAATGGAATTCAAACATGCGTGGGATAAACATAAAGGAATCCTGTTCAGAAGGAAAGGATCCTCAGGAGCTTAACCGAGATTGGATAGCAGAGCCGGTAGTGGGAGGCTGGGCTGGAGGTTGGGAGGCGGGGATAGTGCGGGGCAGACTTATACGGTCTGTGCCAGAGCCAGTGGTGGGAGGCGGGACTGGAGGTTGGGAGGCAGGGATAGCGCTGGGCAGATTTATACGGTCTGTGCCAGAGCCGGTGGTGGGAGGCGGGGATAGTGCTGGGCAGACTTATACGGTCTATGCCAGAGCCGGTGGTTGGGAGGCGGGGCTAGTGCTGGGCAGACTTATACGGTCTGTGCCCTGAAGAGCACAGGTACAAATCAAAGTAGGGTATATACAAAAGTAGCACACATGAGTTGTCTTGTTGGGCAGACTGGATGGACCGTGCAGGTCTTTTTCTGCCGTCATCTACTATGTTACTATGTAGTTACTCCCATCTCTAGGTCATCTATAAATATGTTAAAAAGCAGCGGTCCCAGCACAGACTCCTGGGGAACCCCACTAACTACTCTTCTCCATTGAGAATACTGACTATTTAACCCTTCTCTCTGTTTTCTACCTTTTAACCAGTTTTTAATCCTCAATAGGACATTACCTCCTATCCCATGACTTTCTAATTTCCTCAGGAGTCTTTCATGAGGTACTTTGTCAAATGCCTTTTGAAAATCCAGATACAAAATATCGACTGGCTCACCTTTATCCACATGTCTATTCAGCCCTTCAAAGAAATGTAGTAGATCGGTTAGGCAATATTTTCCTTAACTAAATCCATGGTATGTTATGTTATGTTACTCGTGTCTTATAGTCCACAGGTATCATGCACTGGTTCACTGCAGAAGCCAGTCAAATTGGCCAGGAAGCTACACAGATTGAGGACTCAATACAAAAGAAACTTCCTCACAAATACTATAAAATCCACTATCTATCTACAGTAATATACTTCACAGAGAGGAAAGCTTTTCAAGGATTTCCAAAATATTTCATAATGATGAAGATCTCGAATGTCCAATGGCAAGGAATTCCATATTCCATTCGAAAAGGCTTACTCCACTGACAGCTCCAATGTTTAATCTCTCCCTCTTGCCGTCGCTTCACCCCTGTCATTTACCCTGTGTTATCCCCTGTTCCTTCCCCTCCTGTCACTTTCTGATTCTGGGCCATCATTGTCTTGTATTGTATCCACTTGATTTATTGTAAGCCACATTGCGCCTGCTCATGTGGATAAATGTGGGGTAGAAATGCACTAAAATAAATAAATATCAATACTGCCTGATATTGAATAGAGAAATCAAAAATTATTTTCAATTTAATCTGATTTATGGGAGGAAAGCATAACATACATTGATTTTGGGTTCTACCTACCATCAAATTGTGTAACAAAGTAGCCAAGTTGCAAAGATAGGATGTTGATTTTGTCTCATTAACCCATGCTTATGTCTGTGCCCTGTAATAGTTTTTACCATTTTGCCTGGCATTGATGTCAGGCTCACCAGTCTTTAATTTCTCAGATCTGGAACCCTTTTACAAAATTGTCGTTACGTTGGCCACCCTCTAGTCTTCCGGTACCATGCTTGATTTTAAAGATAAATTATATATTGCTAACAATAGTTCTGCAAGTTCCTTTTCAATTCTCTCAGTACTCTGATGAATACCATCCGGTCCAGGCAATTTGCTACTCTTCAGTTTGTCAAATTGCCCTATTACATCTTCCAGGTTTACAGAGATTTGATTCAGTGTCTCTGACTCATCAGCATTGAATACCATTTCTGGCACCGATATCTCTCCCACATTTTCCTTAGTGAAGACCAAAGCAAAGAATTCATTTAAACTGTCCGCTATGGCCTTGTCTTCCCTGAGTGCCTCTTTTACCCCTCGGTCATCTAGCAGTTCAACAGATTCTTTTGCCGGTGTCTTGCTTCTAATATACCTAAAGAAGTTTTTACTATGTGTTTTTGTCTCTCTCTCTGCCTTCCTTATCAGTGCTTTGCACTTGACTTGCCATTCCTTATGTTTCCTGTTATTTTCTTTTAGCTCTAATAGCTTCCTTCACCTCACTTTTTAACCATGCCAGCCGTTTGGCCTTCCTTCTTCCTTTTTTAATGCATGGAATATATCTGGTCTTGGCTTCCAGGATGGTATTTTTGAACAGCCTCCACTTAAGTGATATTCAGAAGAGTACCGAGATAACTACCCAGATAAAGTTAGGCCAGCAAAAGGCTATCCTAACTTTATGTGGTTCCCTGGATAGCGGACTGAATATTGCTGCTAATCAGGTAATTCCTGGCGCCCCCTGGACTTCCCTGGCATACCTGGATAGTAATAAGATAGTCTGGTCATGATTTTCAGTGGCACTATCTGGAGCAGTGCTGCTAAAAATCCAGATATGACTCCATGAGCAGGACTTATGGAAGGAGCCACTTCTGCCTGGATAAGTACTGAACATTGGGTCCTTATATTCAGTGGCGTTCCTAGGGGGGTGGACACCCGGGGCGGCGCCCCGCCCCCCCGGGTGCAGCACCCCTCCCCCCCGATGCAGCGCGGAACCCCCCCCCCCCCGGGTGCACGCCGCAGGGGGGGGGGTGCCGCAGCGCGCACCTGCTCAGAGTTCCCTGGAGCTCCCTCTGACCCGGAACAGGAAGTAACCTGTTCCAGGGCAGGGGGAGCTGCAGCGAACGCGTGAAGTCAGTGAACTCAGAGCAGGCGCGCACCGCGGCACCCCCTAGCGGAGTGCACCCGGGGCGGACCGCCCCCCCCCCCTTGGTACGCCACTGCTTATATTCTATTCCTTTATTATGTTTGGATGCATTAAACAAATCGTCTGCAGATGTTTCTGTCATATGTCTCCGTGTTCCATTCACAGGTTGTTCTTCCTTTTGGAAGTTGGGATGGAGACAAACTGTTTTCTCCCGACCAGAGTCTGGATCAAGTGTTATTGCTTCATCACTGAGGAAGAGAGGTGTGGTAGCCGTGTTAGTCCACTTTTAAAGGTAATCAATAGAAATAAAACAAAAGAAAACATGAAAAAGAAAAGAAATAAGCAATACTGTCATCTACCAAGATTTACGTATTTCCGATCTGACGAAGAAGGGCAACCTTCGAAAGCTAATCAAGAAATGTATTAAGTTATGTCCAATAAAAAAGGTATCATCTTATTTTCTTTTTCATGTTTTATTTTGTTTTATTTCTATTGATCACTGAGGAAGAAATTCCCTGATGAGCTTTCAGACCGTTTATGTCTACACATTGCCATTTCCAAGGGACATCTCATCGTCTCACAGACTTGTAGTGTGTGGAGAAAAAGGTTGTTCCAGCTAAGTGAATTTTTGTTGCTGGCTGTGTTCCTTTGATTTTTTTTTTTTTTGCAATGGACACTGAATGCAGTAAGCTTACTTGCTTTGTTCAAGCTTGAAGTATCATTAAGATTTAGTTTTGGTTTGTGGATTTGCCTATACTTAAAACATTTTTTGTGTTCATTCACTTTGGTGTATGTACCGGAAAGAGGGGTGTGTTTGTTTTTTGTTTTTTTGAATCGGTAGATTTTCTCCAAAATTTGGGAGTTTTTGATGCTGATTCTTTTTCCCTCTTGCTTTCTTTTAAAATTGACTGATGATAATAACTTACTCCCATGTATGATAATGGTTTTTGCAATACTTTGGTGTACTATTCCCTATCTGGAGATTTGAGGTCTTTGTTGTTTAAAGCTATATTCATTTAGAGCAAGTGAATGAGACACAAAGTTCAAACTATTTTAGGTTAGCTTTGTCAATTTATATATAGTTTGTGGTCCCGCGGCACTAGTGCAAATAAGAAACCCACCAATGCTTAAGCCATCCTTAGAATATATTGTGGGATTTTCTATTCTCCTTATTATGCTCAGGTAATATCTTAGAAACCACCACTGTCTAACACATGATTAATACCTTCTGTTTATGTCCAGCAGATAATCAGATTACAGAGGAAATTAAAATAGAAAAGAATGAAGGAGATCATCCTGTAGAAATGGAAGAGATTCAAAGACGTTCAGAAAATGTCTGTGAGAACATTTCCCAGGGTTCTAAGAGGATTAACACAAGGAATTGTGAGCAGGAATCAATGGAGCAGAGAGACCCTGTTGGAAGCTCAATGCATGGAGTCAGTAAGTGTGAGAAAAATGACAGGGAGCTCAGTAACATCCCTGAGGATCAGGAACAGCTAGCAGAGAGACCCTTCCAAACTACTAATAGTGATCAAGTGACTAATCAACTCTACCAAGAAGTGGGGAAAAGAAAAACACACCAAAAAGAGTTTACTTGTACAGCTTATAATAGGAACATCAGTTTTATTTGTCCTAAGAAGGGTTTTCCCTTATTTTCAGAGGTCCAAATACATAAAAGGAATCACAGAAATGAGAAACTATTTACATGTATTGAGTGTAATAAAAGCTTCACTCAGCTGTTGGCTCTAAGAACTCACCAGATGGTCCACACAGGAGACAAACTATTTGCATGTACTGAGTGTAATAAAATCTTCACTCAGCTTTCAAATCTAAATATTCACAAAAAGATTCACATGGGGGAGAAACTATTTACATGTAGTCAATGTAATAAAAGTTTCAGTCGGCTTTCAAATCTAAAAATGCACCAAATGATCCATACAGGAGAGAAACCATTCCCATGTTCTGTGTGTAATAAAAGTTTCACTCGGCTCTCAAAGCTAAAACTTCACTGTATGATTCACACAGGAGACAAACCGTTTCCCTGTATTGAGTGTAATAAAAGCTTCGCTGACCTTTCAATTCTAAAAACTCACCAAATGACCCACATGGAAAGCAAACCATTTCCATGTTTTGAGTGTAATAAAAGCTTCTGTCGGCTTTCACAGCTAAAACTTCACCTAAAGATCCACATGGGAGAGAAACCATTTTCATGTATTGAGTGTAATAAAAGCTTCACTCGGCTTTCAAGTCTAAAATATCACCAAATGATCCACACGGGAGACAAACCATTTCCATGTTCTGAGTGTAATAAAAGCTTCACTCGGCTTTCACAGCTAAAAGTTCACCAAAAGATCCACACAGGAGAAAAACAACTTACATGTACTGAGTGTAATAAGAGCTTCATTCAACGTTCAAATCTAAAAAAGCACCAAATGATTCACACAGGAGAAAAACCATTTACATGTACAGAGTGTAATAAATGCTTCACTCGGCTTTCAAGTCTAAAAATTCATCAAAAGACCCACACGGGAGACATTAACTACATTTAAGTGGATCCCTGCAGATAGAGGAGATACTGTAATTTGAGTCCAAGAAAATGTGACAGAAAAATACAGAAATATTTTCCATCATATTGTAGGGCTACAACTCGATCAAACATTTTTGTGTGCATATGAGGCCAGAACCACACTATCATGGATTCTGCTACAAAGCACTGTGGACCCATTACTGTTGCCAAGGCTATGCTGCCATAGTATGAAGAATGAATGTGGACACTGTTCTTTCTACTGTGTACATGCTGCGAACTTAGTACCAGGGATTTGCTCAACATTAAAATGAAAGCCTGGAAGGTGACACAAAATTGCTATTATATAGAGTCATTGTGCCACTGCATTCCTCATCTTCCTTCTGTCACCTGATTGGAAGTGTCTATGCCAGTATCGGTGGGATCTGACTCCTCCAATCAGAGAGGCAACCTAAAGAGGCAGAAATTTGCATACAGCACTGACAATGCAGTGAAACTAAGCAATCTTCACTTCCACATAGAGCCTGACGGAACCCAGAATTTTGGGGTTTTGCTGAAACTGAATCTACAACTGAAATTGGCCACTCAGTTTCAGATAGAAACCAAAACTGTAAACAAAAATGCCTCCCACTGCAGCTGAATGGCTAGTGCAGTGGATTGAGATGCTGGGAAATTGGGCTCAATTCCCACTGCAGGTCCTTGTGACCCTGGGCAAGTCACTTAACCCTCCATTGCCCTAGGTTCAAATTGATCATGAGCCCTTTTGGGACAGAAATGTGTTGGAGCAAAAACAAGCACTATGAAGCACTATGTGTTACTGTATAACAAAGATATATGAGATTATAATACATGGCACCATCCAGCATTAAGAACCTAACTTCAAGTATGCAAACTCAAGCTTATTCCATCTTTCTTTGCAAGGCCTATTATTTGCTGTAACTTTGACCTTGCATACAGACAAAGACTACTGACAAGGGTCCCGATTTGCTAGAATAAGAAGGTCATTATCAGCATCGATGTCATGGCCAGAACAGCCAAGGACTCTTGGAATTACCCTTGCAGCCAGAGAGACGCTGTGGCTAGCAGAACTGCACATTGTTTATGAAACCACTACTACTACTTAACATTTCTAGAGCGCTACTAGGGTTACGCAGCGCTGTACAATTTAACAAAGAGAGACAGTCCCTGCTAAAAGAGCTTACAATCTAATAGACAAGTGAACGGTCGGTCCGATAGGGGCAGTCAAATTGGGGCAGTCTGGATTCACTGAACGGTAAGGGTTAGGTGCCGAACGCAGCATTGAAGAGGTGGACTTTAAGCAAAGACTTGAAGACGGGCAGGGAGGGGGCTTGGCGTAAGGGCTCAGGAAGGTTGTTCCAAGCATAGGGTGAGGCGAGGCAGAATGAGCGGAGCCTGGAGTTGGCGGTGGTGGAGAAGGGTACTGAGAGGAGGGATTTATCCTGTGAACGGAGGTTACGGGCGGGAACGTAAGGGGAGATGAAGGTAGAAAGATAGTGAGGGGCAGCAGACTGAGTGCATTTGTCAAGATGCCCTCCTTAATGTGGTACCAGTGAGACAATCATGTAGCCCCTGAAATCATAACAATGGGGATAACAATGTTATATGTGCATCACCCACACAGCCAGAATGTTTGTCATTAATACAGCTGCAGCCTGTGATTTCTCTATAAAAAGGGGCTCTTATCAGAGACAAGGGCTGCTGTGTTGACATTCCATCCAGAAAGCAGACCTGTGTTGAACCTGACTGGTACCATCTGATGACCAGGCTGCCATCTAGAGGTCTGCATCAGGGTTATGGGTTTAGAGTGACTCTCTTACTTTGGAGTCTAGTTAGGGATTTATGTGCATTTGCTCTAATCTATTTTTGTGCTGAGACCTGATGTGTCTGTGTTCTTGCCTTCATTGCACATTATCTTTGCTGCTATTGTAAATAAAATAATTACCCTATTTTTATAATACTTGGTTGTGGAGTTAGTCCTTTCTATATATAATTACTTTGATTAATTCTTATTATATTAAAAAAAAAAAACACACAAACATGGCCAGCTGAAACTGTTGCTTGTAATCCATCATCTATTTCATGTCAGTTTCTCTTCTTATTTGTGTGTCACTACATCAATACAAAATTACTGCATGTTGTTCAGGATTTTTATGATGTGAAAGAGGGAGTATTAGGCTAAATTGTGTGTTTGAGGGGGGGGGCTATTTTTAATTGACAAATTATATAAGTAGAAATGTGCTAGGATTTTTTAAAAAGTCTCGCTCAGATGGAAATTACCAGTTGAGAGAGACTATAAAAAAATCCTAGCACATTTCTACTTATATAATTTGTCAATTAAAAATATCCCCTTCCCCCATAATTGTTTGTCAGTAGCTCTGGGACAGATTAACTAATTTTTCTAGGAATTTGCAGAGAACGTCCTGCACCAAATCTTTCTCAGGGTCAGCCTAAGTCAACACCCTGTTGTTTTCATATATTGCACTGGTCAGGGTGACTTGCATGTTCTAGTATGTTATAATATGTAAACAAGCACAGTATATAGGAGAGTAGGGGACAGCTGGGAGAGGGGGAGCCAAGTTGAAGATCCAGCTTGTGAAGCTGTAAGCTCTGATCCCTAGGAATAGGGACCAGATTAGGCAGGTCCCCTGAAGCTATAGGCTGGAGAAGCAGGGAAGTTTCCAACATCTGATCCCTAGAAGTAGGAAACAGATTTGACAGTCCCCCAGTTCTTTTCCACATTGAATAAAAGTGGGCCAGAACCCTGTATTTCTGCGTCTGTAATGAATACTGGCAGAACCCCTATACTTTTAAACCTTGGCTGGTTTAAATCCCACTCCATAAAACTCCGTAATAATATAGTAAGTGATGGCCTGATAAAGATAAAGACCTGAACAGGCCATCCAGTCTGCCCAACAGACACACTCATTATCAGTTCATGATTAAATCAACAGTGAACATATTATATACTTGATCATGGTCTCTCTTTGGAATTTCTAGGACATAGACTGTAGAAGTCCGCCCAGCCCTATCCTTATGCTCCAACTACTGGAGTTGCCGTCAATGCTCACTCCATCCTATCAGAATCCATCTTGTCATTTGCAAGATCCAGACTGTAAAAGTCTGCCCAGCACCGTCCTCAGTCCCAGCTACTGAAGTTGCCGTTAAAGCCCTTTCCAGCCCATCCTAAACTGGATTTCCATATACAGACCTACAGATCTGTCACCAGCCTTAGTTCATCAAAGCCGGATTATCCATCTAAATGTCACTCAACACATCCATACAATCAGCCATTTAAGGTTTTGGGGTTTTTTTTTAAACACCATCTCTTTCTAATTAGGGATCTTCTGTGTTCATCCCAAGCCTATTTTAATTCAGTCACCATTTTTTACTGCACCACCTCCCTTGGGAGGGCATTGACCACCCTCTCTGTGAAAAAGGGGGGAAGGGAATGCGGCTTGATATACCTCCTTTCTGTGTTTTTGCAACTACATTCAAAGCGGTTTACATATATTCAGGTACTTATTTTGTACCAGGAGCAATGGAGGGTTAAGTGACTTGCCCAAAGTCACAAGGAGCTGCAGTGGGAATCGAACCCAGTTCCCCAGGATCAGAGTCCACTGCACTAACCACTAGGCTACTCCTCCACGAAACACAAAGTTTTTCCTGACATTATTGTTAAGTCTAACAAGCACAAAGAGGCATCAGTCTGCAAACAGTAGTCAGCACACAAACGGCAAAGCAGGGGCGTAGCCAGACTTTGGCGGGAGGGGGTCCAGAGCCCGAGGTGAGGGGGCACATTTTAGCCCCCCCCCATGCTGCCGACCCCCCCCCCCCCCCGCCGCAGCTGCCGCCACCACCACCAACTTTGACCCCCCCCTGCTGACGACCCTTTTGACCCCCCCCCTCCAGCCGCCAACCCTCCCCCGCCTACCTTTGCTGGCGGGGGACCCCAACCCCCGCCAGCCGAGATCCTCTTCTTCCGGTGCAAGGCTTCGTTCGGTTTGTGAGTCTGATGTCCTGCTTTTCATTTTCGGCTGAAACCAAATCAGCAAAATTTGGTTGGTTGATTTGGTTTTCGTCAAAACTGAAAATCTAGGTTTCTGTTGGCCTCTAGTTTTGAAACGAGACCCCTTTGACATTCAGTTCATTTGCTTTAAAGTTTATAATAACATTTTTTGTTTGCATATGGAAGTTAATATTGTGGTTAATTATAAGGGTTTAAGTGTTTTTGGATCACTTCTATTTTTTGATGTTGGTTTTAAATGAGTGGTTGTGATGGTCTGTGTGCATTTTCTTACTTGCAAATACATGTACACAGTTATGTGCTTTGGAGCAGGTATAAATGTGTCCTTATTTTCATTTGGGTTAATATTTTACATGTACATAGCCACATATGTTGTCTTTATAAGACAGATAAAATACATGCACCCATGTGTCTTGACAGCAATTGCTCAATAGTCCTCCTTTCCTACCTAACCTGTGCACCAGTGACATAGCTACGTGGGGCCTGAGGGGGCCCTGGCCCCCTGCCGACGATCCCCTTGAACCCCCCCTTCCCGCCACCAACTCTCCCCCGCCGTCGCTGCCCGCCCCGCCGCCGCATCAGATACCTTTTTTGCTGGCGGGGGTCCCCGAACCCGCCAGCCGAAGACAGTCTTCTTCAGCGCCGGAATAGCGCCTTCGTTCAACGAAGTTCCTGTGATCAGCTGTTTCGACGCCTTACGTCCTGCATGGGGCTATAGGCACGGTGCAGGACGTCAGACTCACAGAAACAGAAGCCTGCGCAGCCTTCTACATGGAATGTTGCTAGTGGAATAGCAACATTCCATGTAGAATCTCCAATAGTGGCAACATTCCATGTAGAATCTCCCAATAGTATCTATTTTATTTTTGCTACATTTGTACCCTGCGCTTTCCCACTCATGGCAGGCTCAATGCGGCTTACATGGGGCAATGGAGGGTTAAGTGACTTGCCCAGAGTCCCAAGGAGCTGCAGTGGGAATTGAACCCCGTTCCCCAGGATCAAAGTCTGCTGCACTAACCACTAGGCTACTCCTCCAAGTTCCCACATAAAAATTTCTTTTGAAGTAGGTACAGGAAAAAGGGATGTTAAATGCTCCCAGTTTCAACCTAATTAAGTTTTGTTTTAGTTATAAATAGTAAGTCTGATTGTTAAGTGCCTGATTCTCATAAGATGACGTCTGTTTTAGTGGGCCTTTACTAGGTGACAACATCTCTGCAACAATACAGGGAGTCCCTACAGCCTCCGAATGATACAAGATTTAAAATGGAGAACAAAACAGAACTCTAACCGAAGAAACCCTGTGTATGTATGCTGCACAGACTGATGACGTCACAAAGGAGAGGCGGAGCCACACGCACAGGCTTTTTCTTGACTCTACCCCTTTTAATGCTGATTGGTCAGAATGGTCTGTGGGCGGGGAAGAGAAGTCGAAGGTGCTGGCACTCATTGGTCAGAATGTTTCTGGGGGCGGAAAGGGGAGGATTTTGAGCTTTGTTCAGGTGACGCTTGGCTATGGGAACTGGGATGGAGGAGGAGAGAAAGCGCATCAACCCACGTGGAATGAGGTTTGAGGAGGCAGAGAGCGAGCCGGTGGCATCAGACAACGGAGGAGCATTTGTGGTACTAGTGTTGGTGGTGGTGATCCCGGAGAAGAAAGAGCACTAGGAGGCAGCGTGAGCTGAGCAGCACACGTGGTGGTGCACAGGTGAGGCAGGGTGGGGATAAAGCAGAAAAAGGGATGTCTTGTTTGATGAGAAATCAAACAAAATAAAACATGGAAAAGAAAATAAGATGATACCTTTTTTATTGGACATAACTTAATACATTTCTTGTTTGATTTCTATTGATAACCTTAAGTGGACTAACACGGCTACCACACTCCTCTACTTGTTTGATGAGAAAACGCAAAAATATGGTGGGCTGCTGGGGCTATACTAGGGTTCTTGCTGTTTGAATCATAATACAGTAATAATTTCCTTCCTACGCCTTCCCTCCCCATTTTCTTTCCCCTCTACGCTCAAATGCTCAATTTACTTATCCTTAACCCTATTATTATTACATTTACAATAATTCGTATAATCTCCTTTAAGACTTTGTAATTCTATTAACTTTTTTTTTTTTACTATGTAAGCCGCATTGAGCCTGCTATATGTGGGAAAGCGTGGTTTTCAAATGTAATAAATAAAACTGAAATATGGCTGAGTGTTTTGGGGGTGGGTGGAGGGAGGGTGAAGGAATAAAAACAATATGGCTGGGGGAGAGGGAATCATACAGTTGGGTGATCTGTTTGAGGGGGAAGGGGGATAAAACATATGGTTGGGTGTTCTATTGGAGGGGGAGGAAATAAGACAAATATGGCAATGTGCTAGTGTTGGGGGGGGGGAATAAAACAAATATGGGTGGGTGTTTTGGGGGTGGGGTAAAACACAGGGCTGGGTGTTCTGTTTGAGGGAGACGGGGGGGGGGCAGAAATATGGCCTGGTGTCCGGGGGAGGGGGGATAATATAGAATTATGGCCAGGTATTCTGCGGGATTGGAAGGGGGATAGAACCAAATATGGCCGGATGTTGTATTTGAGGGGGAAGGGGGATAATAGAGAAATATGGTTTGGTCTTCTTTTGGAGGAGGGGATAAAAGAGAATTCCATATCATCAAGCTGATCAATCCATAGACTGGTGGGTTGTGTCCATCTACCAGCAGGTGGAGATAGAGAGCAATCCTTTTGCCTCCCTATATGTGGTCATGTGCTGCCGGAAACTCCTCAGTATGTTCTCTATCTCAGCAGGTGGTGGTCACACACAGCAGCAGCTCTGGCTAGGCCTCCAAGCCTAATTTTTAGGTTTTGTTGAGTGCCTGGGGTTGAGGGCTCTTCTTGAGCAAGTGCAAACCTGGTGGCGCCAGGTCCCTCCTTTTCTCCCCCCTCCCGCTGGCTCCGTTAAAAAAAAAAAAAAAATTTTGAACGTCCTTAAAGGCGTTTATTTCGATGTTTATTTAAACGTTTATTGCAGCTACTCACTGGGACACCAGGTCGTTACAGCTCGGAGCGGAAAGCAGGTAATTTTTACCTTTTTATAGCGGGCAGGGGGTTCCCCGATTGATCTCCACGTGGCATATGGCGTCGGAGGGCGAGGGCGCAAAGAGTCGCTCCCCAGATCGCTTAGGCGCTTCTAGAGGGGATGCGGGGGTCTTAAAGTCTGATTCGCCCTTGTTGGGTGACAGTTTCGTGACCGATGAGTGTCCCGGTCCTTCCTCCGGCGTGGCGGTTTTTCCCGCCATAAACGCCCATCCCCCGCTGCTCGCCTCCGCCATCTTGGCCGGCCACGCGGCTCGGACGGCTTCTTCGTGGGCCACCCTTGAGGGAGACATTAATGCCATGGACGCCCTTAATTTGGGCGACGGCACAAAAGCGGCTAAAGTTAAGCGCCGTTCTTCCCGCGCGGCTCCTTCGCGGAGTGTCGCGCCGGACGCCATTTTGGATGCGCAGCATGTCTCTCCCCCGCTCTTGCGAGCGCCGGTTGAGGGTGCGTCTAGGGCTGTAGCCCAGGCTGCGGAAGTGCACAGTCTGGGGGGTTTCTCCCCCGAGTTTGTTTTGCTGCTGCATCAGGCCTTCCTTATGCAAAACGCTGCCCCTGCTCCCTCGTTTCGTAAAGAGGTTGAGGTCCCCGGAGGTAAACGCCCTCGGGTTGATTCCCAGGCCTTGGAGGACCTTGTCTCCTCCGATGTAGATGAGGGCAGCGTATCTGAGTTCTCCCAACGGTCCTTTGCGGATTCCTTGGAGGAGACGGATCCCCGCTCGGTTGGAGCGGATGACCCCTCTGCAGCGCGGCTTTTTAGCTCAGAGGATTTGCCCAACCTGTTAGTGCAGGCCATGGGCATTTTGAAGATTTCCTCTCCGGAGGACGTCTCTCCCTCAGCCCCTGTTGGCTCTGCCATTATGCTGGGGACGAAACGCCCGCCTAGAACCTTCCACGTGCATGATGCCATGCACACCTTAATTTCGGCTCAATGGGATGTCCCGGAAGCGAGCCTCAAAGTGGCTAGGGCTATGTCCCGCCTCTATCCTTTGCCTGAAAGTGAACGTGAGGCCTGTCTGTGGCCTACCGTGGATTCTTTAATCACTGCGGTGACTAAGAAAACGGCTTTGCCGGTGAAAGGTGGCACGGCCCTAAAGGACGCCCAAGACAGAAGATTGGAGGCGGCCTTAAGGTCGTCCTTTGAGGCGACTGCTTTAAGTTTGCAGGCCTCGGTTTGCGGTTCCTATGTGGCCAGGGCGTGCCTGACTATGGTGCAGCGGGCTTCCCCCTCGGATCATTCCTTGAGGGCTGATTGGCCGGCCCTGGAATCGGGCTTAGCCTATTTGGCAGACTTGCCAAATGTCTTGAGAGCCTCAGCTAAAGGCATGGCTCAGACAGTCTCTGCGCGGCAGTGGCTTTGGCTGAAACATTGGTCTGCTGACCACGCCTCTAAATCCCGCCTGGCTAGATTGCCTTTTAAAGGCAAGCTGCTCTTTGGGGTCGAGCTGGACAAAATCGTGACCGATCTCGGCACGTCTAAGGGCAAGAAGTTACCAGAGGTCAGGGCTCGGGCTAGTCCTCGTTCCGGTACCTCCAGAGGACGGTTTCAGGAAGCCCGTCGGTACCGCCCGGGCAGGTCGGGCTCCTCTGCCCCCTCTTCCTTCAAGAGGACTTTCTCCCCCAAGCAGCATTCCTTTCGCAGAGACCGCCGTCCCGGAGGTGCTCCCTCCGGTCCTCCCCCAGGGTCTCGTACCCAATGACGGGGCCTTGGTCCACGCCCCAGTGCAGATTGGAGGACGGCTGTCCTCGTTTCTGGGCGAGTGGACCACAATAACTTCAGACGCTTGGGTGCTGGAAGTCATCAGAGACGGCTACAAGCTAGAGTTCTGCCGACCCTTAAGAGACGGGTTTGTACTCTCTCCCTGCAAGTCTCCGGTCAAAGCTGTGGCAGTGCAGCAGACCTTGGACAACCTGATCCGCCTGGGTGCGGTCGTTCCGGTGCCAGAAAATCAGATTGGCAAGGGACGTTACTCCATTTACTTTGTGGTACCAAAGAAAGGAGGTTCTGTCCGGCCTATCCTCGACCTCAAAGGGGTCAATCGGGCCTTGAAAGTGCGGCACTTTCGCATGGAGACTCTCCGCTCTGTTATAGCGGCAGTGAAGGCAGGAGAGTTCTTGGCTTCCTTGGACATCAAGGAAGCGTACCTGCATATTCCCATCTGGCCTCCTCATCAACGCTTCCTGCGTTTTGCAGTCCTGGGACGACACTTCCAGTTCAGAGCCCTCCCTTTCGGGTTGGCTACTGCTCCGCGGACCTTTTCCAAAGTAATGGTGGTCATCGCGGCCTTCCTGCGAAAGGAAGGAGTACATGTCCATCCTTATCTGGACGACTGGTTGATCCGAGCCCCCTCTTATGCAGAGTGCGGCAAAGCTGTGAACCGGGTGGTTGCTCTTTTGAGCTCCCTGGGGTGGATCATCAACTGGGAGAAGAGCCAGCTGCGCCCGACTCAGTCCCTGGAGTATCTGGGAGTTCGATTCGACACCCAAGTGGGCAGAGTGTTCCTGCCAGACAATCGGATTGTCAAACTTCAGGCTCAGGTGGACCAGTTCCGAGTAGCCTCTCCTCTTCGGGCTTGGGACTATGTGCAGCTGTTGGGCTCTATGACGGCCACGATGGAAGTAGTGCCCTGGGCCAGGGCTCATATGAGACCACTACAACACTCTCTGTTGCAGCGCTGGACTCCGATGTCGGAGGATTATGCTGTGCGCCTTCCCTTGGACCCAGCAGTGCGCAAGGCGCTGAGCTGGTGGCTGCAGACAGACAAGTTGTCTGCAGGAATGCCTCTGGTGACCCCAGAGTGGATTGTCGTCACGACGGACGCCTCTTTGACGGGCTGGGGAGCCCACTGCTTGGGAAGGACAGCGCAGGGGCTCTGGTCTCCTGCAGAGGCAAAGTGGTCTATCAACCTCCTGGAACTCAGAGCCATTCGGTTGGCGCTTTTGGAGTTCATCCCGGTACTGGCGTTGAAGCCAGTACGGGTCCTGTCGGACAATGCCACGGCTGTGGCCTATGTCAACCGCCAGGGAGGTAACAAGAGCGCCCCTCTAGCCAAGGAGGCCATGAATCTATGCCAGTGGGCGGAAGCGAACCTGGAACAGCTGTCAGCGGCCCACATTGCCGGAGTCATGAATGTCAAGGCGGACTTTCTCAGTCGCCATACCTTGGAGCCCGGAGAGTGGCAGCTATCTGCTCAGGCGTTCTTGGACATCACGAAGCGCTGGGGCCAGCCGAGCCTAGATCTGTTGGCGTCATCGGCCAATTGCCAAGTGCCGCGCTTTTTCAGCAGAGGACGGGACCCTCGATCCCTGGGAGTAGATGCTCTTCTCCAACAGTGGCCGACACAAGAGCTTCTCTATGTGTTCCCGCCCTGGCCCATGTTGGGCAGGGTGCTAGACCGGGTGGCAAAGCATCCGGCGCCGGATAATCCTGGTGGGTCCGGACTGGCCCAGACGTCCCTGGTATGCGGACTTGATCAGGCTCTCAGTCGACGATCCTCTGCGACTGCCTGTGGAGCAGGGCCTGTTACATCAGGGTCCCGTGGTGATGGAGGATCCCTCCCCCTTTGGTCTTACGGCCTGGCTATTGAGCGGCAGCGTCTGAGAATGAAGGGCTTCTCAGACAAGGTCATCGCCACTATGCTGAGAGCGAGGAAGCGCTCTACTTCTACTGCTTACGCCAGGGTTTGGCGTACCTTTGCAGCGTGGTGTGAAGCAGGCTCACTTTCTCCCTTCACTGCTCCAATTTCTTCAGTGTTGGCGTTCCTGCAAGAAGGTCTGGAGAAAGGCCTGTCGCTCAGTTCCCTTAAAGTCCAGGTAGCGGCTCTGACTTGCTTCAGGGGCCGCCTGAAGGGTGTTTCCCTGGCTTCACAGCCAGATGTGGTGCGCTTTCTTAAGGGAGTTAATCACCTGCGCCCTCCTCTGCACTCTGTGGTGCCTGCATGGAATCTCAATCTGGTGCTAAGAGCATTGCAGAAGCCGCCTTTTGAACCCTTGTCGAGGGCATCTCTGAAAGACCTGACATTGAAAGCAGTCTTTTTGGTGGCTATCACTTCAGCCAGAAGAGTTTCCGAGCTCCAGGCACTCTCATGTCGAGAGCCTTTTCTGCAGTTCACTGAGGCAGGAGTGACTATTCGCACAGTGCCTTCCTTCCTGCCCAAGATTGTTTCTCGCTTCCATGTGAATCAGCAGCTCTGTCTCCCTTCCTTTCGTAGGGAGGACTACCCAGAGGAATACTCTGCTCTCAGAGGTCTGGATGTGAGACGAGTCATCATCAGATACTTGGAAGTGACCAATGATTTCCGGAAATCGGATCATCTGTTTGTCCTGTTTGCAGGTCCTCGTAGGGGTCTGCAGGCTGCTAAGCCTACAGTGGCAAGATGGGTCAAGGAAGCCATTGCAGCGGCTTATGTGGCCACGGGGAAGGTGCCGCCTATCCAGCTGAAGGCTCACTCCACAAGAGCTCAGGCGGCCTCGATGGCAAAGGCCGGTTCCGTCTCCTTGGAAGAGATATGCAAGGCGGCAACTTGGGCTTCGGCCCATACATTCTCCAAGCATTACCGCTTGACTGTGGCTGCTCGGGCGGAGGCCCGGTTTGGAGCTTCAGTGTTGCGGTCAGGGATTTCTATGTCCCATCCTGGGTGAGTACTGCTTCGGTACATCCCACCAGTCTATGGATTTATCAGCTTGATGATATGGAAGGTAAAATTATGTATCATACCTGATAATTTTCTTTCCATTAATCATAGCTGATCAATCCATAGTCCCTCCCAGATATCTGTACTGTTTATATTCTGGTTGCATTTCAGATTCAAGTTTAGTCTTCAGTTCCTGTTCAGGAAGACTTCGTGTTCAAGTTATTTTTTCACTTGGATTCTTCAAGAGTTGAGACGAGTTTGTGTTACAGTGAGCTGCTGCATTCCTCTCCCCTCCGTTTTACGGGGCTGGATTGAGATTTAAATTCTGCCGGCACTCCCTCCCGCTTCGTGCGGCTGTAGGGCAGCTTTGTACCCCTCCCGCTTCGGCGGTGTTAGGGTCAGTCAGCTCCTCCCGCGGTTGCGGTTGCAGGATAAGCCAGATCCCCCCGCATCGGCGGGTGTGGTGTCCCTCCCCCGCTCCGCGGGGATGAGCTGGACGGATTCCCCTCCCCCACTTGTGTGGGGATGAGCTGGGTTAATTCCCCTCCCCCGTTTCGGCGGTGGTGAGCTGGGCAGAGTGTCCCTTTGTGGGTGTAATTCTCTAAGTGCTGAGTCCTGCGGATGGAGCTTTGATATCGACATACTGAGGAGTTTCCGGCAGCACATGACCACATATAGGGAGGCAAAAGGATTGCTCTCTATCTCCACCTGCTGGTAGATGGACACAACCCACCAGTCTATGGATTGATCAGCTATGATTAATGGAAAGAAAATTATCAGGTATGATACATAATTTTACCATATGGCTGGGTGTGCTAGGGGAGGGTGGATAAAACTAATACTACTGGGTGTTTGGGAAGAGGAAGGTGTAAAATAAATATGGCCAGGTGTTCTGTTTGAGGGGGACGGCGGGGATAAAACAATATGGGTGGGGGATAAAACAGAAATATGGCCAGGCTTGAGGGGGAGGAGTGGCCTAATGGTTAGTGCAGCGGGCTTTGATCCTGTTAACCTGGGTTCAATTTCCACTGCACCTCCTTGTGACCTTGGGTAACTCACAACTCTCCATTGCCCCAGGTACAAAACGTAGCTTGTGAGTCCTCTCCATAGAAAGTACATGCATATGCGTACAGCACTGTGTACATCTAGTAGTGCTATAGAAATGATTAATAATAGTAGGAGGAGGTGGGACGATAAAACACAAATATAGCTGGGGGTAAGGAAGAGGAAAAAAACCACAAATGTGGCTGGATGTTCTCTTTTGAGGAGGAAGGGATAAAACAAATACGGCTGGGTGTTCTGGGGAAGAGGAAAGAGAGTGGGGATAATACAGAAATTTTATTTAGATTTTGCTCACACCTTTTTCAGCAGTACCTCAAGGTGAGTTACATTCAGGTACTCTGGATATTTCTCTGTCCCAGGAGGGCTCACAATCTACCTGAGGCAATGGAGGGTTAAGTGACTTGCCCAAGATCACAAGGAGCAGCAGTGGGATTTGAACCGGCCACCTCTGGATTGCAAGACCAGTGCTCTAACCACTAGGCCACTCCTCCACTCGGCAACATTCCATGTAGAATCACCAATAATAGCAACATTCCGTGTAGAATCTCAAATAGTAGCAACATTCCATGTTCCACTGCACTAACCACTAGGCCACTCCTCCACTAGCAACATTCCATGGAGAAGCCTTGCAGATCAGCAATGCAGCCGCGCAGGCTTCTGTTTCTGTGAGTCTGACGTCCTGCACGTACGTGCAGGACGTCAGACTCACAGAAACAGAAGCCTGCGCGGCTGCAAGGGCAGGCAGGCTTCTACATGGAATGTTGCTAGTGGAATAGCAACATTAACATTCCATGTGGAATCTTCAATAGTAGCAATATTCCATATATTTAGATTTGGCTCACACCTTTTTCAGTAGTAGCTCAAGGAGAGTTACATTCAGGTACTCTGGATATTTCTCTGTCCCAGGAGGGCTCACAATCTAAGTTTGCGCCTGAGGCAATGGAAGGTTAAGTGACTTGCCCAAGATCACAAGGAGCAGCAGCGGGATTTGAACCGGCCACCTCTGGATTGCAAGAACAGTGCTCTAACCACTAGGCCACTCCTATATAGCCGGGTGTTCTTTTGAGGGGGGTGGGGGGATAAAACAAATATGGCTTGGTGTTGTGGGGGTGGGGGAATAAAGCTAACACTTCTCGGTGTTCTGTTTAAGGTGGGGGGGGGGGGGGGGGAATAAAACTAAAATATAGCCAGGTGTTCTGATTGAGGGGTAAGGGAGGATAAAACAGAAATATAACCGTGTGTTCTGTTTGGGGGGAGGGGGAAATGAAACAGAAATATGACCAGATGTTGAGGGGGATGGGGATAATACAGAAATTTTGCTAGGTGTTCTGCGCAGGGGGATGGGGAGGTAATATAGAATATGGCCAAGTATCGGTGGCGTAGCTAGGTGGCCCCCCCCCCCCCCCCGGTTGGCTGGTGGGGGTCCCCAACCCACGCCAGCTGAAGACTTCATCCAGCGCTGGTCTGCGGTGGTGCCGCCACATTGTCTGCCTTGCTCTGTCTTCCCCTCACTTCGGGCATGCTCCTTTTAGTGAAGTTGAGTGTTAAAAGGAACGTGAGGGGAAGAGAGAGCAGGGCAGGCAACGTAGCTGGTGGGGGTTGAAGATCCCCGCCAGCCAAAGTATTTGCGGGGGTGGTGGCCAAAATGTGCCCCCTCATCTTGGGCTCTGGCCCCCTCCCACCTCGAGGTCTGGCTACGTCCCTGCCAAGTATTCTGTTGGGGGGAGGATAATACGGAATTCTCGAGGACAAGCAATCTTTATATTCTTACAATTGGGTGACGCAGGTTCAGTATTTACCAAAGCTAAATGAGAGCTTTGTGGAGCGTGAGCCCTGTCTCCTCAATTCTTTTTCCGTGTGAGGAGAAGGTGTTTTTCTTGTCATCTCCTCATTCACTCGTTAGCTTTTTTTTTTTGTGTGTGTGCCTTCCAACTATATTTTTTATCTTACATAGTAACATAGTAGATGATGGCAGAAAAAGACCTGCACGGTCCATCCAGTCTGCCCAACAAGATAACTCATATGTGCTACTTTTTGTGTATGCCCTACTTTGATTTGTACCTGTGCTCTTCAGGGTACAGACCGTATAAGTTTGCCCAGCACTATCCCCGCCTCCCAACCACCGGCTCTGGCACAGACTGTATAAGTCTGCCCAGCACTATCCCCGCCTCCCAACCACCAGTCCCGCTTCCCATCACCGGCTCTGGCACAGACCGTATAAGTCTGCCCAGCACTATCCCCGCCTCCCAACCACCGGCTCTGGCACAGACTGTATAAGTCTGCCCAGCACTATCCCCGCCTCCCAACCACTGGCCCCGCCTCCCACCACCGGCTCTGGCACAGACCGTATAAGTCTGCCCAGCACTATCCCCGCCTCCCAACCACCGGCTCTGGCACAGACTGTATAAGTCTGCCCAGCACTATCCCCGCCTCCCAACCACCGGCTCTGGCACAGACTGTATAAGTCTGCCCAGCACTATCCCCGCCTCCCAACCACTGGCCCCGCCTCCCACCACCGGCTCTGGCACAGACCGTATAAGTCTGCCCAGCACTATCCCCGCCTCCCAACCACTGGCCACGCCTCCCACCACCGGCTCTGGCACAGACCGTATAAGTCTGCCCAGCACTATCCCCGCCTCCCAACCACCAGTCCCGCTTCCCATCACCGGCTCTGGCACAGACCGTATAAGTCTGCCCAGCACTATCCCTGCCACCAGCCCCGCCTCCCAATCTTGACTAAGCTCCCGAGGATCCATTCCTTCTGCACAGGATTTCTTCATGCTTATCCCACGCATGTTTGAATTCCGTTACCGTTTTCATTTCCACCATCTCCCGCAGGAGGGCATTCCAAGCATCCACTACTCTCTCCGTGAAAAAATACTTCCTGACATTTTTCTTGAGTCTGCCCCTCTTCAATCTCATTTCATTTCCTCTCGTTCTACCGCCTTCCCATCTCCGGAAAAGGTTTGTTTGCGGATTAATACCTTTCAAATATTTGAACTTCTGTATCATATCACCCATGTTTCTCCTTTCCTCCAGAGTATACATGTTTAGTTCAGCAAGTCTCTCCTCATAGGTCTTGTAACGCAAATCCCATGTTGGGTGTTGTTGGGAATGAGTACGTTTTAATGCCTTTCTGTTGCTCTGTGGTGCGGCCGCACCTTGAGTGTTGTGTTCAAATCTGGTCGCTGCATCTCGGGCTACAGAAATGATAAAAGGGATGGATGACTTCCCTAGGGCTCCTCAGCTTGGAGAAAAGACCACTGAAGGGAGATATGATAGAGGTCTATATAAAAAAATGAGTGGAGTGGAGCAGGTGGATGTGAGTTGCTCTTTTACTCTTTCCAAGAATGCTGGGACTAGGGGGCAAGCAATGAGGCTACAGAGTAGTAAATTTAAAATGAATCGGAGAAAATATTTCTTCACTCAATGTGTAATTAAACTCTGGAATTCATTTCCAGAGAATATAGTAAAAGCAGTTAGCGGGGTTTAAAAATGTTCGGATGGCTTCCTAAAGGAAAAGTCCATAGACCATTATTAAACTGACTTGGGGAATATCCACTACTTATTTCTGGGATAAGCAGTATTGTACTGTTTTGGGATCTTGCCAGGTACTTGTGACCTGGATTGGCCGCTGTTAGAAACAGGATACTGGGCTTGAAGGACCTTCAGTCTGTCCCAGTGTGGCAATACTTACATACTTATGTGTCAGCAAAATTGCAGTTCCTGGAACTCAGGCTCCCACCAGTCCAGTGACGTAGGACTGTGGTCTTCACTTCATGTCCAGGCATCAAAATGGCTGGTTTAGCCTGACCTGGAGTACATGATGGTGCAAGAATGTTTCTTAGGTGACTGCATTGGGCGGGCAGTTCATAAACAATGTTAAGGTTGTTCCCAACTCTAAGTGTTTGTTTATTTCCAGAGAATATAGTAAAAGCAGTTAGCTTTGCGTGGTTTTAAAAGGTTTGGAAGGCTTCATGAAAAGTCCATAGACCATTATTAAACTGACTTGGGGAATATCCACTGCTTAAAGCAGCAGAAAATGTATTGTACTGTTTTGGGATCTTGCCAGTACTAACATACTTATGTGTCAGCAAAATTGCAGTTCCTGGAACTCAGGCTCCCACCAGTCCAGTGACGTAGGACTGTGGCCTTCACTTCATGTCCAGGCGTCAAAATGGCTGGTTTAGCCTGACCTGGAGTACATGATGGTGTAAGAATGTTTCTTAGGTGACTGCATTGGGCGGGCAGTTCATAAACAATGTTAAGGTTGTTCCCAACTCTAAGTGTTTATTTATGCAGGTGTCTTATCCCTACAGGCTTAACAACTGTTGCATTTCTTATTTGCAAAACTATTTCTTGAAGTGTTTTTCTGTACACATTGAGGAGGTAATCCACCGGGGTGGATGAACACTAACTCCCACGAAAACACAACAATTAAAGAAAAGTGGGAAGTGGACCAATGACTCCAGGGAAACAGGATACTGAACTGCTCTTGCTAGAATCTATTTTACCGTTTCTTTAATTTCCTTGGAGTTGTTTTGCCCGGTTTTAGTTTTATTGTTTTTCCGTTGTCATTGGGCCGCTATTAGGCACCATTGTGGAAGTACACCCCGTTCTTGATGTCTGTAATGTCTTGGTCCCGACCATAGCTCTGCTAACTGTGTTTCCTCTCTTCGCATGAAGAGGCTCACTGAGAGCGGATTTTTGGAGCCAATTTCATCAGCATCGAGGTCTGAGACTTCGACATCGAGCATCGCACTGGTATCAGGAGCGTTAGTAAGTTTGGCTGCTACTAGACCCATAGACACTAGGAGCAGTGAAGATTCAAGTGGGTTTCCACCTGTCTCGAGGCCTCCTACTGTGCAGAGCCCCCAGGACCGTCCATCGTCAGACCCAACCCCGAGGAGATGCAAGGATTCGGTGTTAGCACTGAGGAGTCTTGGTGACACGCTTCAGGCAACTGCTAAGAAGCATTGTCATTCGGCACATGGTAAATCTCTCCTAATTGTACCCTTCTCCTCCATCGCTAACTCCAGACTCCGTTCCTTTTATCTTGCCACACCTTATGCCTGGAATAGACTCCCTGAGCCATTACATCAAGCTCCATCCCTGGCCGCCTTCAAATCCGGTCTAAAGACCTACCTGTTTGACGCTGCTTTTAATTCCTAACTTGTCACCTACTCGTAACCTTTATCTTGTCTTCCTCTCTTCAATAGTCACTTTCCCCATATGTCCTATCTGTCTGTCCTACCCTTATCCCTTATTTGTCCTGTGTGTCTGTCCTGATTTAGATTGTAAGCTCTTTTGAGCAGGGACTGTCTTTTTCTTCATGTTAAATTGTGAAGCGCTGCGTACGACTGGTAGCGCTATAGAAATTATTTATAGTAGTATTGGCATACAGTGTCAGCAGTACAAACAGTTACGAATCTGATTTACTACAGAGCAATAAATTATATGAAAAGAGAAATGGGTCAAGTAGATATCTCGGTTGTTTTGATTGTAACATCAAAGATATAGGTCCCTGTTTACAAAGCTGCGTGGCAGTTCCGACAAAGCCTGTGAATGGGCTGTGTCAGCAGTACCGCACTGCCAGCCGCTAACGCAGCTTTGTAAAACGGGGGGAGGGGGATAGTGTTCTTTTTATTAAGAACTACAGAATGAAAATAGAAATTGGATGTGAGCTATTTTCAGTGTGTATTAGTGGATCAAACCTAGCTAATAACTTTTTTGCCCTTATATTTTACCACAGCTTGTTTACCGATTGCTCTGCGAAGTTGAGCCGACAAGTGGACATCTTGATTTGCCGTTACTCATCGTGGGAAAGTGGACCACGTATAGAAAACGTTACAGAGGTCATCGAGAAGATTTCAGGCAAAAACATAATTCTACGCCAAACAAAATGTTCCGCGCTGATCAGGCACGTCCTTGGCCCTACGGTATACTCATTAACTATTGACGAAAGCACAGATTTTGGCCTAGAGAAGCAACTCTGTCATTCCTTGAACTCGATTACCACCATGTTTCTGGGAATAATATCGCTTGAGTCTGGTACCTCGGCTGCAATATTCAATGGTGTTACCAAGTTTCTTGCTGCAAATCATCTTGCGATAGACATGTTTAGGATTAGCAGCTGATGGCTGTAGTACGATGTGTGGCAAAAATAATTCTGTTATCGCAAGTTTTCGTGAAGTGTGCCCTAATATCGTACACATCAAGTGCATTTGCCATTCATCAGCTAAGTTCTTCACCAGGCACAGAAGGTGATGCCGATGAACATTGAATTCATGATTGCAGAGACCTATAACTGGTTCTGCCATAATACTATTCGCACATATGCGTATATCTAACTGCTCTATTCACAAAATATCACAATATAAGTGATGTGTAACATATTAGTGTTCTGTGATTGATTTTTACAATTTCTACTATTAATCTCTATTTAAATCTTTATCTGTCATGTGTTATTTGAAAACATTTTTTTATCATGTCTTAACTTATATATGTAGTGTAATTAAGTTTTCTCCTTGTGTTTTATGTTTTAAATTTATTGATTTTATGTTTTTAGACCCCCTGATGAAGGCTCTCTAGCCAAAACACAGACCGTGTAGGGTCCCAATAAACTTTCAAATTGGTTCTTTTACTGCCGTGGTTTCAGAAGTGGTCATTTTTGGACTTGTGGCGTTCTTCCACCCTTGTGTGTTTTAATCCTTTCTGTTTGTTTGTGGAACTATCGAACCTCTGTTTTTCTTTATAGTACTATTTGCCAGCAGAAGTACAAGCGATTATACGAGCGCATTAATGTTGGTGAAGAACCGCTGAAAATTCTGAAGTTGTCGGACACTCCCTGGCTGTCCTTAGCCGCTTGTGTTCAGTGAGTCCTTGAACAATATAACGAACTAACGCTTCACTTTCAGATTGTCCAAGATGAGGCGAACTGCTATACTGCCAAGCTGCTGTATCAGATGTTTAGCGCACCTGAAAACAAGCTTTACTTGTTTGTTTTTTTTATTTCTTTTTTTATTGAAAGTATTGTATAGATATCAAGTCATTACACAGCAACAGTGTATTAAACATATCTCATAAACTTAAATACTGAACAATGCAAAATAACACTTGGTATTTTTAAGGCCCATACTGCAGGAATTAAACAGAGTTAACAAGTTATTCGAGTCGGATAAAGCAAGCCCTGTCCGGCTACTTACAGAACTCTTAACGTTGTATCGCAGCGTGCTACAGCAAGTTGTGAGGCCAACCACGTTTACGTCGTGGGGAGCGACTTTGGATTATTATTTGGAAAATAGATCTAACCATCTACCATTGGTGGCTATTAACTTTGGCATTGAATTTTAAGTGGTGTTGCACGAGTCTGAAATTGAACGCACGTGTGCACAACTTTAAAAAAGGAGACTACTATAAGATTTGTTAATGTGAGAGTTCGTGAGTAGGTGTACCACATAAGTTAGAACATCTGTGTTATATACCCCTACCCGCGCTGATAGGGTGAGGAAGAGGGGAGGAACAGTAAAAAGGGAAGATCAATATAATAGGATATTAAGGGTGGGTAATATTAGACGGGCTGTATTATGCACTGTACTTGCTGTGTGGAAGGAGTATGAACTTCCTTAAAAATAACGTTGTTGGTTTCCATTATTGCCGAAAATCAGAAACGACCAAGTCTAGGAACGACCATCTCTAAGGACAACCTACATTTCAAGATTTGGGTGCCCCGACCATATTATCGAAACGAAAGATGGACATCCATCTTGTTTTGATAATACGAGTTTCCCCGCCCCTCCATCGGGACGTTTTTTTGCGAGGACGTCCTCAGCAAAACTTGGGTGTCCCTTTCGATTATGCCCCTCCACATATCCCAAACAAGTTTGAGTTCAATGTGGCTTACAATAAACAGTATAGGATACATAACAAAGAATAATGCATAAGACAGTAATTTGTTACAAGAATCCAGTTTTACAATACAATATCATAAACATAGTAAGATAGCTATGGATGTTGAACATTTAGAAAATCGATTATGAATGAGAAATTGTACATGACGCAAAGTTTGTACATGCCAGTTTGTGTGGTTCTTCCACGCCTTGAGCCTGTGAAAGGAAAACAATTTTGAAAACATAGATAGCATCTTTCTTGACTCTCAGAATGTCACGCAAGTGGAGACAACCTTGAAGGAATATTTTGAATTCAATGCTACTCCTGATGTGTCACCAGAGGCTCTCAAGGCTGTACTCCAGGGTAGGCTTGTAGCGATGGGTGCCCATCTTAGGAAGCTTAAAATCCAGCAGAGACAGGAGTTGTACCAACAGTTATATCAACTGGAACATACCCATATATCTGGATGCTTGTCTCCAGACCAATTCTTATTACTTAATAAATTGCATACTGATCTGAAAGCATTAGACTTGGAGATTAATTCAAAATTCCTCCTCAACCCTCCAGACCGGTCAAGACGCTTGGGTTATGCTCGCCTACCAGCAGAGGGAGACTGAGAACACTAACTTCAAACTATGTACATATAACCTGTGCCTAGCATTCTGTCCCCAGTATTTTCTCAGTCTCAGCAGAGGGTAGACAGGCAACCTGTGCAGCTTGTCCGGTCTGGTAGGATTCAGAGATTGTTTTAGATTTCATCCCTGTGCCTGGAAGACTTAGTGTGCTGGGGGTTGGTGGGTCCGGTGAGGCCTGCCATTGTCCCCTTTGGGGTGTCACACCCGGGTGGCCGGGTCCCTCCCCCTAACTGGCTCTCCCGTTTGGGCAGCTGCAGCCTTGAGTGCCTTATAGTTTAGCAGCAGCAGGGCTCAATTTCTGCAATAAAGTTTAAAAAAAAAAAAAAAAAAAAGCTCTGTCAGAGCAAAGGCCCAGACGGTGTTGAGAGCTGAGTGAGCTGCACTCCGGGGTTCCGGAGTTGTTCAGCTGTTTTGGGGCGCTGCTACTGAAGGCTCCGGGTGATTGAGTTTTCGGGCTGTCAGCTGTTTGTTTGGCGTGCGATGTCGGGGAAGCCGCTCCGATGCAGGTCTTGTGCGCGCCGGGGGGGTTGACGTGGTTGGCGGTTCCTGCCGTTTTTGCGGCGAACCGAAGTCTTCTTCCTCCGCTCCGCCGGTGCTAGCGGCGGAGGTACCCGCGTCGGGCCCTCCAGAACCGGCAGCGTCTCAGTGTGGCAGTGCGGCGGTGGTCCCGATTTTGGCGGGAACCGCCGCCATTTTGGAATCGGCATCGCAAGGCCCGGAGTTGGTCGGAGGACCTTTGGGCAGTCAATTGTCAGGTTTTTCTGGGGGGGACGTTCCTGGGCGGATGGGTTTCCCGCCGGATTTCATCTGGAGTTTATTCCAGGCCTGGCAGGCAGGGCCGACGCGAGCGGAGCCCCCTAGTCTGGGAACAGGGGGGGCTAGTGTGAAGAGACCACGTGTAGAGTGGTCGGAGGACTTGGACAGTTTTTCCCCTCCGGAGTCAGAGGGCGATTTTAGTCCCCTGGAGGAGGATGAGGGACCGTTGGCTGGTTGTGAGAAAGAGATGGCTGTGCCTGGGGAGGACCCTTCGGTAGTCCGCATTTTTCACAGGGATGAGTTGACGGAATTGATTGAACAGGTGTCGTCGACTCTCAAGTTTGAGGCGTCAGCTCCAGTGACAGCCGGGACGCAGGATCCATTGGTTAAGGGGATCCGGCAGGTTTCACGTACTTTTCCTATGAACGCGGATCTGAGGGAAATGATTACCCAGGAGTGGCGTTCGCCAGATGATCAGTGTAAGGTGGCTCGAGCCATGGCTGTTGTACCCGCTCCCGCAGGAGGATAGAGAATCCCTCCGGCCTCCGACCGTGGATGCCGTGGTGACGGCAGTGACTAAGGCTACGGCTATTCCTGTGGATGGGGGGGCCGCGTTGCGGGACCCGCAGGACAGGAAATTGGAGACGTTTCTCAAGCGGAGTTATGATTTGTCCGCCTTGGCGCTGCAGGCGTCGGTTTGTGGAGGCCTGGTGGCCCGGGCGTGTTTTCGCTGGGCGGAGCGGCTGCTGGATAGCCCTTCGGCAGATAGGGCTTCTTTAGTTCAAGATTTGGCAAAGTTGGAGATGGGGTCGTCCTTCATGGCTGATGCGCTTTACGATTTGTTGCGGGCTTCGGCTAAGAACATGACCCTGGCAGTGGCAGCTCGTCGGGCCCTGTGGTTGCGGGGCTGGATGGCTGATGCTGCTTCTAAGGCAAAGCTGTGTTCGCTGCCGTTTAAAGGTTCTTTGCTTTTTGGGGAAGAGTTGGATAAGTTGGTGAGGGGTCTTGGTGATGCTAAGGTTCCTCGTCTTCCGGAGCTTCGCCCTAAGGCTGCTAGGGGGTCCGCGGTGCGCGGTAGGTTTCAGGAAGCTCGTCGTTATCGGCCTGGCAGGTCCTCTGGGGGGACTAGGGGGCGGTTTTTCCAAAGAACTCAGTCCTTTCGAGGTGGTCGCCGTGGAGGGCGCGGTCCGCATCGGGAGCGACCGGAGTGTCCCGTCCTTCGCAATGATGGTTTGGGGACCCATCCTCTGGTTCGCGTGGGGGCGCGTTTGCGCCTGTTTTACCAGAGGTGGGTCCAGATCACCTCAGATCAGTGGGTGCTGCAGATTGTGCGAGACGGCTACGCGTTAGAGTTCGACGGTCCCCTGCCCGATTTCTTTCTCGTGTCTCCTTGTCATTCCAGGTGCAAGGCGAGGGCAGTGCGGGAGACTCTGGCGCGTCTGGTCGAGTTAGGAGCAGTGGTTCCGGTTCCGTCGAAAGAGCGAGGAACGGGTTGCTATTCCATTTATTTTGTGGTCCCCAAAAAGGAGGATGCCTTTCGGCCCATTTTAGACCTCAAGAGAGTCAATGCAGCTCTGAAGGTTCCTTCCTTTCGAATGGAGACGTTACGCTCGGTCATTGTAGCGGTTCAGGAAGGAGAGTTTCTAACGTCTTTAGACCTGACGGAGGCGTATTTGCACATTCCCATATTAGAGGCACACCAGCGGTTTCTTCGTTTTGTGGTGTTGGGGAGGCATTTTCAGTTTTGTGCGCTTCCGTTCGGCCTGGCAACGGCGCCCCGCACTTTTTCCAAGGTCATGGTAGTGGTGGCGGCTGCGCTGCGTTTGCAGGGCATTTTGGTCCATCCGTATCTCGACGACTGGTTGATCCGAGCCAAATCAAAGTCAGAGAGCGAGGATGTCACCGGCCGGGTGGTGTCTTTTCTGCAGTCGCTCGGATGGGTTGTCAACCTGGCCAAGAGTCACCTCGTTCCGTCGCAGTCTCTAGAATATTTGGGGGTACGCTTCGACACCAAGAAAGGCCGAGTGTTTTTGACAGTTCCCCGCATTTCCAAGCTGCAGTCTCAGATTCGGCACCTCCGAGCTCAGAGGGCGCCAGTGGCGCGGGAGTATCTTCAGGTGCTGGGTCTGATGGCGGCATCAATAGAGGTGGTGCCCTGGGCCAGGGCCCACATGAGACCATTGCAGGTGGCGTTGTTGTCTCGCTGGTCTCCTCAGTTTCAGAGTTTGGAGGAGAGGCTCTCACTGCCGGAGGTGGCTCGGTGCAGTCTTCGCTGGTGGCTCCACTCTCCGAATCTAGTGAAGGGCATGCCGTTGGACACTCCAGATTGGGTGGTGCTGACCACGGATGCGAGTCTGTCAGGATGGGGGGCTCATTGTCTGGGGCAGATAGCTCAAGGGCGTTGGACGTTGGAGGAGGCGAGTTGGTCCATCAATCGCCTGGAGACGCGAGCTATTCGGTTGGCTCTTCGGGCCTTTCAGAGTCTTCTGGACGGCAAGGCAGTCAGGGTTCTGTCAGACAATGCCACGGCCGTCGCCTATGTAAATCGACAGGGGGGAACAAAGAGTCCCGGGTTAGCCGTGGAGGCGGCGGAGTTGCTGTCCTGGGCAGAAGTTCATCTGCAGAGTCTATCGGCGGGACACGTGGCAGGGGTGGACAACGTGAGTGCGGATTTTCTGAGCAGGCACACGTTGGATCCCGGAGAGTGGGCTCTCCATCCCTCCGTGTTCGAGCGGATAGTGTTGCAGTGGGGTCGGCCAGTGTTGGATCTTATGGCGTCGGCCGACAATGCGCAGGTCTCTCGGTTTTTCAGTCGTCGAAGGGACGCTCGAGCCGAGGGCATCGACGCGTTGGTGCTTCCGTGGCCAACTCAGCAGTTGCTCTACGTGTTTCCGCCGTGGCCGCTGGTGGGTCGCGTGGTGCAGCGGATCGGTCGTCACTCGGGGTTAGTGGTTCTGATAGCGCCCAATTGGCCCCGGCGTCCGTGGTACGGAGATCTGATGCGGTTGCTGGTGCAGGATCCGATTCCCTTGGGGCCTCGGGTGCGACTGGTTCAGGGGCCGATAGAGATGGCAGATCCCTCTCCGTTCTTGCTTACGGCTTGGCTCTTGAGAGGCACCGGTTGAGACAGAAAGGTTTTTCGACCAGGGTGGTTGATACGATGTTGAGGTCTCGCAAGAGATCCACTTCTTTGGCGTATGTGCGGGTGTGGCGCATCTTCGAGAATTGGTGTCAAGAGCGGGATTATGTTCCTTTGCGTGCTTCGGTGGTGGAAGTTTTGGATTTTCTGCAGGATGGTTTGGAGAGGGGGCTGTCGCTCTCTTCCCTGAAAGTGCAGGTTTCGGCCTTGTTTTGTTTTCGAGGTAAAATTCGGGGAGTTTCCTTGGCGGCGTCTCCTGATGTGGGGCGGTTCCTGAAGGCGGTGAAGCTGATTCGGCCGCCTCGTCGTCCGGTGGTCCCGCCTTGGGATCTAAATTTGGTCCTGGAGGCGTTGGTGGCTCCTCCGTTTGAACCCTTGGCATCCATTACATGTAAGGATCTGACTTTGAAGGCGGTGTTTCTGGTGGCCATTTCTTCGGCGCGTAGGATTTCCGAGCTTCAGGCTCTGTCTTGCAGGGAGCCTTTTCTGTCTTTTGCTAAAGAGAAAGTGACTTTACGGACGGTTCCTTCCTTTGTGCCTAAGGTGGTGTCTGTTTTTCATGTCAACCAGGTGATTTCTTTGCCTGTGTTGGGGGATCGCGCTGGGGATCTTACGCAACGTCGGCTGGCTAAGTTGGATGTACGGCGCGTGTTACGGTCTTATTTGCGCAGAACGCAGGATTTTCGAGCATCGGATAGGTTGTTTGTGTTGTTTGGAGGTCCCAAAAAAGGGGCAGCAGCTTCCAAGGCTACTCTGGCTAGGTGGTTGAAGGAGACTATTGCGTCGGCGTACTTGTTGAAACGCCGGGCCGTGCCCTCGGTGCTTAAGGCTCATTCTACTAGAGGGGTAGCTACGTCTTGGGCGGAAAGTAGTTTTGTTCCTCCGCAGGATATTTGCAAGGCAGCGGCGTGGTCTTCCATCCATTCCTTTGTGAAGCATTACAGACTTGATGTTCAGGCAAAGGAGGATGCTCGGTTTGGAGCGGCGGTTTTGTCTTCTGCTTTTCAAGGATCCCACCCTTAAGTTTCTACTGCTTTGGTACTTCCCAAGCGTCTTGACCGGTCTGGAGGGTTGAGGAGGAATGTGAAATTAGGCCTTACCTGCTAATTTTCTTTCCTCTAGACCCTCCAGACCGGTCAAGAGCCCGCCCTGTGGATTATCAGAAGTCTGTGGGTTATCAGAAGTGATTTTGAGCCATGTTCTGCTATGACTATTCTTTCAAGTTTAAGGTGGTCGGAGAGAATTTCTTTGACTATATGACTCTGCAGAGCGGGACGTTTTGATGTTCCGTCTGTGGAGGCACACTGTTGGTGTTTGACTAGGGGTTTTCCAGGTACAGGGGTTGTTGTTTATTCTTTTCAGGTTTTTGGTTTCTGCTTTGCTAAGTGTATACTGAGGACAGAATGCTAGGCACAGGTTATATGTACATAGTTTGAAGTTAGTGTTCTCAGTCTCCCTCTGCTGGTAGGCGAGCATAACCCAAGCGTCTTGACCGGTCTGGAGGGTCTAGAGGAAAGAAAATTAGCAGGTAAGGCCTAATTTCACCTTAGAATCACTGCGACAGGAATATTTTGAACTGCCGACAGGTCTGGGAGACTATTAGCTAATAAGCTTAAAAAGCAGCAATTATGCACCTCGGTGATAAAGATGAAAGATTTTCAAGGGACAGATCATAGTGCATTAGATCAGATACAAAGGGCCTTTATACAATTATATAAAAAGTTATACACTTCTGAACACCGGCCTACTCTTGCTCATATAGATCAGTTTTTGGCTTTGATTACTTTGCCTTGTCTAACCCCGGCAGAAGCCTTCTGATTATATGAACCAGTCTCTGAGGAGGAGACTCAATGGGCTACCTAGGATATGCCAGTGGGGAAAGCACCTGGCCTAGATGGTTTTACCGCTAAATTCTATAAGCGTTTCAAATCTTATTTAGTGTGCCCCTAACAACTTTATTTAATAGCTAGGAGTCTTGTGCCAAATTCCTGACTCTTGGAGATTGGCGGGTGTTACGGTTCTTCTCAAGCATGGGAAGTCGCCAGACCAGTGTGGCTCTTACCCTCCATTTCCTTCCTAGACTACTACTACTACTACTACTATTTAGCATTTCTATAGCGCTACAAGGCATACGCAGCGCTGCACAAACATAGAAGAAAGACAGTCCCTGCTCAATGAGCTTACAATCTAATAGACAAAAAATAAATAAAGTAAGCAAATCAAATCAATTAATGTGAACGGGAAGGAAGAGAGGAGGGTAGGTGGAGGCGAGTGGTTACAAGTGGTTACGAGTCAAAAGCAATGTTAAAGAGGTGGGCTTTCAGTCTAGATTTAAAGGTGGCCAAGGAAGGGGCAAGACGTAGGGGCTCAGGAAGTTTATTCCAGGCGTAGGGTGCAGCGAGACAGAAGGCGCGAAGTCTGGAGTTGGCAGTAGTGGAGAAGGGAACAGATAAGGATTTATCCATGGAGCGGAGTGCACGGGAAGGGGTGTAGGGAAGGACGAGTGTGGAGAGATACTGGGGAGCAGCAGAGTGAATACATTTATAGGTTAGTAGAAGAAGTTTGAACAGGATGCGAAAACGGATAGGGAGCCAGTGAAGGGTCTTGAGGAGAGGGGTAGTATGAGTAAAGCGACCCTGGCGGAAGATGAGACGGGCAGCAGAGTTTTGAACCGACTGGAGAGGGGAGAGGTGACTAAGTGGGAGGCCAGCAAGAAGCAGATTGCAGTAGTCTAAACGAGAGGTGACAAGGGTGTGGATGAGGGTTTTGGTAGAGTGCTCAGAAAGAAAGGGGCGGATTTTACGGATGTTGTAAAGAAAAAAACGACAGGTTTTGGCGGTCTGCTGGATATGAGCAGAGAAGGAGAGAGAAGAGTCAAAGATGACCCCAAGGTTTCGAGCTGAGGAGACAGGGAGAATGAGAGAGCCATCAACAGAAATAGAAAACGGGGGGAGCGGGGAGGTGGGTTTGGGGGGGAAAATGAGAAGCTCGGTTTTGGTCATATTTAATTTCAGGTGGCGTTGAGACATCCAGGCAGCAATGTCAGACAAGCACGCTGAAACTTTGGTTTGGATGCAAGGTGAGATATCAGGGGTAGAAAGGTAGATTTGGGAGTCATCAGCATAGAGATGGTAGGAAAAGCCATGGGATGAGATTAATGAACCAAGGGAAGAAGTGTAGATAGAAAAGAGGAGGGGACCAAGAACAGAACCCTGAGGTACGCCGACAGGCAGAGGGATAGAAGTAGAAGAGGATCCACCAGAGTGAACACTAAAGGTGCGGAGGGAGAGGTAGGAAGAGAACCAGGAAAGGACAGAGCCCTGGAATCCAAGTGAGGACAGGGTATCGAGAAGTATGCTGTGATCAACAGTGTCAAAAGCAGCGGAAAGATCAAGAAGAATGAGGATGGAATATTGACCTCTGGATTTAGCCAGTAATAGGTCATTGGAGACTTTAGTAAGCGCAGTTTCGGTTGAGTGGAGAGGGCGAAAACCAGATTGTAATGGGTCAAGAATAGCATGTGAGGAGAGAAAATCAAGGCAGCGGCGGTGAACAGCACGCTCAAGTAATTTGGAGAGAAAAGGAAGGAGGGAGATGGGTCGGTAATTAGAGGGACAAGTAGGGTCAAGTGAAGGCTTCTTAAGGAGAGGTGTGACCACAGCATGTTTAAAGGCAGCAGGGACAGTCGCAGTGGAAAGTGAGAGGTTGAGAATGTGACAGATAAAAGGAATAAGAGTAGGAGAGATGGCATTAAGAAGGTGGGTGGGAATGGGATCAGAGGAACAGGTGGTACATTTTGAGGAAGAAAGGAGAAGTGTAGTTTCCTCAATAGTAACTTCAGGAAAGGAGGAAAGGGAATGAGGGGAAGGAGAGAGAGGGGAACGGACTAGTGGAGGGAGAGCTGGTGAGGTAGAGAAAGCAAGGTTTATCTTTTGAACCTTGTTGTGAAAGAATTCAGCAAGGGTCTGAGGAGATAATGAAGGGGGAGTTGGGGGAGGGGGCACCTTGAGGAGAGAGTTCAATGTGGTGAAGAGAAGTCGAGGATTAGAGCCAAGAGAGTTGGTCAGTTGGATATAATAATCCTGTTTGGTACGTAAAAGAGCAGATTGGAAGGAGGTCAGCATGAACTTAAAGTGTAAGAAATCAGCAAGGGCCCGAGATTTCCGCCAGAGGCGTTCGGCGGAGCGGGTACAGGAACGTAGGTAGCGGATATTAGAAGACATTGACTATAAGATTTTCACCAAGATTCTTGCCCATTGCCTGCAGTGTTATATGCCCAAGTTGATACACGACGATCAAGCGGGTTCATTCTCAGTCACCAAACATTTGATAATATTAGGAAGGTATGCCAGACAAATCAGGGGCATGAATCCGCATTGATTTTAGGAATCGATGCACAGAAAGCCTCTGATGGGGTGTACTGGCCATACATGTTCTCAACTTTGGAAAAAGTGGGTATTATGGGGTGATTCCTGAATGGGATCCAACTAATTTATAGGGATCCCCTAGCAAGTTTGCGAATTAACAGGACCTATACAGAAGCTTTCCACTTAGCGAGAGGAGTACGCCAGGGATGTGCATTGTCACCACTGCTCTTTGCATTAGTGATGAAATCTTTGGCCCAACAAGTCCTGATTCCATATCATCAAGCTGATCAATCCATAGACTGGTGGGTTGTGTCCATCTACCAGCAGGTGGAGATAGAGAGCAAACTTTTGCCTCCCTATATGTGGTCATGTGCTGCCGGAAACTCCACAGTATGTTCTCTATCTCAGCAGGTGGTGGTCACACACAGCAGCAGCTCTGGCTAGGCCTCCAAGCCTAATCCTTAGGTTTTGTTGAGGCCTGGGGTTGAGGGCTCTTTTGAGCAAGTGCAAACCTGGTGGTGCCAGGTCCCTCCTTTTCTCCCCCCTCCCGCTGGCTCCGTTTAAAAAAAAAAAAAAAATATTTTTAAACGTCTTTAAAGGCGTTTAATTCGACGTTTCTTTAAACGTTCATTGCAGCTACTCACTGGGACACCAGTTCGTTACAGCTCGGAGCGGCAAGCAGGTAATTTTACCTTTTTATAGCGGGCAGGGGGTTCCCCGATTCTTCTCCTCGTGGCAATGGCGTCGGAGGGCGAGGGCGCAAAGGGTCGCTCCCCGGATCGCTGGAGCGCTTCTAGAGGGGATGCGGGGGTTTTACAACCTGATTCGCCCTTGATGGGTGATAGTTTAGTGACCGATGAATGTCCCGGTCGTTCCTCCGGCGTGGCGGTTTTTTCCCGCCATAAACGCCCATCCCCCGCTCCTCGCCTCCGCCATCTTGGCCGGCCACGCGGCTCGGACGGCTTCTTCGGGGCCGCCCTTGAGGTTGGAGACATTAATGCCATGAACGCCCTTAATTTGGGCGACGGCACAAAAGCGGCTAAAGTTAAGCGCCGTTCTTCCCGCGCGGCTCCTTCACGGAGTTTCGCGCCGGACGCCATTTTGGATGCGCAGCATGTCTCTCCCCCGCTATTGCGAGCGCCGGTTGAGAGTGCGTCTAGGGCTGTTGCCCAGGCTGCGGAAGTGCACAGTCTGGGGGGTTTCTCCCCCGAGTTTGTTTTGCTGCTGCATCAGGCTTTCCTCATGCAAAACGCTGCCCCTGCTCCCTCTTCTGATAAAGAGGTTGAGGTTCCCAGAGGTAAACGCCCTCGGGTTGATTTCCAGGCCTTGGAGGACTTTTGTCTCCTCCGATGTAGATGAGGGCAGCGTGTCTGAGGTCTCCCAACGATCCTTTGCGGATTCCTTGGAGGAGATAGATCCCCGCTCGGATGGAGCGGATGACCCCTCTGCAGCGCGGCTTTTTAGCCCAGAGGATTTGCCCAACCTGTTGTTACAGGCCATGGACACTTTGAAGATTTCCTCTCCGGAGGACGTCTCTCCCTCAGCCCCTGTTGGCTCTGCCATTATGCTGGGGACGAAGCGCCCGCCTAGAACCTTCCACGTGCATGATGCCATGCACACCTTAATTGCGGCTCAATGGGATGTCCCGGAAACGAGCCTTAAAGTGGCTAGGGCTATGTCCCGCCTCTATCCTTTGGCTGTGAGTGAACGTGAGGCCTATCTGTGGCCTACCGTGGATTCTTTAATCACTGCGGTGACTAAGAAACGGCGTTGCCGGTGGAAGGTGGCACGGCCCTAAAGGACGCCCAAGACAGAAGATTGGAGGCGGCCTTAAGGTCGTCCTTGGAGGCAGCTGCTTTAAGTTTGCAGGCCTCAGTTTGCGGCTCCTATGTGGCCAGGGCGTGCCGGACTATGGTGCAGCGGGCTTCCCCCTCGGATCATTCCTTGAGGGCTGATTGGCCGGCCCTGGAATCGGGCTTAGCCTATTTGGCAGACTTGCTGTATGATGTCTGGAGAGCCTCAGCTAAAGGCATGGCTCAGACAGTCTCTGCGCGGCGGTGGCTTTGGCTGAAACATTGGTCTGCTGACCACGCCTCTAAATCCCGCCTGGCTAGATTGCCTTTTAAAGGCAAGCTGCTCTTTGGGGTCGAGCTGGACAAAATCGTGACCGATCTCGGCACGTCTAAGGGCAAGAAATTACCAGAGGTCAGGGCTCGGGTTAGTACTCGTCCCGATACCTCCATACCGCCCGGGCAAGTCGGGTTCCTCTGCCCCCCCTTCCTTCAAGAGGAATTTCTCCCCCAAGCAGCATTCCTTTCGCAGAGACCGCCGTCCCGGAGGTGCTCCCTCCGGTCCTCCCCCAGGGTCTCGTACCCAATGACGGGGCCTTGGTCCACGCCCCAGTGCAGATTGAAGGACGGCTGTCCTCGTTTCTGGGCGAGTGGACCACTATAACTTCAGACGCGTGGGTGCTGGAAGTCATCAGAGACGGCTACAAGCTAGAGTTCTGCCAACCCTTAAGAGACGGGTTTGTACTCTCTCCCTGCAAGTCTCCGGTCAAGCTGTGGTAGTGCAGCAGACCTTGGACAACCTGATCCGCCTGGGTGCGGTCGTTCCGGTGCCAAAAAAATCAGATTGGCAAGGGACGTTACTCCATTTACTTTGTGGTTCCAAAGAAAGGAGGTTCTGTCCGGCCTATCCTCGACCTCAAAGGGGTCAATCGGGCCTGGAAAGTGAGGCACTTTCGCATGGAGACTCTCCGCTCTGTTATAGCGGCAGTGAAGGCAGGAGAGTTCTTGGCTTCCTTGGACATCAAGGAAGCGTACCTGCATATTCCCATCTGGCCTCCTCTCCAACGCTTTCTGCGTTTTACAGTCCTGAGACGACACTTCCAGTTCAGAGCCCTCCCTTTCGGGTTGGCTACTGCTCCGCGGACCTTTTCCAAAGTAATGGGGGTCATAGCGGCCTTCCTGCTAAAGGAAGGAGTACAAGTCCATCTTATCTGGACGACTGGTTGATCCGAGCCCCCTCTTATGCAGAGTGCGGCAAAGCTATGGACCGGGTAGTTGCTCTTTTGAGCTCCCTGGGATGGATCATCAACTGGAAGAAGAGCCAGCTGCGCCCGACTCAGTCCCTGGTGTATCTGGGAGTTCGATTCGACACCCAAGTGGGCAGAGTGTTCCTGCCAGACAATCGGATTGTCAAGCTTCAGGCTCAGGTGGACTAGTTCCTAGTAGCCTCTCCTATTCGGGCTTGGGACTACGTGCAGCTGTTGGGCTCTATGACGGCCACGATGGAAGTAGTGCCCTGGGCCAGGGCTCATATGAGACCACTACAGCTATCTCTGCTGCTGCGCTGGACTCCGATGTCGGAGGATTATGCTGTGCGCCTTCCCGTGGACCCAGCAGTGCGCAAGGCGCTGAGCTGGTGGACGCAGACAGACAAGTTGTCTGCAGGATTGCCTCTGGTGACCCCGGAGTGGATTGTCGTCACGACAGACGCCTCTTTGATGGGCTGGGGAGCCCACTGCTTGGGAAGGACAGCGCAGGGGCTCTAGTCTCCTGCAGAGGCAAGTGGTCTATCAACCTCCTGGAACTCAGAGCCATTCGCTTGGTGTTATTGGAGTTCATCCCGGTACTCGTGTTGAAGCCTGTACGGGTCCTGTCGGACAATGCCACGGCTGTGGCCTATATCAACCGCCAGGGAGGTACCAGAGCGCCCCTCTAGCCAAGGAGGCTATGAGTCTTTGCCAGTGGGCGGAAGCGAACCTGGAGCAGCTTTCAGCGGCCCACATTGCTGGAGTCATGAATGTCAAGGCGGACTTTCTCAGTCGCCATACCTTGGAGCCCGGAGAGTGGCAACTATCTGCTCAGGCGTTCTTGGACATCACGAAGCGCTGGGGCCAGCCGAGCCTAGATCTGATGGCGTCATCGGCCAATGGCCAAGTGCCGCGCTTTTTCAGCAGAGGACGGGACCCTCGATCCCTGGGAGTAGATGCTCTTCTCCAACAGTGGCCGACACAAGAGCTCCTCTATGTGTTCCCGCCCTGGCCCATGTTGGGCAGGGTGCTAGACCGGGTGGCAAAGCATCCCGGCAGGGTAATCCTGGTGGGTCCGGATTGGCCCAGACGTCCCTGGTATGCGGACTGGTTCAGGCTCTCAGTCGACGATCCTCTGCGGCTGTCAGTGGAGCAGGGCCTGTTACATCAGGGTCCCGTGGTGATGGAGGATCCCTCTCCCTTTGGTCTTACGGCCTGGCTATTGAGCGGCAGCGTCTGAGGAAGAAGGGCTTCTCAGACAAGGTCATCGCCACTATGCTGAGAGCGAGGAAGTGCTCTACTTCTACTGCTTACGCCAGGGTTTGGCGTATCTTTGCAGCATGGTGTGAAGCAGGCTCACTTTCTCCCTTCACTGCTCCAATTTCTTCAGTGTTGGCGTTCCTGCAAGAAGGTCTGGAGAAAGGCCTGTTGCTCAGTTCCCTTAAAGTCCAGGTAGCGGCTCTGGCTTGCTTCAGGGGCCGCCTGAAGGGTGCTTCCCTGGCTTCGCAGCCAGATGTGGTGCGCTTTCTCAAGGGAGTTAATCACCTGCGCCCTCCTCTGCACTCAGTGGTGCCTGCGTGGAATCTCAACCTGGTGCTAAGAGCATTGCAGAAGCCGCCTTTGGAACCCTTGTCGAGGGCATCTCTGAAAGACCTGACGTTGAAAGCAGTCTTTTTGGTGGCTATCACTTCAGACAGAAGAGTTTCCGAGCTCCAGGCGCTCTCATGTCGAGAGCCTTTTCTGCAGTGCACTGAGGCAGGAGCGACTATTCGCACAGTGCCTTCCTTCCTGCCCAAGATTGGTTCTCGCTTTCATGTGAATCAGCAGCTCTGTCTCCCTTCCTTTCGTAGGGAGGACTACCCAGAGGAGTACTCCGCTCTTGAATATCTGGATGTGAGACGAGTCATCATCAGATACTTGGAAGTGACCAATGATTTCCGGAAATCGGATCATCTGTTTGTCCTGTTTGCAGGTCCTCGTAAGGGTCTGCAGGCTGCTAAGCCTACAGTGGCAAGATTGGTCCAGGAAGCCATTGCAGCGGCTTATGTGGCCGCGGGGAAGGTGCCGCCTATCCAGCTGAAGGCTCACTCCACGAGAGCTCAGGCGGCCTCGATGGCAGAGGCCGGATCCGTCTCCTTGGAAGAGATATGCAAGGTGGCAACGTGGGCTTCGGCTCATACATTCTCCAAGCATTACCGTTTGACTGTGGCTGCACGGGCGGAGGCCCGGTTTGGAGCTTCAGTGTTGAGGTCAGGGATTTCTATGTCCCGCCCTGGGTGAGTACTGCTTCGGTACATCCCACCAGTCTATGGATTGATCAGCTTGATGATATGGAAGGTAAAATTATGTATAATCATACCTGATAATTTTCTTTCCATTAATCATAGCTGATCAATCCATAGCCCCTCCCAGATATCTGTACTGTTTATATTCTGGTTGAATTTTAGGTTCAAGTTTAGCCTTCAGTTACTTCAGGAGGACTTCGTGTTCAAGTTCTTCTTTCACTTGGATTCTTCAAGAGTTGAGACGACTTTGTGTTACAGTGAGCTGCTGCATTCCTCTCCCCTCCGTTTTACGGGGCTGGATTGAGACATAAATTCTGCCGGCACTCCCTCCCGCTTCGTGCGGCTGTAGGGCAGCTTTGTACCCCTCCCGCTTCGGCGGTGTTAGGGTCAGTCAGCTCCTCCCGCGGTTGCGGTTGCAGGATAAGCCAGATCCACCCGCATCGGCGGGTGTGGTGTCCCTCTCCCGCTCCGCGGGGATGAGCTGGACGGATTCCCCTCCCCCACTTGTGTGGGGATGAGCTGGGTTAATTCCCCTCCCCCGTTTCGGCGGTGGTGAGCTGGGCAGAGTGTCCCTTCGTGGGTGTAATTCTCTAAGTGCTGAGTCCTGCGGATGGAGCTTTGATATCGACATACTGAGGAGTTTTCCGGCAGCACATGACCACATATAGGGAGGCAAAAGTTTGCTCTCTATCTCCACCTGCTGGTAGATGGACACAACCCACCAGTCTATGGATTGATCAGCTATGATTAATGGAAAGAAAATTATCAGGTATGATTATACATAATTTTACCTTAATCAGCAGATTTGGGGTGGGTGGGTGTGTGTGTGTGTGGGGGGGGGGGGGAGTTCATCAGAAAATGTTACTTTTTGCTGACCATGTGCTGTTTACTCTTACAGAACCCCGCTCTTCATTAACAGAGGTTATGTCTATATTGCAGGTTTTTGGAGATTAATCCTAAAAAGTCTGAATTGTTGAATATCTCATTAACCTTCTCAGAATACGGAAATTAAAACATCTTCCCTTTTAAATGGGCAGCAAATCATATTCGCTATCTGGGGGTAAATTTAACAGCAAACAGCAACAAATTACCCTAATTTATGAAAACTATTTTTGGAAGAGCTAACTAGATGGCAATATCTCAATATTTCTTGGGTTATACTTAATACCACACACAGGGTTAAAGTCTCAAAAATTAGCCATTTTTACAAAGTCTAAACAAAATAAACATTCCAAATCCATTTAAATGAATGGGTGTGGAATGTTTATTTTGTTTTGAATTTGTTAAAAATGCATTGTATTAGCCAAGAGATATCAATATTTCTTGGGTGGGGCGAATACAGACAATCAAGATGATAGTGCTTCCAAAGCCCTTCTATCTTTTTTACAGCTCTCCCCATACCCCTAGCAGTGGACATTTTCCATCGCTTGCACAAGAGAGTGCCCAGCTATATGACGCAAGAAACCACCAAGGGTACTAAGAAAGATGCTATATGAACTTAGACAGCAAGGGAGAACGGCAGTATCCAATTTTAAATTTTATTACAAGCAGCACAATTAAATTACTTTACTTCTTCTTGGATTCATAATACACAGAACAGATGGGTTCAGCTAGAACTGAATTTAATAGGAGAGACACCCTTGAGAGTGATTCTCTGGTTGCCTTTAGACAACATTCACTGTTTGAAGCATTCAGGGAATCCTGTCCTGGGCTCGACTCTGGCATTGCGGCTTAAAGTTTCGTATGAAACTTTTGAAAAAACAGGACCTACTTCTTTTTTGCCACATCCATTGGCTATGCGGATGGGTTTATCCCAGGCCGCTGTACTGGCTGCGTTTGATTGCTATTCTTATTAAAAAAAAAACTCAGGCTGTTAGAAAAAGAAAAGGAATCGTTATTTCTCACTAGCAACAGCACAAGAAATACTATTGGCATTAGTAGTTTTACAGAACAGAGTCTAACAATACAAAGGTCACAGAATGAATGAAAGAAAGATTGTTGGCTGTAACGAATTAGTTCTTACGAGGGGGGGGGGGGGAGTACACCCCGTTTGGAAAAAATAGGCAATGGGAAGGATATGAAACTCTCTTGCCAGCATACTTTTATAGGCCTGTGGTGAGCATTCACTTCTCTTCTACCCTGACGACTTGTAATTGGTTCCTTCATATGTGCTGGAGGCTTGCAATTGGTGTCCTTGCCACACCTCTTCTCAGTAAATTACATTTGTAACAAGTTATACCAGGCAGCTGAGTTGCCCTAGCAACAGAAGGCCTTATCACAGTTTGTGATCAGCCAGAAATTCCTTCATGTGACTGATAGTAAAAGAGAGATGGGGGATGGGAAGTAGTGCAGCATACCTGAAGTAGATTATAGGTAAAATTTCTAGCCACCGCCAAGATAGTACCTATACAAGATGGATTCAAGGGTGTGATTTGTGTCCTGCTGAATTTGTAATCTATCTGAGTCAAGGCTCTCGTTAATATACAATGCTACCCCTCCACCAGTCCGGTCCACCCTATCACTACGATATACTTTGTACCCTGGTATGACAGTGTCCCACTGGTTATCCTCCTTCCACCAGGTCTCAGTAATGCCTATTATATCCAATTTTTTATTTAGTGCAATATATTCCAACGCTCCCATCTTATTTCTTAGACTCCTAGCATTTACATATAGACATTTCAAAGTATTGATTTGCCATCTTTTGTCTGATCTTTAGTTGTATTTACGGGCACCTGGCCTACCACGGTCTGTTGCGCAATCTCACTATCCAGAAACCCTATCTTCCCTGTTTGTGAGGTATCTTTGCAAGATACCTTATCCCAAACCATGCGCTTTTGAGCGACTGTCGGCCTTCCCCCCCTTTCTAGTTTAAAAACTGCTCTATCTCCTTTTTAAAAGCAGACGCCAGCAGCCTGGTCCCACCTTGGTTAAGGTGGAGCCCATCCTTTCGGAATTGGCTCCCCCTTCCCCAGAATGTTGCCCAGTTCCTAACAAATCTAAAACCCTCCTCCCTGCACCATTGTCTCATCCACGCATTGAGACTCCGGAGCTCTGCCTGTCTCTTGGGCCCTGCGCGTGGAACAGGTAGCATTTCAGAAAATGCTACCCTAGAGGATCTGGATTTGAGCTTTCTACCTAAGATCCTAAATTTGGCTTCCAGAACCTCTCTCCCACATTTTCCTATGTCATTGGTACCCACATGTACCAAGACAGCCGACTCCTCCCCAGCACTATCTAGAATCCTATCTAGGTGACGCGTGAGGTCCACCACCTTCGCACCAGGCAGGCAAGTCACCAGGCGATCCTCACGTCCACCAGCCACCCAACTATCTATATGCCTAATGATCGAATCACCAACTACAACAGCTGTCCTAACCTTTCCCTCCCGGGCAGCACTTGGAGACATATCCTCGGTGCGAGAGGATATTACATCCCCTGGTGGGCAGGTCCTGGCTACAGGAGTACTTCCTACTTCACCAGGGTGATGCTCTCCTTCTAGGAAACCTCCCTCCTCCAGGGTAGCACAAGGGCTACCAGACTGGAGGTGGGACTTCTCTACAACATCCCTGTAGGTCTCCTCTATGTATCTCTCTGTCTCCCTCAGCTCCACAAAGTCTGCTACTCTAGCCTCAAGAGAACGGACAAGTTCTCTAACAGCTAGGAGCTCTTTGCATCGGGCACACACATATGACATCTCACCAACTGGAAGATAATCATACATGTGACACTCAATGCAAAAGACTGGATAGCACCCCTCTTGCTTCTGGACTGCTGACTCCATCTTAGTGTTTTTGAGTTTTTCAATAATTTAAAACTTGCTACAGTATTAAGAATATTAGCCTAATATAAAAGTGTCTTTTTACTACTTGAAAGTCAACTCCACCCTCTGGCCCCTTTTCTCAACCAGGCTCACGAGCTGCTTATTTCTATATTTATATTGTGAGCCTGGTAGCTAGTGACTCCCACATGTGAGAATATTTTGTCTGCTTATTCATGGAGAAAGCTAAGTTACTTACCTGTAGGAGGTGTTCTCCAAGGACGGTAGGCATATATTATCACATTCTTCCTGTCTCCCCTTGGAGTTGTCTTGTTGCTTTAGTACTGTACTGCTGGTCCCAGGCATGCATGGTAGGGGCACTGCCTGAAACATTTACAGGGACAGTGCACTTGGCATGTCTGTACTGGCCTCTATGCATGATGTCACCCACATGTAAGAACATATGCCTGCTGTCCTTGAAGAACACCGGTTATAGTAAATTACAGCTTTTGTACATACCATGACAGGAATGAACCTCATCCTAAGCCAGGGAATGTGGAATATGACCTCAGTCTCTCAAATCTACTGCTGCAGTGTGGATGTTTTGGTGCATTTTAGGCCTGAAAACTGGGTGAAGATTTTATTATACTATATAGTATCTCTCCTTTTTTTGTGGCTCATTTGGTGTCTTTTTAGTTCTGAACCCTGAGGGAAATTTTTCTTACCCTCTATCCATGTAAATAATTTTTCTTCCATGTAGATCATTTGGTGGCGTTTTAGATCTGAAAGCCCAGAAAATCATTTTTTATATTATGTACATGTAAATGGTTTCTCTCCAGAGTGGATCATTTGATACCTTTTTACTTCTCAAAGATGAGTGGAGCACTCCTTACACTCTGTACAAGTAGATCGTTTCTCTTCCGTGTGGGTCATTTGGTAGCTTTCAAGATATGAAAGTAACATGAACCTTTTCTTACACTCAGAACATGTAAATGATTTTTCTCCATTATGGGTCATTCGATTTCTAGATTTGAAAGATGTATAAACCCTTTTTTACAATCACTACACATAAATGGTTTCTCTCTAGTGTGGATCATTCGATGCTGTTTAGATGTGAAAGCCGTGTGAACCTTTTCTTACAGTCAGAACATGTAAAAGGTGATCTTTTAGTTCTGAAATCTGTGTGAAGCTTTTATTACACTCACTTTGTGGATCATTTGGTGGTGTTTCAGCCTTGAGAAATTAGTGAAACTTTCATTACACTCAGTACATGCAAATGGTTTCTCTCCTGAATGGATCAAGTGGTGGTTCTTCAGACCCGAGAGTTGAATGAAGCTTCTATTACACTCAGCACATATAAATGGTTTCTCTCCGGAGTGGATCATTTGATGGATTTTCAGCACCAAGAGGTGCTTAGATGAGTGAAGTTATTCCAAATATGGTCTGCCGGGTATTCCCTTTCGTTCGGATCTAGTTCGTTCATGAAGGTTTCTGGATTAATATTTCCCTGATACAGATTCTTACATAGATTGGTAATATTTTCTTCAAAGTATTTGGCAAGTTTGTCTGCATGTGGGAGGTTTGCATTTGGTGTAGTTACCATTTTGGTGTTAAGTTGTTTATTAGTTTGTATAATTTCTATATGTCTTTGCAATCCATATCCATTTGTTCTCTATAGAAGTTTCTTTTGGATTGTCTTATTTTCTATTTGTATTTTGTTTGAATGGTTTCTCTCCCGCATGAATCATTTGGTGCATTTTTAACCTTGAAAGCCAAGAGAAGCTTTTATTACACTCTGTACATTTAAATAGATTTATCTCCTTTCTAAATTGTCTCCTGTATGAATCATTTGGTGACTTTTCAGGCCTGAGGGATGCGTGAAGGTTTTATTACATTAAGTACATATAAATGGTTTCTCTCCTGTATGGATCATTTGGTGCCTTTTTAGTCTTGAAAGCTGAAAGAAGCCTTTATTACACTCAGAACATGCAAATGGTTTCTCTCCTGTATGGATCATTTGGTGCCTTTTTAATGTTGAAACCTGAGTGAAGCTTTTATTACACTCAGAACATGTAAATGGTTTCTCTCCAGTATGGATCATTTCATGACTTTTTAGGCCTGAGAGCTGTCCAAATCTTTTATTACATACAGCACATGTAAATGGTTTCTCTCCCGCATGCATCATTTGATGATATTTTAAGGGTGAAAGCTGAGAGAAGCTTTTATTACACTCAGTACATGAAAATGGTTTTTCTCCTGTATGGATCCTTTGGTGGGTTTTCAGCACCGAGCGGTAAGTGAAGCTTTTATTACACTCAGTACATATAAATGGTTTCTCTCCTGTATGGATCCTTTGGTGTCTTTTCAGCCCCAACAAGTCAGTGAAACTTTTAATACACTCAGAACAGGTAAATGGCTTCTCTCCTGTATGGATCATTGTGTGGTTTTTCAGTCCCGAGAGGAGAGTGAAGCTTTTATTACACTCAGTACATGTAAATGGCTTTTCTCCTCCATGGTTCATTTGGTGGCTTTTTAGGCGAGAGCGGTGCGTGAAGCTTTTATTACATTCAGAACAGGTAAATGGTTTCTCTACTGTATGGATCATTTGGTGCCTTTTTAGTTTTGAAAACGAAGTGAAGCTTTTATTACACTCAGAACATGTAAATGGCTTCTCTCCTGTGTGAATCTCTTGGTGAGATATTAGACTTGAAACCCGAGTGAAGCTTTTGTTACACTCAGAACATGTAAATGGTTTCTCTCCTTTATGAATCACCTGGTGCCTTTTTAGTGTTGAAAGCTGAGAGAAGCTTTCACTGCATTCTGCACATGTAAATGGTTTCTTTCCTGTATGGATCATTTCATGACTTTTCAGCCCAGAGCGCTTTCTGAAGGTTTTATTACACTCAGCACATGTAAATGGCTTCTCTCCTGCATGTATCATTTGGTGACTTTTTAGGTTTGAAAGCTGGGAGAAGCTTTTATTACACTCAGCACATGTAAATGGTTTCTCTCCAGCATGCATCATTTGGTGCCTTTTTAAGTGTGAAAGGCGAGAAAAGCTTTTATTACACTCAGGACATGTAAATGGTTTCTCTCCTGTATGGATCATTTGGTGACTTTTCAGCCCCGACAGCTGTCTGAATCTTTTATTAGACTCAGTACATGTAAATGGTTTCTTCCCTGCATGATTTTGGTGCTGTTTTAGCATTGAAAGCTCAGAGAAGCATTTATTACACTCAGCACATGTAAATGGTTTGTCTCTTGCATGGATCATTTGGTGATTCTTCAGCACCCAAGGGTGAGTAAAGCTTTTATTACACTCAGTGCATGCAAATGGTGTCTCTCCTCTATGGATCATTTGGTGCCTTTTTAGCCACGAAAGCCAAGTGAAGCTTTTATTACACTCTGTACATATAAATGGTTTCTTTCCACAGTGGCTCATTTGGTGTTTTTTTAGTGCTGAAAGCTCAGTGAAGTTTTTCTTACACTCAGTACATACAAACTGTTTCTCTTCAGTTTGGGTCTTTCGGTATGTTTTTCGAGCTGAAAGCACAGTGAAGCTTTTATTAGACTCCATACATGCAACTAGTTTCTCTCTTTTGACTTGTGGGTGACCTCTTTTCTGTAATCTGAGCTTTGAAAACCAGGGGTAGTTCTTTGGACCATGAGGAGATATGAAATCAACAGACCTGTTAGATGAAGTACATGTAAATTCTTGCTGGCCTTTTTTTCTCTCTTCTCCCTTCTCAAGGTAAGAAGCCCTGTGATCACTATTAGTACTTTGGAAGGGTCTCTCTGTCTGGTACCCATTGATGTTAGAGACCTCCCTGTAACTTCTCTCACACTTTGTGACTCCATCCAGTGAGTACCCTGCAGTGTCTCTTTTCTCTTCTGATTCCTGGTGATCCTTCTTTGCATTTTTCCTTTTAGGATCCTGGAAAATATTCTCACAGACATTTTCCGATTGTCTTTGGATTTGTTCTATTTTTACAGAATCTTTATGTTGATTCTTTTCTCTCTTTCTTTTTTGTGGGAGTAGCTGATCTAGAGGATAGAAACAAAAGACATTATTCATGTGTGTAGAATAAGAGAAAGGACAGGTTCTAGGTGTGGCTTTAGAAGTGATATGCTCTTATTTGCAAATGGTTGGATTGTCTCCACCCAGCGCAAGTTTGTAGGAGGATGAGATACAAGAGACATGAGGAATGGTCTAATGAGATTGGGAGGCGGGGCTGGGTGGTGGGGCTAGTTCTGGGCAAGACTTCTACGGTCTGTGTCCTGAAAATGGCAGATACAAATCAAGGTAAGGTATACACAAGAAGTATCACATATGAGTTTATCTTGTTGGGTAGACTAGATGGACCGTGCAGGTCTTTTTCTGCCGTCATCTACTATGTTACTATGAGAAGGGGATAAGGTAAAATTATGTATCATACCTGATAATTTTCTTTCCATTAATCATAGCTGATCAATCCATAGACTGGTGGGTTGTGTCCATCTACCAGCAGGTGGAGATAGAGAGCAAACTTTTGCCTCCCTATATGTGGTCATGTGCTGCCGGAAACTCCTCAGTATGTCGATATCAAAGCTCCATCCGCAGGACTCAGCACTTAGAGAATTACACCCACGAAGGGACACTCTGCCCAGCTCACCACCGCCGAAACGGGGGAGGGGAATTAACCCAGCTCATCCCCACACAAGTGGGGGAGGGGAATCCGTCCAGCTCATCCCCGCGGAGCGGGGGAGGGACACCACACCCGCCGATGCGGGGGGATCTGGCTTATCCTGCAACCGCAACCGCGGGAGGAGCTGACTGACCCTAACACCGCCGAAGCGGGAGGGGTACAAAGCTGCCCTACAGCCGCACGAAGCGGGAGGGAGTGCAGGCAGAATTTAAAATCTCAATCCAGCCCCGTAAAACGGAGGGGAGAGGAATGCAGCAGCTCACTGTAACACACACTCGTCTCAACTCTTGAAGAATCCAAGTGAAAAAACTTGAACACGAAGTCTTTCTGAAGTAACTGAAGACTAAACTTGAACCTGAAATGCAACCAGAATAAAAACAGTACAGATATCTGGGAGGGGCTATGGATTGATCAGCTATGATTAATGGAAAGAAAATTATCAGGTATGATACATAATTTTACCTTCCATATCATCAAGCTGATCAATCCATAGACTGGTGGGATGTACCGAAGCAGTACTCACCCAGGGCGGGACATTGAAATCCCTGACCTCAACACTGAAGCTCCAAACCGGGCCTCCGCCCGTGCAGCCACAGTCAAGCGGTAATGCTTGGAGAATGTATGAGCCGAAGCCCAAGTTGCCGCCTTGCATATCTCTTCCAAGGAGACGGACCCGGCCTCTGCCATCGAGGCCGCCTGAGCTCTAGTGGAGTGAGCCTTCAGCTGGATAGGCGGCACCTTCCCCGCGGCCACATAAGCCGCTGCAATGGCTTCCTTGACCCATCTTGCCACTGTAGGCTTAGCAGCCTGCAGACCCTTACGAGGACCTGCAAACAGGACAAACAGATGATCCGATTTCCGGAACTCAATGGTCACTTCCAAGTATCTGATGATGACTCGTCTCACATCCAGATATTTAAGAGCAGAGTACTCCTCTGGGTAGTCCTCCCTACGAAAGGAAGGGAGACAGAGCTGCTGATTCACATGGAAGCGAGAAACAATCTTGGGCAGGAAGGAAGGCACTGTGCGAATAGTCACTCCTGCCTCAGTGAACTGCAGAAAGGGCTCTCGACATGAGAGCGCCTGGAGCTCGGAAACTCTTCTGGCTGAAGTGATAGCCACCAAAAAGACTGCTTTCAACGTCAGGTCTTTCAGAGATGCCCTAGACAAGGGTTCAAAAGGCGGCTTCTGCAATACTCTTAGCACCAGGTTGAGATTCCACGCAGGCACCACTGAGTGCAGAGGAGGGCGCAGGTGATTAACTCCCTTGAGAAAGCGCACCACATCTGGCTGCGAAGCCAGAGAAGCACCCTTCAGGCGGCCCCTGAAGCAAGCCAGAGCCGCTACCTGGACTTTAAGGGAACTGAGCGACAGGCCTTTCTCCAGACCTTCTTGCAGGAACGCCAACACTGAAGAAATTGGAGCAGTGAAGGGAGAAAGTGAGCCTGCTTCACACCACGCTGCAAATATACGCCAAACCCTGGCGTAAGCAGTAGAAGTAGAGCGCTTCCTCGCTCTCAGCATAGTGGCGATGACCTTGTCTGAGAAGCCCTTCTTTCTCAGACGCTGCCGCTCAATAGCCAGGCCGTAAGACCAAAGGGGGAGGGATCCTCCATCACCACGGGACCCTGATGTAACAGGCCCTGCTCCACTGGCAGCCGCAGAGGATCGTCGACTGAGAGCCTGATCAAGTCCGCATACCAGGGACGTCTGGGCCAATCCGGACCCACCAGGATTACCCTGCCGGGATGCTTTGCCACCCGGTCTAGCACCCTGCCCAACATGGGCCAGGGCGGGAACACATAGAGAAGCTCTTGAGTCGGCCACTGTTGGAGAAGAGCATCTACTCCCAGGGATCGAGGGTCCCGTCCTCTGCTGAAAAAGCGCGGCACTTGGCAATTGGCCGATGACGCCATCAGATCTAGGCTCGGCTGGCCCCAGCGCTTCGTGATGTCCAAGAACGCCTGAGCAGATAGCTGCCACTCTCCGGGCTCCAAGGTATGGCGACTGAGAAAGTCCGCCTTGACATTCATGACTCCGGCAATGTGGGCCGCTGACAGCTGCTCCAGGTTCGCTTCTGCCCACTGGCATAGATTCATAGCCTCCTTGGCTAGAGGGGCGCTCTTGGTACCTCCCTGGCGGATGACATAGGCCACAGCCGTGGCATTGTCCGACAGGACCCGTACCGGCTTCAACACCAGTACCGGGATGAACTCCAAAAGCGCCAACCGAATGGCTCTGAGTTCCAGGAGGTTGATAGACCACTTTGCCTCTGCAGGAGACCAGAGCCCCTGCGCTGTCCTTCCCAAGCAGTGGGCTCCCCAGCCCGACAAAGAGGCGTCCGTCGTGACGACAATCCACTCCGGGGTCACCAGAGGCATTCCCGCAGACAACTTGTCTGTCTGCATCCTCCAGCTCAGCGCCTTGCGCACTGCTGGGTCCAAGGGAAGGCGCACAGCATAATCCTCCGACATCGGAGTCCAGCGCTGCAGCAGAGATTGTTGTAGTGGTCTCATATGAGCCCTAGCCCAGGGCACTACTTCCATCGTGGCCGTCATAGAGCCCAACAGCTGCACATAGTCCCAAGCCCGAAGAGGAGAGGCTACTAGGAACTGGTCCACCTGAGCCTGAAGCTTGACAATCCGATTGTCTGGCAGGAACACTCTGCCCACTTGGGTGTCGAATCGAACTCCCAGATACTCCAGGGACTGAGTCGGGCGCAGCTGGCTTTTCTCCCAGTAGATGATCCATCCCAGGGAGCTCAAAAGAGCAACTACCTGGTCCACAGCTTTGCCGCACTCTGCATAAGAGGGGGCTCGGATCAACCAGTCGTCCAAATAAGGATGGACTTGTACTCCTTCCTTTCGCAGGAAGGCCGCGATGACCACCGTTACTTTGGAAAAGGTCCGCGGAGCAGTAGCCAACCCGAACGGGAGGGCTCTGAACTGGAAGTGTCGGCCCAGGACTGCAAAACGCAGAAAGCGTTGATGAGGAGGCCAGATGGGAATATGCAAGTACGCTTCCTTGATGTCCAAGGATGCCAGGTACTCCCCTGCCTTCACTGCCGCTATAACAGAGCGGAGAGTCTCCATGCGAAAGTGCCGCACTTTCAAGGCCCGATTGACCCCTTTGAGGTCGAGGATAGGCCGGACAGAACCTCCTTTCTTTGGTACCACAAAGTAAATGGAGTAACGCCCCTTGCCAAGCTGACTTTCTGGCACCGGAACGACCGCACCCAGGCGGATCAGATTGTCCAAAGTCTGCTGCACTGCCACAGCTTTGACCGGAAACTTGCAGGGAGAGAGTACAAACCCGTCTCTTAAGGGTCGGCAGAACTCTAGCTTGTAGCTGTCTCTGATGACTTCCAGCACCCAAGCGTCTGAAGTTATTGTGGTCCACTCGCCCAGAAACGAGGACAGCCGTCCTCCAATCTGCACTGGGGCGTGGACCAAGGCCCCGTCATTGGGTACGAGACCCTGGGGGAGGACCGGAGGGAGCACCTCCGGGACGGCGGTCTCTGCGAAAGGAATGCTGCTTGGGGGAGAAATTCCTCTTAAAGGAAGAGGGGGCAGAAGAACCCGACCTGCCCGGGCGGTACCGACGGGCTTCCTGAAACCGTCCTCTGGAGGCACCGGGACGAGTACTAGCCCGAGCCCTGACCTCTGGTAACTTCTTGCCCTTAGACGTGCCGAGATCGGTCACGATTTTGTCCAGCTCGACCCCAAAGAGCAGCTTGCCTTTAAAAGGCAATCTAGCCAGGCGGGATTTAGAGGCGTGGTCAGCAGACCAATGTTTCAGCCAAAGCCACCGCTGCGCAGAGATTGTCTGAGCCATGCCTTTAGCTGAGGCCCTCAAGACATCATACAGCAAGTCTGCCAAATAGGCTAAGCCCGATTCCAGGGCCGGCCAATCAGCCCTCAAGGAATGAACCGAGGGGGAAGCCCGCTGCACCATAGTCAGGCACGCCCTGGCCACATAGGAGCCGCAAACTGAGGCCTGCAAACTTAAAGCAGCCGCCTCAAAGGACGACCTTAAGGCCGCCTCCAATCTTCTGTCTTGGGCGTCCTTTAGGGCCGTGCCACCTTCCACCGGCAACGCCGTTTTCTTAGTCACCGCAGTGATTAAAGAATCCACGGTAGGCCACAGATAGGCCTCACGTTCACTTTCAGTCAAAGGATAGAGGCGGGACATAGCCCTAGCCACTTTAAGGCTCGCTTCAGGGACATCCCATTGAGCCGAAATTAAGGTGTGCATGGCATCATGCACGTGGAAGGTTCTAGGCGGGCGCTTCGTCCCCAGCATAATGGCAGAGCCAACAGGGGCTGAGGGAGAGACGTCCTCCGGAGAGGAAATCTTCAAAGTGTCCATGGCCTGTATCAACAGGTTGGGCAAATCCTCTGGGCTAAAAAGCCGCGCTGCAGAGGGGTCATCCGCTCCATCCGAGCGGGGATCCGCAAAGGACCGTTGGGAGAACTCAGATACGCTGCCCTCATCTACATCGGAGGAGACAAAGTCCTCCAAGGCCTGGGAATCAACTCGAGGGCGTTTACCTCTGGGAACCTCAACCTCTTTACCAGACGAGGGAGCAGGGGCAGCGTTTTGCATAAGGAAGGCCTGATGCAGCAGCAAAACAAACTCGGGGGAGAAACCCCCCAGACTGTGCACTTCCGCAGCCTGGGCTACAGCCCTAGACGCACCCTCAACCGGCGCTCGCAAGAGCGGGGGAGAGACATGCTGCGCATCCAAAATGGCGTCCGGCGCGACACTCCGCGAAGGAGCCGCGCGGGAAGAACGGCGCTTAACTTTAGCCGCTTTTGTGCCGTCGCCCAAATTAAGGGCGTTCATGGCATTAATGTCTCCAACCTCAAGGGCGGCCCAAGAAGAAGCCGTCCGAGCCGCGTGGCCGGCCAAGATGGCGGAGGCGAGGAGCGGGGGATGGGCGTTTATGGCGGGAAAAACCGCCACGCCGGAGGAAGGACCGGGACATTCATCGGTCACGAAACTGTCACCCAACAAGGGCGAATCAGGCTTTAAGACCCCCGCATCCCCTCTAGAAGCGCTCAAGCGATCCGGGGAGCGACTCTTTGCGCCCTCGCCCTCCGACGCCATATGCCCTGCCCGCTATAAAAAGGTAAAAATTACCTGCTTGCCGCTCCGAGCTGTAACGACCTGGTGTCCCAGTGAGTAGCTGCAATAAACGTCGAAATAAACGCCTTTAAGGACGTTCAAAATTTTTTTTTTTTTTTTTTTTAACGGAGCCAGCGGGAGGGGGGAGAAAAGGAGGGACCTGGCACCACCAGGTTTGCACTTGCTCAAGAAGAGCCCTCAACCCCAGGCACTCAACAAAACCTAAAAATTAGGCTTGGAGGCCTAGCCAGAGCTGCTGCTGTGTGTGACCACCACCTGCTGAGATAGAGAACATACTGAGGAGTTTCCGGCAGCACATGACCACATATAGGGAGGCAAAAGTTTGCTCTCTATCTCCACCTGCTGGTAGATGGACACAACCCACCAGTCTATGGATTGATCAGCTTGATGATATGGAATCTGTGTTCTCAGGGACTTTCTTCGACAGTGATGAAGTAACAACCCCAGCTCCAGACTCCTACGGCAACAGAGCCATTGTCAGGCCAATTCTGGCCTCACCCTATCTTACAGAGGTATGATGGCAATGTTTATAGTCAACCTGTTAAATGTGTCTGAAAATGATTAAAGCAGAGCAGTTTCTAAAAAACGAGATAGAAGAAAAAGGGCCTGAGATTCAGCAGCACTTAACCAGGCTCATGACCCAGTGAGCAGGAGTTATAGCCAGATTTTCAGCAGTATTCACCCAGATACTGCCACTGAAATTCTGGACAGAGCGTCTTAGCGTGATCTAGATAAAGGGGAGTAAAAGTCTAGTAGCGCTTTAAAAATGATAAGTAGTAGTAGTAGTAAAAGACAACAATAATTATTATTAATTTAGATTTTGTCTTAACTAGAGCGACTGGTTCGTGTTAAGATAATATGATAATCAATTTTATTTATTTATTTATTTTATTGCATTTGTATCCCACATTTTCCCACCTATTTGCGGGCTCAGTGTGGCTTACAATACATTGTGAATGATCGAAATACAATTGGTCACAGTACGATTATGGGGTACATTGTGAAGAGTTATGGGAAGACAAAACTAGACCCACTTTAGGTGATCTTTTTCTGGGCTCCTAGGCAACGGCCTATCGACATCCTGACAGGAATGTTGTCCTAGGCCTTATTATTCTACTTGGGAGATGTCTGCTTATTAGGTGCACAATATGGACACAGCTGTCACCCCAATTTCCAAGATGTGAAGTGATGCAGAATGAAACTAACCTGCTTCATACTGGAAATTAAGGATCCTTCAAGACCTCTGGAAAACCTAGGTATCCAAAGTCTTCATTTAATCCTTTTACCTTTGGTCTCACATATTTTGTCTTTCTTTCTTATCTGACATGCCCTTATTTACACAGTTGTAGAATTCAATCCCTCTAGCACAGATTTCTAAAACAGTTTTACTAAGGGGCCTTCACCTTCCTTTTCAGTTAGGAACTGGGAGTGAGAAGCATTCCTTTTCTGTGTACGTGTACAGAAGCTGATTGGTCACACCGCCCAGATCCTGTCCCCGATTGGGGCAGGCAGAGCAAGAATATAACCAGGGCTTAATTTGTGCCAGAATGGAGAAGAACGGTGTTCTAGTATTTCTTTGGCCTCAGGAAGTGATGTCACAATCTCTGACTCCCCCCCCCCAACCCCCACAGTTCAGCTTACCCCTCTTACCCTCCCCCCAGCCACCTGTATACTTTTTCAAAGTAGTCTTCTGTTTTAGAGGTTGTCAGCAACAATTCACAATGAGCTGTTCGTGCTGACATCAGAGCCTTTTGTATGATGCAACTTCCTGTTTCTGCAGAAGCGGGAAGTATCAAATAGAAGGCTCTGATGCGCGTTGTGAATCACTGCTTGCTGCCAGCAACCTCTAAAACAGAAGACAGCTGGTCAGGGGTAGGAGGGATGGATGCTATTGTGAATTGCAGAAGGGGCAAAGGGGAGAGAAGCTGGACTGCCGGGGGAGGGGGGAAGAGGAAAAGAAAACCTGGACCATTGGTGGGTGGGTGAGAGAAGAAGAAAAGCTGGATAGGGAGGAGAAGACACAATGGGGAGAAGGGGAGGGAAGAGAGTGGGATTCTAGATATGAAGAGGGAAAAAGAGGGGAGATACTGACAATTGGGGGAGAGGAAAAGAAGACTGAGTGGGACAGAGAGAGGGAGAAGATGCCGACTATGAGGGGAAGGAGAGGGAGAAAAGCTACACTGTAGACCAGAAAGGGGAGAAGCTGAACTACTGGGGTAGGGAATAAATAGGGCACAGGGAGAAGACAGGCTGGAAATCATGGGTGGGTGGGGGGGGGGGGGGGAGACGGAAGATGTTTGCTTACAACAGTTGTGGACAGAGTAAAGATGGGCTCTAAAGTTGGGGGTAGAGAGAAGGAGAAAGATGAGATACTAAAGCGACAGGTGGAGGAAAGGGAAAAGCTGAACATGGTGAAACCATGTGGGAGGTGTTTGTCAGGGAGATGAGCGAGAGGAGGGTGGTGAGGGTAATAATGTGGTAATGGGGAGATGACAGAAGGGAATAGAAGACTGGAGCAGGAGTGAGATCAGAAATTGGACAGCTAGGGATGGAGAGGAGATGAAAAGATGACAGGTATGTGAAAAGAAAATGAAGAGAGTAAAATTTGAGTTGGCAGAAAAGAAAGGGAGCAAAGAGCTAAAAGGGAAAGATGGATGTGAGGGAATAGAAGAAGACAGAAGGAGAGAGAAGAAAGGACAAAGACAGCCACTGGAGAAAGTTGGAAGAAGACAGGAAAGCAGAAGAGAAACTCACTGGGACCAACATGACTGGAAAAATAAAATGCTCAGGTGGGAAAAAAGTGTTTCTTTCTGAATTTATGAACTGGAACATGTTAGTTTTGGGATATGTGAACTACAAAGGTGTCTTGAGGGTCCTCTAAAAGAATTATTTATTGTTACATCAATAGTATTTTAACTTGGCCTAGCGCACAATTTTTTCTGGTTCACAGTTTTTTGCAGTCTAGTAGATGGGAATTTTGGTTTTAAAATATCATACTGATAGTTTGGGGAAATATGCATCACTGATATCTTTGTATTCTGCTCAATACAAGAGTAAATTAAATTGTTTTTATTTTTCCAGGGTTGAGTTCTGAGTTTGCCAGGCACAATCCAAATAACCTCTCCCTTGACATAATGAAGGAACTTGCTGTGTTTTGCCTGAGACTGAGGTGTGATATGCTGTCTACATGTAGTTTGTGGAGAGATCTATAGAAATCCCACTTGTTCTGCTTGACCAGTCGTAGGTGTATTGGTGTTCTAAGGCCCAGTGTAACATTTGTAACTCGTAAAAGAGGCCCGTTTCATAGAGGAATGAAACAGGCGCTAGCAAGGTTCCACGCCCCCCTCCCTACCTTCCTCTCTCCCTGTCTGTCGCCCGAGTTCCAGCCCCCCTCCCCTCCAAGTTCCATGGCCCCCTCCCTCCCTCTGTCCCTCTCTGTCGTCCGAGTTCCAGCCCCCCTCCCTCCCTGTCTCCTCCAAGTTCCAGGCCCCCTCCCCTTCGAGTTGCAAGACCCCCCTGCCCTTCGAGTTCCACGGCCCCCTCCCCCTCGAGTTGGAGGCCCCCTCCCCTACCAGCTGCAGGACGCCCCCCCCTCCCCTTCAAGTTGCAGGATGCCCCCCTCCGTCCCTCCACTCCCCTCCGAGTTCCACAGCCCCCTCTCCTGCGAGTTCACCGCCCCCGCGCCTCCCTCTCTCGAAGTGCAAGCAGGACCTGTCCTCTAGCAGCCCCTTGTCTTTCTGTGTGCCGGTTCTAATTTAAAAATTGTTACCTCGGAGTCCGGCCTGAGCATTGAAGGCAAGCAGCGCTACAGACTGCCTTTCAGCTGTCTGAGCTCTGCCTCTGGTCCCGCCCTCATTTCCTGTTTCCGGAAAGGCGGGACCAGAGGCAGAGCTGTTGGAGCACCCAGGCAACACGGTGACGTCACCGGAAGGCTTCAGACATTACGAACCGGGCTTCAATTTCCTGGCAGTCGGCTTAAGAACGTTGGAGGTGCAAATTATTATAGTAGATGTTACCTATTCAAAAGTATGGTTCTTGCTGTTTGAATGTAAGGAATTAATGTTACTGTTTTAAGTCAGGTTTGCTACGTGTATTTTGAGCTGGAATTTATTCAGGTTTTGTATTTCACAATGTAATTACCAATGTGATTATACACAACTCCTCCACATATAATCGGAAATGTCTTACAATATCTTCTTGCTATACCACGATCCTACTGTAACACTAATTGTCTATTTCTAACTTATTTCCACCATTCTTGTTGATTGTAAGCCACATTGAGCCTGCAAAAAGGTGGGAAAATGTGGGATACAAATGCAATAAATAAATTGGTGGTGGAGAGATTTATGTTGCTGTTGCTCAGATGACAAACTAATTCCCCCTTTTACAAAGCTGCATGACAATGCCAACACAGCCCATTCAAAGTGAATAGGCTATGTCGGTATTACTGTACCAGCAGCCGGTAGTGCGGCTTTGTAGAAGGGAGTCTATCATTTGCTTCAGGTTTTCTAAGCATAAAATTAGCAAAACAAATATGGTGACTTTTGAGAAGAAATGCCCTACCTGTTGTTGGGGTAGGTTGGATTTTTGTGGCTACAGAGAATGTTACATTAAACTCATAAGAACTGCTATACTGTATCAGACCAAAAGTCTTTCGAAATTTATGCTCTCCTCTGCTCCCACCCAGCTACGCCTTCATGCCATCCAGCTGCCAGATTTTCAGAGAACAACACTATGGTATCAAATGTGCAAATGTTGAAAAAAACAGAGTAGTCCAAGATTTTGTTGATAATGTTGCAAAATTTGTACTACTGTGGGTGATATTTCTAAATATAATTTGAAATTTCAGATATTTAATTTAAAATATATTATGTACATACTAGCTTCCTTTTTATCTGATGTATTTTGTGTGTAGGGGTAAGTTGACTTCTGGCCCTGGCCCCGCCCCTAGTTCCACTTCCTTTCTGCCTACAGATTAGGCCCTGAGTATAACTAACTCTGCACTTGTACTTTGTTTCTTTATGCTCTGTTATTCCATCTCTGGTCACTGTGGAGATTTGGCCACAAGTCTCTGCAGTCCAGACCCTTCAAGCCCACTCCCTGTGGAAGGGAGGTAAGAGACTGCTATGAGTATCTTCTACCTGTAACCAGAAGCTGTGTAGCTGTTTCCTCTGCTGGCATCATATTTAAGGTATTGAGGCAGGATGTGGGATACAGCCTCTGTTCTCCCTTACCCTGAACTTCTGAAAATGCTGTAGTGTTGTCAGTGAGTTTAAGTCTCCCTCTCAACATTTTAAAATCTCTCTGCAGATGGATAAGAACATCCATTTAGAATACTTACTTTATTCTTGAGTTCACCAATAATTTGATCTGTATTCTTGCTAGTCGAGAATCCTGGGAGACATTTAACCCTTTTTTGTCCATTTAACTGAATTTCCAAGTTAATGCCTCTAGTAACGGAATCGCCAATGAGTAACAATTGTCTGTTCTGTAGAGATCTGACGTTGCCTGAGGGTTTTTTGGTACATTGGGGGGGAGGGGGGTAATTCTCAATGAAATGCTCCTGCCTAACTGCTATAGTATTCTATAAACTGTCCACATAAGGGACTAGGTACGCCCCTAAACTACCCAATCCTCTCCCAGGTCCACACCCCACTGCAGTTGCCCGCTATGGATGTTGCACACTCGGGCTGAAGAAAAGCTTGTGGTCGAGCCACGTATGGATGTCTGAGCGCACGGATTCTATTTCAAGTATAATACTGTGGAATGCAGCAAGTTAATTAAATGCAAATTTTATACTTAGAAAACCTGAAGCAAATGATAGACCCCCTTCTACAAAGAATTAGTTTGTTGGAGAGCTGTTATTTTTCTTTTGTTGGATACCTTTCTTGTACAATTGTGCTTTGTTAACATTGTACTTCTAAAATCAAAATAATAAAAGAGAGTTATGTAGTTTGAATATGGATGAAGATCTTGAATTGGAAACTGATGAATGATGCTTATTTGTGCAAAAAAGTTGCAAAGAACTGTATCTTGATATAATGGATACAATCCAAACAGTGATGTTATCGGAGAACTAAATCCATACGTTGCGACGTATGGAACGTTGACAGTTCAGAGGAAGGGAGAGAAGAAAACAGCTGGTTTCATGAAAATTTGGATTCCGTTTTTGAATTCCCTAACTTCTTGAATGAGAAGTATATTGATAAATACTTTAACGGCTGGAGCTGTTGATGGGACTCTTATTTGAGAACATGATTCCAGGGACTGTTTCTTTTTAAATAAAGACCTTTGATGGATGGAACAAAACCAGCTGTATTGATTTCAAGTGGAAAGGGGGGGGGGATTTTATGGAAAATAACAGAAAGTGTTTGAAATACACACCTTACCTGGTATTCCTGAAATGTTTGTAAGATTATTGAGACCTTTATTAAATATGATACTCAATATAGATTGGAAGATGAGGGGGTTTGATTCAGAGAAGATTGGGGAAGAGGGAGGGGGGAGAATGAAATGTCATGTTCATTATCATGTTGAACAGAAAACTATTAGATGTTCACTCTGTGTGACTTAATAAAGATATTTTCACATAAAATGGATCTTTGCCCCCATTTAAGGACCTGAGTATCTTGTGCCTGCTCAGATAAACACAAGCCACAGTTCATCTCAGCAGTTTCACCCCAGTCCATCTTCTTACTGCACTCACCTGAGCATCTGCTTATCCCAGCTTCTCTTTCCTCTGATCCTGGCTCTTCCCTGATGTACAGCTCTTCCCCTCCTTCAATGTGGGATATAATGTCAGGGATGACAGTCGGAGAGCCTGTTCCTGGGGTTAAGAAAACTGCATTAGGTTTCCCAAAATCATTTACCCCCAGATTCCATAAATGACATGCAAACTTCCACGTGCAAAACTGTGCGCTATCCTGAGATGCTTGCGCAATTAAACTGGCTAATGAGCCGATCAGCACCAATAACAGTGTGGTAACACTTAATGGTGTTAATTGGCAACAATTAGGATTTGCGCTTGCATTTTGCTCAGCATTATTCTATAAAGATCTGCATGCAAATCTTATTGCACAATGCAAAAGGCAGCAGGGCCATGGTAAGGGCATGGGCGGGTCACATGCACTGTATTACTGAACATCGGGGGAACCGTAACTAAATTACGTGCCAAGATTTACACCAGGTTTCTGTTGGCGTAAATCCCTGCGCCCAAAATTTGGCTTGGAAATCAGCTTTAAGCACTTTTCTGTAAATGATGCTCAATTTTGTGCCAGTTTTTGAGCGCCATTTACTGAATCTCGTCCTTAGTGTCCGACTCCTTCAAAGTCAAGACTTAAACAGATTTCCAGCATAAAAATTTCACTAACTTTAATGAACAAAAATACGGAAACCCTCAGAGGAACAGTTGTGGACCCTGTAAATCTCAGTAAAGTTTCAAAAACCTTAAACTCATCTTTATAGCCCAGTTCCCACTTTAAATAGTGCAAAACATCATCATCCTCATTTCAATTTGAGTGAGCTTCCTTATCCCATATACAACACACAGGTCTCCTTCATCACATCCAGAACAATTCTACACCTAGTCCTTAGTGGGGAGCATGACCTGGTGCAGGAGGCAATGGTGCTGAGACCACTTGATAACAGTGATCATAAGATGATCAGATTTGATATAAACTCTGGATAAGTACACCCAGGAAATCCAATACGTTAGTCTCCTTTTTGAAACTTAAAGGCTATGATAAAATGAGAAGAACTGTCAACAAAAAAAAAAACAGAGGAGCAGCTGCAAAGGTCAACAATTTACATCAAGCGTGAATGCAGTTCACAAATGAGAACCAAAAAAGGAAAAAACCCCTATGGAGTGTCCAAACCACAAGAGAAGTAAGGGATGATGCAATGACCTCCAGCCAGAGGATAAATGCCAAGATAGTCTTTATTCGGTAAAGCGCCAAAATGGGACCCATTTATCCTCCAGCTGGAAGTCACTGCGTCATCTCCTACTTCTTCCACTGTGCTGTTCAAAAACACCATCCTGGAAGCCCAGACATATTCCATATATTAAAAAAGGAGGAAGGAAGGCCAAACGACATCTGGCATGGCTAAAAAGTGAATAGTAGTAGTAGTAGTAGTAGGTGGTGGAAGCTATGAGAAAATCATTCAGGAAATGGAAGAAGGATCCAACTGAAAGTAATAGGAAACAACATCAGGAACGGCAAATCCAATGCAAAGCGCTGATAAGGAAAGCAAAGAGGGACTTTGAAATAAAAGACTGCATTGGAGGCAAAAACACATAGTAAAACTTTTTTTTAAGTATATTAAACTTAACAGTATTTGTATAATTTCTTTTTTCTGATTAACCTTTAGATAATTTGTCTCCAGTATTTTCCTGAAATCTTGGATCACATGTATGGACTTGAGTATAGTTTTCCTGTTAATGTGAAACTTAGCTTCACTTTGTTTTTTTTTCCTGTTTGTTTTATTATTTCTACATAATTTGTAGATTATTAGATACTTTTCCTGAACAAGAGGATTGTCTTGTAAAATATTGGATAATACTAATAAATATATAAATAAATAAATAAAAAAGTATATTAAAAGCAAGAAGCCGGCAAAAGAAATCATTTGGACCGCTAGATGACTGAGGGGTAAAAGGGACACTCAAGGAAGACAAGGCCATAGCGGAGAGATTAAATGAATTGTTTGCTTCAGTCTTCACCGAGGAAGATATGAGAGTGATTCCAGTGCCAGAAATGGTATTCACTTCTGATGAGTCAGAGAATGAAATCTCTCTAAACCTGGAAGATCTAATGGAGGAATTTCACAAATTGAAGAGTAGCAAATTGCCTGGACCGGATGGTATACATCCCAGAGTACTGATAGAATTGAAAAATTAACTTGCAGAGCTACTGTTAATAACATGTCATTTACATTTAATATCAAGCATGGTACCAGAACATTGGAGGGTAAACAATGTAATGCCAATTTTTAAAAAGAGTTCCAGAGGTGATCTGGGAAACTATAGACCACTTGGCCGGACATCAGTGCTGTGCTGGGACCTCTGTTTTTTTAACATATTTATAAATGATCTAGAGATGGGAAGAAGTTAAGGTAATTGAATTTGCTGATGCTTCAAAGTCAGTCAAAGTTCTTAAATGGCAAGAGGATTGTGAAAAATTGCAAGAGGGACTTACAAGACTGGGAGACTGGACATCCAAATGGCAGTTGATGTTTAATGTGAGCAAGTGCAAAGTGATGCACGAGGAAAAGAAAATCATAGCTACATGATACAAGGTTCCACATTAGGAGTCACGGCCCAGGAAAAGGATCTAAGTGTCATTGTTGACTGTACATTGAAACCCTCTCCTCATCTGCAGCGTAAGAACATAAGTGTTGCCACAATGGGACAGACCAAAGGTCCATCAAGCCTAGCATCCTGTTTCCAACAGTGGCTAATCCAGGTTGCAAGTACCTGGCAACTTCCCAAAACAGTACAATACATTTTATGCTGCTTAACCTGGAAATAAGCAGTGGATTTTCCCAAAGTCCATCTTAGTAATGGCTTATGGACTTTTCTTTTAGGAAATTATCCTTTTTTAACCCTGCTAAGCTATCTGCTTTTACCACATTCTCTGGCAACGAATTCCAGAGTTGATTTGTTTTAAATTTACTACTTTGTAGCTTCATCGCAGGCCCCCTAGTCCTAGTATTTTTGGAAAGAGTAAACAAACATAGTAACATATAGTAGCATAGTAGATGAAGGCAGAAAAAGACCCGCACGGTCCATCCAGTCTGCCCAACAAGACAAACTCACATGTGCTACTTCTTGTGTATACCTCACCTTGATTTGTATCTGCCATTTTCAGGGCACAGACCGTAGAAGTCTTGCCCAGCACTAGCCCCGCCTCCCAATCATTCCACTCCATTCATTATTTTATAGGCCTCTATTACATATGTCCTGTAGATAATAAACACAGTTATGCACCCTGGAGTAGAGTCAAAGGGCAAAAGCCATAAATCGTGAGGCCCAGGAACTTATGATCTGATACGATATCCTTACGGGCAAACAGGCCTGGGAAAGGAGGAAGCATAAACACATATGAGAATGTGGTCTATCAGGTGAGGGAAACCAGATAGTTTTGAAAAAAGACCAGATGATCCTGAGTAAGATAACTTGCTGAAGCCTTGTAAATCATTGTTAAATACAAGTGTATAAAAATAGCTGTTTCAGTTCAGTATGTCGGAGTGATAGATACAGAGAGCATATGTATGCAGTAGTTCTATCCTCCCATGAGAAAATATTAATTGTATCTATTCTTGGTAAGTAAATAAATTACTTTTCTCATAATTGGCAGCCTCGGTCTTTTATCTCTACAAATTGTGGGTAACTGGTATATGAAGATTTGAAGAGGTGGTAAAAAGACCTAAGCATTTACACTGAATTAATGAATTGGTGACCCCTGACGTGATCGTGCTCGGGATCAAGCTGCAGGATTCCCGACATGGTATTCGAAATGGTGACCAGGTTCAATTGCAGGCTTCCTGTGACACTGATAGTGTTGTTTAACACGAAGTTTGGTAAGTGACAACTTTAAATTATTTTCTGTTATTACTGCTAGGTCCTAGGTCTAAACTTTGCACGCAGGCTAGGTGTATTTAAAATAGTAGAAACTTCTGGTAGGTCCTAGGGTCTGATCAGCCTTAGGGTGAGTAAAATACCGGGTTTAGAAAACGAATTCTAGTAGGTCCTAAGTCTCGATTGTTAGAATAGGTGTTTTAAAATACTGGGCTTTTTATTATACACATAATGGCTATGCCTCTTGAGACAGTAATTAAATACTTTCCTTTAGAGAAAAAAGAACTTATGAAATTAAATCAAAAATGGAATAAGTGGAATCAACAGCAAACTAATTTTTGCTGGCCACCAAATGGCTCATTTGAGGGTTCCCTATTGAAACAATTAATTGCTTATGTTGGTGGAGGTGTACTTATAAAGGCCTAGACCATGCAGTTTCAGTGCTGCTAAATATCTAATATCAAGAATTAATCTACAGACCATAAGAGGTGAAGACTTCTTTTTTTTTTCTGTAGATTACAATGATATAAGCAAGGCAAGGGCCATTTGGTGTCAGTCAAGTACCCCACCCCTCCCCACTTCCTCTGGCCAGGTAATTGAAAGACAATGAGTCATATCATGCACTGTTTAGGATAAGTGTGATCAAAGAGCCTCTAGAGACTTTTTAGGATGCGGAACTAATTTCCAGGTGACAGGAGCGTGGTACCTGACAGAGGAGAAAAGACAGAAAATCCTGCAATTCAGGACAGGATAGGAGAATGGCTATTGCAGGGGGTCTGTGGCAATGGAATCCTGAGTCCTTTGAAGTAAGATAAAGATTGTTTTACTGATGTGCTTATTTACCAAAGAACTGAGGATGTATCTTTTAGGGAAATGCAATATATTCTTTTATGTGCCTTTTGGTAATTGTAACAAATGACATATCCTGCGTGACGTATGATGTGTTCCTTAGAAAAAAAAAACAGTTCTTTGTACTTCAGGGCTGGGAAACCCTATATAAATGCCTGGTCTGGCAGGCGAGGGAGGGTCGATGAAAATCTTCCTTAAGTCTATCTGAATAGACTAATGAATATGCAACCATTTCCATGGCTCCCCCCTTTTATGTTCCCTCACTAACCTGCTTCTTATGTGCTGCTCCTAACTTTCTATTATTTCTTATTTTTCATGTTCTTGGGTAAGAATAAACTTTGATAATGTGAGAAGCTTCTCTTGTTTATAGTTGTTTTTGGTACTTACCAGGCCGGTGGTGCTAAGAAACCAGTTGGGGAATTTGTATGGGTGAGGTGGTGGGTTTTTGGTTCTGAGACCCAGCACCAACAGGCCCAAACACTTACAATGAGAAACAGAATAAGGGAAAATCCCAACTGAAACATTTACAAGCTATTAATAAATGGATTTTGGTGGCTGAAAAACAATTAGCATCCCAAAATTTACCAGAGGACACTAAATTTCCACCCACCATCGCCCACCAATCCATCATGCCTTCCTCCATATGAGCAGGAATTACAGCATACTGTGTCCAGGGGATCATCCCAAGCTAAATTACTTCCCTGTGGCACGGCTGTTGGATATCAGAAGCTGTATCCTGATTTAATTGATATGACGGAGGATACCAAGAAAATTCCCATAAACAGCCAATCCACTACTACTGTCAAGATTGCGGGAGTCGTGGATATCATAGAATTGAATCCCGATGACCCAGAAGATGCTGTTGAGACCGCCTCTAATGTGATGTCTCACAGCCGTTGCTCAGACCCATTAATCGACCGACCTATGCCTCATCTTACACCCTTGTATCCCAGGGGGACGCCCTTGGGACCCATGGGTTTAACATTGAGGTTTCAGGACATTGCTAACGAAATGCGAAATGATATGGATACCATTCAGCATAGTCTCACTAAATTACCTCCTTACCGTCCAAATCCCCAATATGATTCGGACGGTTACTGAGTACTTAACCTTCCCCAGTGAGTTAATTTCCTGAGGACAGAACATCAGAATGTCAATGAATATGTAGCCCCACAGAAAAACTCCCCAAATACAACCAAAGCACTGCCTTTGCTTAATAAACAGTCTGGCAGTATAGCCCACACAGAATAAACTACGTATTCTAATGTGGAATTAACTAGTTTAATTCAACAACTCCATGATTTATCCACTGGAGGTACTAAATGGATTTGTAAATGGATTTGAGGAACTAACCATGGGCTCCACAACAGCCATAGGAGATATTAAAGCCCTTTTAGGACGTACACCACAGGCCAATGTAATTGATCTTTTCATGGCCGCTGGATTCGGCCAACTCGTAACCTCCGATCTTTATGATGGGGACAAATTCTCTGAGATTAAGGGCCCTTTTTGGACAGCCGTCCGCAATCATTATCCCACGAGCAAGGACTTTTCCGTCCTTACTTCCCAGCGTTAGGAACCTACAAAATCCATTGAACAATACATGCTTAAATTACAACAACTATATAGAGAAGAGACAGAGGAGCATTTTGATGCTCTGAATAGTCTCCCTGTGTTTTACCATTTATTTAAAGAAACCTTACCTTCTAAAATCAAGGAAGCTCTAGATAATACAGTTGGTATTTCATAGAAGTTATGGCCAGAAATGAAAGAACACATTCTCTATCATTGTAGGTCATTCATGAAAGAGTCAAAAACAGGGTAAAGAATTACAAACATTGCAAACCCACCTTATGTCCCTTCATATCAAGCAGATAGAGTAGGAAAAACCTCCTAAACACAGGCTAGGGTCTATACCTATACCTAATGATGATCCTTTAATTTTTGATAGGGATGAGCAGTTTCCCCAACGACCCAAGGACTTTCCTCAAAATACAAACCTGATCATGTATATGAGGGGTAGAGGAAGAGGAAATTTTAGAGGACGTTTACGGGGATTTCCAGTGCGTGGCCACTTCAGCACCGGTCCCCAGGATTATCCCAGCCTGTCTCGCTGGCCTAATATCCAGTGTTGGCAGTGCAATAATATTGGCCATTACGCCTCTGAGTCCAGGAGCGGGGGCCCTAATCACAATACCCAATCACAATATCAGAATCCTGACTCACACCCATCCTTTATGGAACCCAGACAATCCCAGTGACTAGGAGTCGTCCACACTAGTGCAGGATATAGTGATCCCATGGTAACATTATACATTCAAGGCATTCCAGTCTCATTTATGGTTGACACAGGAGCCTAACGTATTGTTTTAGCTAATGCCCCGTCACAACTAGTGAAGCAGCTTAAATTGTCCAAGGAACGCATTACAACTATGGGATTTAACAGTGTACCTACAGATACACCGATATTAGAATCTATGACAGTACAATTTGCTGGTCAAGAAATAGTTGCTCCTTTGTTATATGCACCCTTATGCCCTGTTAATCTCTTAGGACGAAATTTGTTGACTCAATTTAAATTCCAGATTCATTTTGACTTACCTTCACCTACTGTCAATTCTTCCTTTATTTTTGCCGTTGCTACCTTAACGGAACAAACTGTTTCTAGAGCCTTACGTAAGTTACCTGCTTACTTATGGGCATCACCTGATGCACCTTATGGTGAGGTAAATACCGAACTTCACCGAATCACATTGCTAGATGGATGTGATGGACCCCAGATTAGTCAGTATCCATTAAAACTAAAAGTAATACAGGGAGCTCAGGATCAGATACAGAAATTATTAGATCACGGAATCACTGAAGTAAGTCATTCCCCTTACAATACTTCCTTTAAAAGGAACCAGGGCAGTGGAGAATTGTACAGGATCTGCGGGAACTTGATTCTGTTGTTAAACATATCTTTCCTAATGTTGAAAATCTCACTACTTTGTTACAAAGCGTTTCCCTCCAATCTTTTCATTCTACCATCGATCTATCTAACGCTTTTTATTCAATTCCCTTACATTCTGATAGTCTGACAGCCCTACTGTATTTTCACAGACATTAGCACAACATATCAAAGAATTTAAATCTCAATATGCATGGCCTGAACGGACTCACTTGTTGCAATACGTAGATGATATGCTGATTACCTCTAATGATTTTGATATTTGTGTGCAAGTTACCTGTGATTTTTTGAACTTTTTGGCTGTCAAAGGTTACAAGGTGAATAGAAAAAAAAACTAAAGGTTGCACAACCTAAGGTTACGTTCCTGGGCCACGAAATTGATGCCCAGCAGTGAACTCTTGGTTCTGAAACCCTGTCTCATGTTTCTAAATTACGCCTGCCCACTAACGTTACTGAACTTAGAGCTGTCTTAGGCATGTTACATTTTTGCCGTTTGTGGATTCCAAAATTATTCTGAAAGAACTAAACCCTTTTATTTTATTTATTTGTATCCCACATTTTCCCACCTATTTGTAGGCTCAATGTGGCTTACATAGTTCCGGAGCAGCACTTGCTGACTCCGGTGTAGACAAATACAAAGTGATGTTGTGGTTAAGTAGTTCAATAGAGCTAATATGGCGCAACCACATTGGGGATCGTGTCCAGTCTGTACCGTGATTTAGTTATGTTGTGTTGCAGAGATCGGGCTTTTATGTTGGATCGGTGGGGTATGCCTTTTTGAACAGGTGAGTTTTTAGGTTTTTCCGGAAGTTTAGGTGGTCGTTCGTATTTTTCAAGGCTTTTGGTAATGTGTTCCACAGTTGTGTGCTAATGTAGGAAAGACTGGACGCATATGTAGATTTATATTTGAGTCCTTTACATCTTGGGAAGTGAAGATTTAGGTATGTTCTTGCTGATTCGGATGTGTTTCTCGTTGGTAGGTTAGATCAAGTCGATCATGTATCCCAGAGCTAGACCGTGGATTATTTTATGAACCAGTGAGCAGATTTTAAAAGCAATTTGTTCTGTGACTGGAAGCCAGTGTAGTTTTTCGCAAAGGGGTTTCGCACTATCATATCGTGTTTTACCAAAGATAAGCCTAGCTGCCGTGTTCTGAATAGTCTGCAGTTTCTTTAGGATTTGTTCTTTGCATCCCGTGTATATTCCGTTGCAGTAGTCAGTGTGGCTTAGTATCATGTTGCGAAATATTCCTCTCGGGAAGAATTGTTTCACACGTTTGAGTTTCCACATTGTGTGAAACATTTTCTTTATTGTGGTTGTGGCTTGGCTCTCTAGTGTTAAGTTGTGGTCAATGGTAATGCCGAGGATTTTCAGGCTGTCTGAGATGGGGAGGGAATAGTCTGGGGTATTAATAGTTGTGGGGTGGGCAGCGCTGTGTTGGGATGAGAGAATGAGACAGTGTGTTTTTTCTTTATTGAGTTTTAGTTTGAATGCCATTGCCCAGGAGTCCATGATATTCAAGCTGATCTTGATCTCGTTGGTGATTTCTGATGTTTTTTTTTTACCAGAAATTGTCTGGTAGACATGATTTTAAATATGAAAAACTTGATTTTACCGATGCTGAAACCTTAGCATTAGTGACTTTAGTTAAGGATGGTGTACAAAGCTCACCCTTAGCCACGGTTGATGTGTCCTGTGAAGTACATCTGTGGATAACTCATGCTGGTCACACTTGGGCTGCTCTCATGACTCAGGATGATGAGGAGGAGGAGTGGCCTAGTGGTTAGGGTGGTGGACTTTGGTCCTGGGGAACTGAGGAACTGAGTTCGATTCCCACTTCAGGCACAGGCAGCTCCTTGTGACTCTGGGCAAGTCACTTAACCCTCCATTGCTCCATGTAAGCCGCATTGAGCCTGCCATGAGTGGAAAAGCGCAGGGTACAAATGTAACAAAAAAAAAAAATAGATACTATTGGAGATTCTACATGGAACGTTGCTACTATTGGAGATTCTACATGGAATGTTGCTATTCCACTAGCAACATTCCATGTAGAAGGCTGCTCAGGCTTCTGTTTCTGTGAGTCTGACGTCCTGCACGTACGTACGTGCAGGACGTCAGACTCACAGAAGCAGAAGCCTGCGCGACCACTTCGGTGATCTTCAAGGGCTGACTTCTACATGGAATGTTGCTACTATTGGAGATTCTACATGGAATGTTGTTATTCCACTAGCAACATTCCATGTAGAAGCCTGCGCGGCCACATTGGTGATCTGCAAGGGCCGACTTCTAGTGGAATAGCAACATTCCATGTAGAATCTCAAATAGTAGCAACAGTGGAGGAGTGGCCTAGTGGTTAGGGTGGTGGACTTTGGTCCTGGGGAACTGAGGAACTGAGTTTGATTCCTGGCACAGGCAGCTCCTTGTGACTCTGGGCAAGTCACTTAACCCTCCATTGCCTGCCGCATTGAGCCTGCCATGAGTGGGAAAGCGCGGGGTACAAATGTAACAAAAAAAAAAAATATATATATATAGCTTGTGGATACCTATCAGGGTCATTTACACAGTGGAAATGGGATTCGCTGAATGTGAAAGAGGACTAGTAGCTGCTTCTACGGCTGTATTGAAATTATATAGCTATATTCTTCATTTGCCAGTAGTCATACACAGCTCCCATGATATTAAGTACCTTTTGAACAAAAATATTAGCCATATGACTCCGTCCAGGTTGCAAAAATATCAGGTAGTCTTACTTAGTGTTGTTCATCAATTGCAACCTCTCACATCTGCAGAACTGAAACATTTAGATCCTTTGCTAAATATTTCTGAGTCCACTTTTCCACATCAGTGCACTGCGCAATTACCTTCTGTATCTGCCCTCATTGAATATCCATTATGAGATCCTTCAGACTGGACCCGTTTGGTTCGCTAATGGATCTTGCTGGTTTTGCCGCCGTCAATTATACGCCAACAGAGACGCCTATCGACCTTGTACAATTCCGATTACCACTCGGTTATACAGCACAGACAGCTGAATTAGCTGCAGTGTTGTATGTCTTGAATAAAGATGTCTCTATTGTTACTGATTCCCGTTATGTTTTTTCTTCATTGCATACTCACTTACGTAAATGGAACCAGAGAGGTATGGTCTCCTCTCCTGGTCACCCTTTGAGTCATGTGCCTCTATGGAATAAAGTGTTTGAGGCGTTACAAGAACGCCATAAGAAAAATTTACGTACAGCTATTAAATGGATTAAAGCTTATCAAGAAAGCATGTTTTCTTTGAAATTTATTTATTTATTTGCTGCATTTGTATCCCACATTTTCCCACCTATTTGCAGGCTCAATGTGGCTTACAATATGTTAAATGATAATCACATTAACGGAATAAGAATTTCAGAATATTGTTACAAATAAGGTGCATAAGAATATCATGTAGGATTAGAAGTAGATAAAGCATAGCATAATGAGATCAGCCAGGCCAATATATAATCTCTCTATATATAAAAGGCAACACCAACGTTCTATGAAGCCTCCAGCCGTAAGTGTGAAGGGGGCGAGATATCCGGTTTCCCTATGAGTGTCTGCCCCGCCCTCTCTGTAACACAGTCAGTGAAGGAAAACAGCAGAGCACGAAATCAAATCGCTGGCTCTGTAACAGTGAAGGACTCAGAGGGGGGAGGGGAGAGAGGCCACAGGGCAGGGACACACACACTCCCACATGCACACAGAAGAAAACATTGCTAGCCCCCGTTTCATTTGCATCAGAAACGGGGCTTTTTTACTATCTCTCTATATAAAAGGCAACACCAACGTTCTATGAAGCCTCCAGCCGGAAGTGTGAAGGGGGCGAGATATCCGGTTTCCCTATGAGTGTCTGCCCCGCCCTCTCTGTAACACAGTCAGTGAAGGAAAACAGCAGAGCACGAAATCAAATCGCTGGCTCTGTAACAGTGAAGGACTCAGAGGGGGGAGGGGAGAGAGGCCAGAGGGCAGGGACACACACACTCCCACATGCACACAGAAGAAAACATTGCTAGCCCCCGTTTCATTTGCATCAGAAACGGGGCTTTTTTACTATCTCTCTATATAAAAGGCAACACCAACGTTCTATGAAGCCTCCAGCCGGAAGTGTGAAGGGGGCGAGATATCCGGTTTCCCTATGAGTGTCTGCCCCGCCCTCTCTGTAACACAGTCAGTGAAGGAAAACAGCAGAGCACGAAATCAAATCGCTGGCTCTGTAACATGAAGGACTCAGAGGGAGGAGGGGAGAGAGGCCAGAGGGCAGGGACACACACACTCCCACATGCACACAGAAGAAAACATTGCTAGCCCCCGTTTCATTTGCATCAGAAACGGGGCTTTTTACTAGTATTCAATAATGAAGGTGTAATTAAAATGAACAAATTAGAAGAGTTCCAAGTAGTTGTATCTGGTGTAGTTTAGGAATCAGTTCGTTATGGAGGATCCTTTTTGTACGTCTTTTTGAATGGCAATCACATGGCCGACGATTTGGCTAAGGAGGTTACAGAACTTCCACCAGACTGCGTGATGGATAGTAGTGACGAAAGAATAAATGTTTGTTGATCAGACCAAACAAACCCAGATAATGCAGGGATTGGAGTTATATGAGGCACTGCAGGCTTCGGCTACCCAGACAGAATTGAGATTGTGGCAACAAGCAGGATGCAGTTTAAATTCACATAGTCTATGGGTGCACCCTGCTGGACAAATTTGGGTAGCACAACAAAATGTATTTCTGTTACTCCATTCTTTCCATTATCCTTTGCATTTAAGTGCTAGTACTATGTACGATAACCTTGTTTTTAAAATTTGGGCAACACAAATGCTGTCGATGTGTCATACTGTCGTTCGTGGGTGTTACAAATGTTTTTTTGAACACCCCCAAACGTGGAACTGTGGTACCCCCTGGCCATTTACCTACTGTGCAAGGTCCTGGCTTGCACTGGTACTGTGATTTTACAGACATGCTAATACCAGTGAAAGGAAAAAGATTTTTGTTAGTCTGTGTGGATGCTTTCTCTAAATGGGTTGAAGCGATTCCCTGCACCCGAGAAGCTGGTCAGGTAATGTTCTCTGAGTCTGACGTCCTGTACGTACAATTACGTGCAGGACGTCAGCAAACAAATTGAAGAGCAGGAAGGACTGAGAAGACGTCGGCTGGCGGGGAGTGGGATCCCCCGCCAGCAAAAGTAAAGGTAGGCGGGGGCGGGTTCGCCGGGAGGGGGGGTCCTGGGGTGAATCTGCGGGGGCCCCACGTAGCTACGCCACTGCTTGCCACTAGCACTGCTTACTTTGCATGCTACTCCTTCTCAGGCATTAAAATTAACCCCTTTTCAATTGTGCACTGGACGTAGAATGCGCCTTATTGCAGGTAATCCTGATCATTGCTTGCCAGATCCTTACTCGGTTTACTGGGATCAATTACAGAATGTGATAACCTCTTTGTCTTGCCTTTCACAGGAAATGCCAGACAAAAGGGGGGGATGGTACAGCAAATCCCAAGGCCTTGAAAATAGGAGATCTAGTACACCGCAAACACTACACCCACAAAACTTGGAAAGATCCTGTTTATGTTGGACCTCTCCGTATTGAGGCCTTGTCAGCCACTGTGGCAAAATTACAGGATCATACGTCCTGGGTCCATTTGAAAGACATTCGCATCTATCATTGTCCTAATGCTTCCGACAGAACCACGGCTGCAGACTCAGAACGCCATATCACTGACCCAGCAGTGTCTGGAACCACACAATATTAAGTTCACTGTTATTGGACTCTTGTTTTTTTTTTGTTTTTTTTATTTATTTATAACAACTTAATTTTACAAGCACTAAAATAACTTGCCAGAAATACAGAGAAAATAACACACAAGAATTATTTCAATCAGGTAATTCTATACTCTTCCTTAGGCCACAAAATAGGGAGAGTGAAACAAGACAAGGAGCTCAATTAAACAACAGTAAACAAAGAAAATGTGGTTGTCACGTCCCTCACCTGTTCGACGCTCCTCCCGGCTAGGTCATCCCGCAGTTCCGTCTGAAAGGAACGAGGATCAGTCGTAGGGAGGTCTGTTTCTGTTTCCTATTTCTGGCAGCCATCATCTTGGTTGGATCAATGGCCGCAGCCATCTTGGATAGCTCAAGAGTTGAAGCCATCTTGGATAGCTCAAGGGGTACAGCCATCTTGGACAGATCATCCCCTAGGAAGCTATCTTGGAGTAACGAGGGCAGGAAGGAAGCCTTTGAGATCTCCTGTGGGGGCAGCCATTTTGGATTCAGCTGAGGATGGTTGACTCTGATTGCCTTACTATTTAAAGCCTTGCCTTCAGTCCTTCTGTGCTTTGGCTTCTATTCAGTTCCTGGGTAGTTGCAGTGCAGTTGGACCTTCTTGTATTTGTTCCTGATTTTTGACCTTTGCCTGTTTTGGACTCTGTTCTTTGCTGCCTGCCCTGACTTTGGACCGAATCCTGACCATTGCTTGTTTGCTGCCTGCCCTGACTTTGGACCGAATCCTGACCATTACTTGTTTGCTGCCTACCAAAAATCAAACTACTCTCATAAACTATTATATTCCTCGTTATAAAATCGTAAAAGCTCTCTAGCACTACTCCATTTTGCTAGAGGACAATAAACTAAAAAGCAGCATAAAAAGCCCACTAATGAATCATCTGAAATTTCACACGCTATAATTTCCAATAATGGAGAACCTAAAGATTCTAAAACTTTAATTGTAAAAACAACTATGTATGACTGCAATCTTACCACCCCATTTATTACATCCAGGGATATGAGCACTTTTGTAGCCTGAGGGACAAATATCCTTCAATCTAGGTTCACCGATGGATTCTGTTCAGGTTTCAACTGTAAACACAAAGCCTGACTGACTCTCTACCAATAAGACCTTGAGAATACTAGTCTTACTAACAACAGACCGTGAATGAATATAAAAATCAGGTATCGGATAAAGAAACAGATTCCTGATTAGTACATGCAAGTTTTACCAAATTACATCTACATTGGGTTCCGGTTCTCTGAATCCTATAACCTCTCTCTGAAATACCTGTAGGAATTTCTCTATTCATCAAATTATCCCTTATCAGCACAGTTCTCTCTAATAACAAAGCTATAAACAGGAATATACCAGTATTGGGAAAACCCATGACCCATAGGCAAAAATAAAACCCAACATACATAACATAATCCAATTCATCTTAAACACACTACAATTAATAAACTCAACAAAAATAATCGCTTAACTCTTACCTCACCTTGCAATAAAAACTTCTCAAAAAGCAAAAAAGTCACACACAAAATTATGCAAAGTTGCGCATGAAGGGGGTGTACAAGGGGGCATGACCTGCAAGCCCCTTTGGTGTGATGTCTCAGGAGCAGGCGTCCTTATCTGTGGGAGTCACATTGATGTCATCCAGCTGTGACGCAGGTTCGAGCATCTGCTCCTCTCACCAGTCCTGTTCTTACAAAGAACTAGGGAACGTCTAGAGGGTGGAAAGATGGCTGCTCCCGATGGAATAGTCAGGTGGGTAATGGCTCAAAGTCATTTTCACTGTTTACATAGTTTTAACATACTTGACGGGTTTAACCAGAGATATACACTGGAGGTTCTTTTTTATATTTATGATTAATAGGTGCCAATTTGTGATTTGAGCTTGTCAATTGCTGACTATTTGATCACTGATGTGATCATTTTGAGTGCAACAGCGCTTCTACATAATTCTATTTTTGAGCATTATTATATTTCATTTTCTGTGTGATTTTTTGCTCTTTCTCCGTTTACTTTTTGGCTTTATAATGATGCCCAAACACTGATAATAGAAATGTAAAGTTATTCCTTACCCAATGAGATCAGAGTCTGATAATTCTCCTTCATCACCTCCCTGTAAAGCTCCTTCTGCTCTTCATCTAAATACTCCCACTCCACCTGGGAGAAAGAGACAGCGATGTCCTCAAATGTGATCCGCTTCTGAAATACAAAGTAGAAACACACTCGGTATCTTCTGCATCGCATCCATCAGGATCTCCCAATGCCGGTGGCTCAAAGGAGCAGGAAAAAGTCAGCTAGGTGCACATTAATTTAGAATCTGTGGAACTGAGAACGTTAAACTTATGTTTTTAACAGAAATGCAAGAAAGTGTCTTAAGTGATCTACTGACAAAATGCTGGCTTAGCTGACCTAGGAAAAGACCAATACGTAGATGTGTACTGTAGAACTCTTTATCTATATTGTCAAAAGGCCTTCAGATAAGAAAGGTTAAAAGAAGGCCTGAAACTGACCAATATTTGTGATAGATATCTTCTTTTAGAAAGGTGAAGCATATTCTGTAGAAAAACAGGTAATAAATGTTAGTCTATTATTAAAGGTAGTTGAGAAATCTATGTAATAGATTTTCTATGGACCTATGCCCTTACACTTTAGACTTTTAGCATACTTGCTTAAATTAAACTCAGCCTTCTAAAAAGTAATGTTATGCTGATTCCATGGAATTCTGTATAGATGAATCAATTACCTCATATGTGTTTAAGGGGTTTAAATGTAAGCACTAGACTGTCATTCTTCAGGGAGACTTGGAAGGAAAGAGTCTTCTCTCCCTGTCTTCCCTCCTTGTTGCAATAAGGTGTATATTATGCTTCTCTAATAAAGACTTGGTTTGATTGTTAACTGAGGTTACCTGTGTCTTAAAATCTTTCTGATAAAACTGTTGACTCTATTATATCTCATTTAAAAATAAAATAAAACAAACAAACAAACTGTCCTTTCACTTGCAGAGGGTCTGTCCTCTCAAACTTTCTATTCTATTGCCTATAACTTACAATTGTTGTTGCATTGTGATTTCATAATTTTATGCTGGTAGTTTCTTAACTGAACTGTGTTGAACTTCTGTGCCAGTGACTTCATATTTTTATGCTGCAACTGTCTTAAAGGTGCTCTCTAGAACTGTGTTTTGATCAACTTGGTAACACAGAATTTGGTGACTCTGGTTCGTTCTGGTGTCTATCTTAAAGGTCTGTTTATTAGAATTGGGTTTTGAATCTTCAGTGCCAGAGACTTAATTCAATCAATTTGGTTACTTAGCATCTAATGACACATACCTTGGGAGGAGAGGTAATTTGTATACAGCTGTGTGGTAAAAGAAAAAAACAGAACTTAAGTTTACCTTAAGGGGCATAATCGAACGGAAACGTCTATCTCCATGGGCGTTTATCTCCGAGAACGGGTCCGTGAAGGGGCAGACCGAAGCGTATTTTCGAAAAACATGGACGTTTATCTTTTTTTGAGCTGGGCGTTTTT